>NC_135713.1:64507586-64807586 GCF_964656455.1 Halichoerus grypus | reverse complement strand
CAATGACTTACTGCTGTGAAATAGATGGAATGCAGTAGATAATTTGGTTAGTCTGTGTTTAAAATTTGCTAAGAAAAGAAATACTTGAAAACTATTTCCAGATTAAATCTCACACATAGAACAAGCAAAAAAATCCAGCCTTCTCCAATGGCAAATGTAACTGAAGCAAAGAAAGCACCCCTGTGGTGTTTGTCTGTCTCCTTAATTGCATTCATGGGCTGCCTCCCTCCCAGCCTAGGTATTCTAACAACCTAAATTATTTGGCATCAACATCCCTGACTTTATTAGTGGGGAATTCCTAGCTGAGATTCACACACATCACTCATGTGATGCTTCAAAAACCTCTTTGCTGTCTGATAAGATATTTTGGAGCCCAATAAATATCTGTGTCATCCTGTCTTAAATACTCAAAGTATCTTTCCAAACCTTCACTCATTTGTTCTCCAAATGTCTTTAAACTATATCAAATTCTCTAGAGAAAGAAAAAATAATCAGTGGAGATAAGGGATTTGGAAATCCAGGGAGTTTAAAAAAAAAAAAAAAAAAAGGTTTTAAATCCTCCCAGGAGAGCTTGCATATGGTCAATCTCCTGGAGAGGAAAAAGAAAAAATATATTAAATAGATGCATAAAAATAGATGTAGTAAAATTTGGAGAACATGCTCAAATTAAATGAATTCCAAATGCCTGCCACTGTTATTTGTGGGGCTCTTTGAGAGGTTAAAACAGCATCATTCCATGACTCTCTCTTAGCTAGAATATGTTACAGGAGCTGCCCATAAGGAGTAGAGAAATAATTAATCTAATATGCCTCATAGGCCTAATGACAAAGAAGTAGTTTGCTTGGCATCGTCCCAAGCAGATGGGTGAAGAAGGAAGTTCTCAGGCACAGGCTGGGGAAAGTCATCCCCAACTGAGTCCACAGGTGCCAACGGATGGGCTGCCATGGTAGAGATTTCCCCTACAGACAAGCCAAGGGATGAGGAGCAGGGTCCTGCCTATCTCTCCCAGTCATCCTCAGTTGTTCTGCATGATTGCCTCATGAGCTCAGACTCTCCCCTCCAAGCAAATGTGGGGTGATCGGCCTCTCTAGCCATGACCCTTACTGGTGCTCCAGTTAATGGTTTCTCATGTGACTACCAGATACTCTCATCAAGTCTTGCCATCACCATAAAGCATGTCTAAAACTGAGCTTGTCATGTTCCACCAAAAGCCAGCTTTAATTTCAGTTTGCAAATTTCTGTAAATGGAATCAGAGTTTCCAGTCTAGAAACACTGGGGTCATTTTCAGCCCCCTCCTCCCTCATCTCCTCTTCCAGTCATTTAGGCCTTTCTCACCACTTTTACTGCTAGCAGCGTCTTCCAGGCCTTGTCTCTTTATATTTTGATAACTATAACTTAGCAATATGACTCAACTCCAAATCAGTTTGCATACTCTGGCCCAGCTATTTTTCTCCAAACTACAGCTTTCGATCATGTCATTGTGCAAGTAAATCTTTATTTAGGTATTTTTATAAGCTTTATTGAGATATAATTCAGACAACATAAAATCCACTTTTTAAAAAAAAATTTACTTATTTGAGAGGGAGAGTGCACGTGAGTGGGGGGAGGGGCAGAGGGAGAGAATCTTCAAGCAGACTCCCTGCTGAGCGTGGAGCCAGACATGGAGCTCGATCTCAGGATCCTGAGATCATGACCTGAGCTGAAACCAAGAGTCAGACACTTAACCAATTGAGCCACCCAGGCGTCCCAAAATGCACTTTTTAACGTGTACAATTCAGTGGTTTTCAGTATATTCAGAGTTGCACAACCATTACCATCTATTGGCTGTGTCAGTATTAGAAAGTAGAAATAATTCTGGTCCAGTTGGTAAATAACCACTGCCCCAACTCAGAGAATGCCCACTCCCTGACCAGTCGCTCCCCAGGTTACCCCATTCCTATCTCCAGAAACTCCCAGAACTTTTCACAGTTTAGCTGCCAGAGGACTAACAGCTGGCACAATGAAGGACTCTAGAACCTTCCTCCATTACTGTGGCTACTCCCTGTTGTCAAGTATTTTGAATGTCACCCTTGGAGAAAAGACACGTGGTTTCTTAAATGAAGACAGAATCAAAGAATACATTTCTTTATTAAAGATACCCAATTACATGGTTCAGTTAAATTATCCTCATACTCTTATAGAATTTCCTAGCAGCATTTGAATCTGTATTCCCCAACTCCTTTACCACTCTCCAAATATGAAACCCTTTTAAGGTTCCACATTCTTGACGATGCCAATCCGTCTTTCCTTTCCAGCTCAAGTTCCTTTCTCTTTTTTAAAGATTTTTTTATTTGAGAGAGAGAGCGGGGGGGCGGGGGGTGCAGAGGAAGAAGCAGAGTCCCTGCTGAGCAGGGAGCCCCATGTGCAGCTTGACCCCAGGACCCCAAGATCATGACCTGAGCCGAAGGCAGAAGCTCTACCAACTGAGCCACCCAAGTGCCCCTTTCTGTTCTTTTCTTTTTGTGTCTCATACCCTTAGGACCTTTTTAGGATTTCATGTTCCCGAATTAATGAAAATGTTTGACTTATTTTCCCAGTTATTAGGAACACAGCTATTTGAATACACCATCAGCCTCCTCTTGGCCCTTCAGAGCCTGTTTCGTGAAAGTCTATAGCACCTGAGAAAGTGTGCACATGCCACTATCCAAACTAATGAAAGCTACTCTATTTTTCCCTCATATCCAAAATATTAAGTTTTTGCCCCTTTCTTCATACAGCTCATGTTTAACTCTCTTCATTTGAAATTATTTTCAAACACCCTTACTGGCAACAAAGATAGAGAGAGAAATGTATCTCATGAGAAATAAAAGCTAACCCTAAGATGGAGACAGCTGTTATTTGGGGGAATTTGGAAATTTGAAGAACGAGAAATAGATGACAATTCTGAACTAATTTCTTTTACTTTTCTTAAGGCAGGCACCTCCTCCAAAAGTGAACACATCTCTAGATTTTTGAGATAAGAGCGACAGATTGATGTCTTTTCATATTCAGTCTTGCTTTCATTCAAGAAATATTTATCAACAACTATATGTCAAGCATCTTGCTAAGTACTAGGGAAATAGTGGTGAATAAAAAGAGATACCAGCATTGCCTTCCATTGATCCTAGAGTCACGTTGTAGTAGGATGAAAGATGGCCCCAATCTTTACAGCTCCTTGTCAACATGTCTTCGTTTGTAACTTTGCAGTGCCCTCCCACTCTGATTTGGGACTTGTCCATGTGACTTACTTTGGCCACTAGAATAAGCCAGAAGTAATGGTGTACCTGTGCCGCCTCAAGAGGCTTTCACATGTCCTCTTGCACATCTGCCACTGACACGAGAGTGTGCCTGAGCCAGCTTTCTAGAGGATGAGAGACATGTGGAGCCATTGCCCCAGTCTTCGATCAGTAGTCAACCAGCTCATCCCCAGATATATGGGTGAGCCCAGCCTCTACACCCAAGAACAGCAGTTGCCTTGCCAACCTGCAGCTGATTCCAAATACATGAGCCATAAACCATTACTGCTGAGTGCCACTGAGATTTTTGTGGTGTTTTATTACACAGCATTATGTGGCAACAGAGTACTGATACATCACTTAATCATAAAAAAATAAACATAAAATTAGAAGTTGCAATGTGTGCTCTGAAGGCCTGGAGTATAGAAACATGAGAGTACAGGAGAGCTAGATCTAGCCTAGGCAGGTGGAGAGCGGAGGTCAAAGAACACTTCTTCAAGGAAGGGATGCGTGGGCTAAGATCCAAAGGATGTGCAGAAGTGCACTAGCTGAAGAATGGGAAAAAGTGTTGTTTAGGTCCCTGGCACAGCATGTGCAAAGGCTTTGTAGGGAAGGAATACAAGCAGTGAGATAGTATAAGAAGGCTGGTGTGGCTGGAACATGGAGATAAAGGCGACAAGGCAAAGAAATGAGCTGGAATCATAGACAGTGACTTATAAACCTTACAAAACATGTGAAGGGTTTCAGGCTCAATCCAAAGAACAGGGAGAACTACTGAATAATTTCAAGATGGTAATAACAGTTGTTCTTCTCACATGCTTACCTGGCTGTGCAGTGGATAGGGAGTTTCTCAGTCACACATCTTGAAATTTGCCCATGAATTTCATAGGTTAGCTCTAAAACAAAGGTATCATCCATCCACTTATTTAATGAACATTTATTAAGAGGTTCCCATTGGGAATGAATATATGATTCAGAGATTCAACGAATGAATGTGCCGGTGCCAAGCAATCTGATAGGTACTGGAGAGACCCAAAGGCAGAACTCCTGCTCTTGGTATGCTCACAGTCTAGGAGGGAGATGAACACGAAAAAGAGATGTCCTTACTAACCCAGAGGTATATGAACAATGTGATCTAAAAGCGTAGAGAAGGAATATCAAAGCGTAGAGAAGAGGGCCACGTTACACACACAGGAAGAAAAATGGGCTTGAGGACATCACAGCTTCTATTCTGACCTAAGAGTTTCTGACCTATCTGATCCCGGTGGGTGAGTGGGCAGTCGGGCTGGAGACACAGGAGAAATAGAAGGCAAATAACAGTGCACTGAGACCCAGGGCACCTTCCTCTGTGGAAGTGCATCTCCTAATCCGGAAGTTACAGGTCAGTACCAGCACTCGGCTATTTTCTTAGATTCCTATTGTTTGGGGATGTTCTTTGTGCATCCTTTAGTGGAAATCCTAGTGTCTGAGAAGATACCTTAATTCAAAATAGATATTGCATATTCTCTCAAAGCTCTCGGAGAAGCCCATATAAGAACCTGCCATTTTCTAGGCAAAATGGTAGAATAAAATCAAAAGATCATTGGGCTTCTTTGTGCCTTTAGTTGGCCTTTAAAAATGATACGATAGGCAAACAAAAGCCCATTTTCCCAATTACAATATGGTTAGAGTTGGGAGTCAAGGTTGGATAACTGTAACCCTCTGTCTTGGAGATTTTTCGGGACCACTATTTTCCTGCCAGTCCAGAGGTGTTCGTAGTAAGAAGGGGCACCCAAGCACTGTTAGTGCCGGCAGTCTCACTGAGAAGACTGTTGTGCTCAGCTCCGCACTGCAAGCAGCCCGAGCGCTGTTGAACGCATGCGTGACAGGGACCAAGAAAGAGCCCCACTGGGACTCTGGATTCGCTGCATTCCACTGGGCCAGAATGTTCATTTTGGCAAGTCCGTTTGAAGGTCCAGCAGGACCTTCTTAGTTCTCGTCCAAGGGTCTGGCTCATTCTGGCCTTTGACTATGGCCTCTGATTCGCATATTCTATTTAATCTGCCAGTGAGTGTTGTTCTCCATCAAGCAGCAAGAAAGGATCTTTTAATGAAATATGTTATAAGCTCTAGTCAGTATTCATGTTCTCGGCAAATAAAGTTGGTGATTTTTACTACTGGGTGAGGCTCTTTTAAGGTGAGGATTAGAAGATGTTAAATTGTAAAGCCCATATTCAGTGCGGTGCTCTCATACATATAGCCTCATCCCTGCTAGGAAATCCCCAAATTCCTAACAGCCACTCAGTGAGCTTTTCTTCAACAGCAGTTCCCAAAGTTCTGTCTCTTCTATTGTTAGGGTTTGCATAGTCTTCAGATACTGAGCCCAGTTATTTCTCTAGTGAGTGCTCCACAAGTTATAGGTATAGCATCCAGAGAGGTCAAATGCTCTTCATTTGACCTTTTTTTAAAAAATGACAGCAAAATATTGGGATGAATGGATTATTTCTCCTTGCAAAGTACCCAGACGCTGCTGGACACAAAGTAGACTCTCAAGAGATGTTTCTTCTAATAAGTAGGAGAATCTATTTCACATTAATCATATTCACAATTGAAAGACTATAAGGAGGGCGCCTGGGTGGCTCAGTTGGTTAAGCGACTGCCTTCAGCTCAGGTCATGATCCTGAAGTCCCGGGATCGAGTCCCGCATCGGGCTCCCTGCTCGGCAGGGAGTCTGCTTCTCCCTCTGACCCTCCTCCCTCTCATGCTCTCTGTCTCTCATTCTCTCTCTCGCAAATAAGTAAAAACCTTAAAAAAAAAAAAAAAAAAAGAAAGACTATAAGGATAGCTTGAGAATATTGCTTAAAATCCTTTGTATCGCTCACTGAATTAAAGTAGCAATAACAAATAATAAGAACAAGAGCAAAATAAATTTATAGGCCACATCTGCCAGCAAAGCCAACTACCATCCTTTTTTTTTTTTTTAGATTTTATTTATTTATTTGACAGAGAGAGAGAGACAAGCAGGGGGAGTGGGAGAGGAAGAAGCAGGCTCCCTGCTGGGCAGAGAGCCCGATGCGGGGCTCGATCCCAGGACCCTGGGATCATGACCTGAGCTGAAGGCAGACACTTAACGACTGAGCCACCCAGGCACCCCCCAACTACCTATTCTTGACGGAAATGAATTCTCATAAGAGTCAAATATTCTCCTAGAGCTCATTTATATTTCTGTCATGATCCAGTAAGTTCTGAGACTGAGAGAAACTACATTTCACATAGCCCACATGAGCCCTGGCACATTTAATCTGCAACCTCCACTTTTAATTTACATCTGAGAAATGAATGAATGAGCAACTACAGGGATATGAAAGGCAGGGTCACACAAACACAGTGCATAATTTTATTACACCTGCTGCCCAGCTCCGAACAAATAAACTCCATTACATGTGCTAGCTTTGTATCCAAGAGGGTAAACCAAACTGCTCTCCCATCCTGGGGCAAACACACAAAATCTGTCAACACAGCACTCAGCCCGACCCACTGACTTGATCCTACAGATCTCTATTTCTAAAACCAAGTTTTCATTTTAATAACCTTCCTTTTTAATTTAAGCAAAGCAAAATGGAAACAGCACGGGAACGGATGCAAAAGTACAGTGAAAATGTCTTCTTGGACAAAGCTATTTTAATGAAAGCAACACTCTGCAGTCTCCCTGATTCCTCCTCGTGTTCAACCACCCAAATTAGATTCACTTCATTGGCTGTCTTCATCAGATTTCGCAAAGCGGGGGACTATCCAAAAGAAATAAAAGGTGAGCATTTTCCTTAAAGCAGGATGCTAGGTTTTGAACACAAACATTCAAATTAAGTGAAGGAACTTGATTAAACCCACAATTCAAGATAATGATGAACTGAACGCTGCAACTCAGCTGCCTGACGCACTTTAGCATATGAATTAAATTTTCTGTTAGCTAACCCACTTAAAAAAAAAAAAAAAGACTGTATTTAAACATCTTCCTTCAGGGAATTGGCCATATGTGGAATTAACAGACTCTTGGGTCCACGTGGGGCTTGGCTTGCAATTTCTGGGTTTGCTCGGAAAGTGAGTTTATTGCATTATGTTGAAATGGACACTGGGAGATTTATTTGAGCATATGACACTGTAATAGGGATGTCTACTTAATCAGATATGCCATCATTCAAATATATACAGGTGGACTAGCCATTGTTTCATGAGTGATCATACCAAAAATGGATATATATGGCCAGATGCTAAAGAAGGCACTTCAAATAAGAGACGAGTGCATGCGGTGATGATAGGGAAGAGCTGTCGTGATGTACAACATGGATCTTCCTAAGTACATTCACAACTCTGTAGCAAAATGTTTTCCATAAAAACTTCATTCCACAAATAGAATTAAAAAATGGAATCATAGCATATGGCCATGTAAATTGTAAATGTAATCCACGTGTCTTCCACAACGCCAGTGTGGATGCGCTAATGAAGATGCAAATGAGGAAAGGTATACCATTAAGTTGGCTACCTCTAAATACCCAGATGTCCCAGAAATCCCAGAGCCATTCTGTGAATATCAAAAGGAAAAAATATGATCAGGAGATAATTTCAGCTTTGATATTTGTAGTCTTACAGACTTCAGATCTTATATAGCTTGAGTATCACAAGATGCATCGGGAGACTTAAGTGCTTTATAAATCCTACAAGGACGAAAGGGAAGCAAATCAATTATAAAGAGGTGGAGGCCCGGTGATTTCCAATTACTGACACCACACTGTAGGGAGATGGCTCGAGATTGATCTGTGGAGGAAATCGGATATAAATGATGAAGTCTTGAAGAATTTTAGTTAGCTGGGGAGGAGTTACATTTTAGGGTACATTCATTTTTTAAAGCACTGTACTACATAATTTACATACATTGGGTGTTATTGCCATTTTGAGATGAAGACAACAAAAGCTCAAAGATGAAATAATTTCACAAAGTTACTAATTACCCAGACAGATATGTGAGCACAAGTATTTACAAGGCTGTCTTTCATGCATCACCTTCACAACTTTTGCCAGACCACGTGCCATCAGTGCTATATTCCATTTAATACTTTTCCCTAATTAGGGGCATCTGGTTGTACCAGTCAGTAGAGCATGCAACTCTTAATCTCAGGGTCGTGAGTTCAAGCTCCACCCTGGGCATGGAGCTTATTTAAAAATAATAATAATAAATAAATAAAATAAAATAATTTATGGGGCACCCAGCTGGCTCAGACAGTACAGCATGCAACTCCTGATCTCAGGGTTGTGAGTTCAAGCCCTATGTTGGGCATGGAGCTTACTTAAAAATAATAAAATAAAATAAAAATTTTATAATGCTATTATTAATAGAAAATAATTATCATTTGCCATAAGCAGAAGGCAACTACAAAAATAAATTCTAGCTGAAGAGTGTGACCCATCCAAAGCTCTGATCCTGGGGCCTGACTCTTCCTTGTAAGGAGGGCTTGCAAAGTTAGAGGGGTATTAAAGACCTTCGTGCACCAACTTTTCTCTTGATGTAAACAGGAGGACTGAAAGAACACTAACATGGGAATCCTATTTGCCTCCTGTGTTATAGTTTTATCTGATGACTGGATGTGCCACATGTGGATATACCACCTGGAATGAATCACCCGACCTATCAACGGTGGCATGCTCGCCACAATTTGGGGAACTATGCGCCATTGAATGACCTTTTTTTTTTTTTGAGCTGGAGCCAGGGAAGATAGAAGGGAATTGATTGGATCTGATCTTTTTCAAATCAAAATTCAACTTGAAAGAAACTAATCTCTGCTCCCATGTATGAGTCAATTAAATTTTATATGTAACAAATCTGAGACCGAACTCAAAGTTAAACATAGGGTTAAATTCTTTCAAAATACTGATATTCAGGATGCCTGGGCGGCTCAGTTGGTGAAGCATCTGCCTTCGGCTCAAGTCATGATCCCAGGGTCCTGGGATCGAGTGCTGAGTCAGGCTCCTGCTCAGCGGGGAGTCTGCTTCTCCCTTTGCCTCTGCTCCTCTCCCCACCCCACCACTCATGCTCACTCTCTCTCTCTCTCAAATAAACAAATAAAATCTTTTTTAAAAGTGCTATTCAACAGGCTTCGAGCATGCTGGATCTAGGAACTATTGAGTATCCTTTGCCATGGTTCCTGGTTAAACTACTGTGGGACATCACGATGCAGACATCACCAGGCCCCTCTCTCTTACAAAACTCGAGAAGACAGGCTAGAAGTTCCTCATACCTTGCCTACTCCTGGGCAAACCTGACTCAAAGAGTGGCCACGTGGGGCCCGAAAGTCATTTCTCAGCATAATTTTGTCTTGGCCTTCTCATTTTTTTTCTAAAAAGAACAGAATGGCAGCATGGCCATTAGAGTAGCAAGATTATCACCATAAAATACTAAAAAACCACCTCCATATGTCAAACAGAATAACCAAAAGACATTTCTACATCCCTGTTTCAAAACTGTTTTGTTTCCTCATCTTCTGTAATTGGACTCACTAGCATGTTTAACAAGGTATCTAAACTTCTACAAAAATACAAACAATATCTTAGCTTTCCGTATTTTTATATGCATGTACTATGTCATCCCAGAAAAACCCACATTCATATGTGTACCAAACTTAATATGTACTAACACACACACACACATGCATACACACACACAAGCTGTCTTAAAAAACGAATTTCAGTAGCAAATATGGCAATGGATCCTAAGTGAGAAATACATTGAAAATGAAAGAAATGCAAATTCAGAGTCATGTCAGGAAACAGATTTTCCAATGGTGATAAAATTGTACATGAGACAAGACTATTTAAGAAAATGCAACAGAGTCACTGCAAAAAAAAAAAAGAAAAAAAAAAGTCAATGTCCAGGAGGAACAGAGTACCAACTGGCAAAGAAGCCTGATAACCTACAAGCCCTCTGCTTGCTCCAAATATTTATATTTCTGGAGAAATAAGGTTTGTTTTAGAATTAGGAAAGCATATTGCTGACATCTTACACTTTCCACCAGCCGGTAACCAGTTTAATTATTAACAGAGTTCCCTGACCAAACTATGGCTTCAAAAAAGGTAGTTCCCTCACAGATTACACCCTCTTCTTTGCAACCCAACACTGGTCCCAAACACTGGCACATGGACATTGCTGAATGAAACCTCAGTGGGTAAATCAGTATATAGATGAGATCTTGCTCTTAAATATAATTTGGCCAGATTTTGGAAATGTGACAGGAGGCTTGACTTGAATGTCAATCCTTTTGCCTTTCTCGGGAGTGTCAGTATAACACTAATGATACTTTCTCAAATATTTTTTTAAAGATTTTTTATTTATTTATTTGAGAGAGAGAAAGAGGGTGAGCATGAGCTGGGGAGCAGTGGGAGAGGGAGAAGCAGGCTCCCCACTGAGCAGGGAGTCAGACCTGGGATTCAATCCCAGGATCCTGGGATCATGACATGAGCTGAAGGCAGACTCTTAACCAACTGACCCACTCAGGCGCCCCAATACTTTCTCAAATATTTTTAATGTAATATCCTATACTTCCATAATTGACACAATAATATAAACAGCTTTAGGAAATTCAGCTGCTCTAATTTTCCAAAGCTAATTTTTTTTTTTTAAGATTTTATTTATTTATTTGACAGAGAAAGACACAGCGAGAGAGGGAACACAAACAGGGGGAGTGGGAGAGGGAGAAGCAGGCTTCCCGCCGAGCAGGGAGCCTGATGCGGGACTCGATCCAGGGACTCCAGGATCATGACCTGAGCCGAAGGCAGTCGCTTAACCAACTGAGCCACCCAGGCGCCCACCAAAGCTAAATTTTTATTTAAAAGAGAAAACACAGGGGTGCCTGACTGGCTCAGTCGGTAGAACACGCAACTCTTGATCTCTGGGTCATGAGTACAAGCCCCACGATGGGCGTAGAGCTTACTTAATAAACACACACACACACACACACACACGGGCATGAAACAATATTTCATCACACACTCATGGTCCAGTGGTCATATTGCTCTGTTTTTGTGAAATATCCTCAGAACGACCGAAACTGCAAAATATAAAGGAAAGAAAACAAAAACAAGAATGGTAAGCAATTCTCATTTCTACTGAAATCTGAAAATACAGAATTTCTATGTTTAATCTGAAGTCTAGAAACTAAACTAGAATATATCTTTTCATAGTTGAGTTTTAAAAAAACCAATGTTTCTCTGTAAAATGAAGCAAATCCGAAATTTTTTTTTCAAAAAACAATACGGAAAAGAATTATTCTCAGGGTCATATAATTTTAATAACTTCGACCCCAATTATGAAACCTTGGTTTTGGGAATCAGAAGCAACCAGCTCTTTACCAGGTTACTAATTAGAGGTAAAACCGAAATCAGAGCGCAGCCTTCTGGATGTGGGAGGAACTGTATCAGGCAGGTGCAGCGGCCACATTAGGAAACTCAAGAAGGATGGTGATGTTTTGTGGTTAACACTTAGAATGTGTAAAAATATCTTCTCAGTTAGAAGCATCTCAGTTATTAGAAGACGGGCCCTTTTATTCCTGAACTTGACTCCAGAAAAGCAAATGCTCCATTTCTGTTAAGTAAAAAGGCTTCCTAAAATGTAAAGCCCCAGGTTAGGTATTAAAGAGCAGTGCTTCTCAAACTTTAACGTGCATATGAATCACCTGAGAACTTGTTAAAATGTAGGTTTTGATTCACTATGTCTGGAGTGATGCCCAAGATTTGCATTTCTAACGAAATCCCAGTTGAGGTGGAATCTACTGATTTACCCACCACACTTGAGTGCAAGGATATAGAGAACATACAACCGTGGCTTCCCCAGCTCTACCCTCTAGTGGGGAAAACCTCTAAGTAAACAAGGAACCATTGTAGTTTGACCTTAAATCACTCCTACCTACTGATTTTCATACGATGGTCGTAAATTTTTTTATTATTTCTGCATTAAAACTTCTTTTCATGAATGTATTGAAACCACAACAGTGGACCTTTGAACAACCCTGGGGTTAGGGTCACTGACCCTTGCACAGTCAAAAATCTATGTATAACTTTTTTAAAAGATTTTATTTAGTTATTTGAGTGAAAGAGCACAAGCAGGGGGCAGGGACAAGCAACTGAGCCACCCAGATGCCCTTGTGTATAACTTTTGACTTCCCAAAAACTTAACTACTAATAGCCTAGTGTTGATGGAAAGTCCTACTGATAATACAAATAATCAACACATATTTGCATGTTATATGTATTATATACTGTATTTTTACAATAAAGTAAGCCAGAGAAAAGAAACTCTTAAGAAAATCATGAGGGGGGGCGCCTGGGTGGCTCAGTCATTAAGCGTCTGCCTTTGGCTCAGGTCATGATCCCAGTGTCCTGGGATCGGGCCCCGCATCGGGCTCCTTGCACTGTGGGAAGCCTGCTTCTCCCTCTCCCACTCCCTCTGCTAGTGTTCCCTCTCTCCCTGTGTCTCTCTCTGTCAAATAAATAAATAAAATCTTAAAAAAAAAATTTAAAAAAAAAAAGAAAATCATGAGGAAGAGAAAATACATTTGCAGTACTGTATTTGCCAAAAAGAATTCTAAAAATCTGTGTATAAGTGAATCCATGCAGTTCAAACTTGTGTTGTCAAGGGTCAACTGTAAATAAAATGATCCCACAGGAAAGGACACAAAAAAACAAATCTGTTGTGAACAGTTTCACTTAAAAAAAAAAATCAAGGAAATCAGTTATGAAAAAAATTGAAACTGTACATTACTAGTTTCCCAACTGAAGTAAATGAAAGTGCTTCTGCACATAAAGAGGAAGTCAACTCCTCCTATCTGATCCACTTATTCGGTTAAAGCTTCTTGGATGAAGTCAACATTAGCCAGCAATGTTCATTTTATCCCAATTTATACCTCCTGTTTTAAGCAATCCGCTGAGTTAGAAGGTAGGGGTTTCCTATTCATTCAACAAGTATCTGTTGAGCACCAGCAGTGTGTTAGGCACTGGGCTGGGTGCAGAGGACAGAGAGCGAATGAGTGGGAAGAGACAAACAATAAGCGAGTAAACAGTTAACTGGAAATAGAAAACATGCAGCACTGCCTTGGCAGACAGGTGGGTGAGTCACTTTGGAAGCAGAGCCCCCAGCCCCAGTCGAGCCTTCAGATGACCCCAGCCCTCGCTGAAGTCTTGACTGCAAGCTCCTGAGAGACCCTGAGCCAGATCAATCCAGCCCCGCCACACTTGGATTCGTGATCCCCAGAAACTGTGTGAGACAATAAACACTTGTTGTTTTAAGCCACTAAGGTTTGGGGTGATTTGTTGTACAGCCATGGGTAACTACAACAGGAGAGACTGGGTAAGAGGCAGAACACGCCTATTTAAACACAGTCATCTGGTAAGGCCTCCTTGAGAAGGGAGACATTTAGGCTGCGATGGATAAAATGGAGTCAGTCCTGAGGAGAAGGTGGTGGTGGTGGTAGCAGGATGAAGAACCGCATTCCAGAACAGGGGCACCACATGAAGGTCCTGAGCTGTATATGGGGGCAGCGTGGCCAGAGCTTATTCCTATGGGGAAGTGGGAAAGATGAAGTCACAGAGGCTGTCTTAGCCAAATCAGGTGGCGTCTCTTGTAAGATGCATAAAAATGCATCTTAATGCATTGGGGATCCTTTGATGAGTCTTTAGCAGAAGACTAATGTGATCTGTTCTGTTTTAAAAACCTCAGTGGGGCTGCAGTATGGGGAAGGAATACTGATGCCTGGCCTGCTATCTACTCTTCAGTTATTCAGGAGCTCAATAAAGAATGATCAGGAATGGTTTGAAAGCATTAGGAATGAGGAAAAGATCTAATTACTGTCACAATTACTGATGCGATTATTCTAGATTCAGGCCTGCTGTGGCCTCTGGGCTGCTGCAGGGGAGAGAGCAACAGGGATATCTGCCCATTTCTGCAGGACCACAGGGCCTTTTCTTTTCTATTCTTTTCTTTTTTTAAGGAGGCTCTGCACCTAGCATGGGGCTTGAACTCATGACCCTGAGATCACCCGTCACTACTGACTGAGCCAGCCAGGCGCCCCCTCGCAGCCTCCTCTGAGGCAGTCTCTGAACCTCACTGAACCCAATTCCAAACGTAGAAGAGAGTTATCTACTTGCTAAGCCTAAAATGTTGACGTGACAAGAACAAATTTACAGTACAAATTTACTTTTTGGTATGGGTATGGTTTTTTTTAAAGAATAGAAACTTAGTGTTTTATTATGTAGATAATGCTCCCTGTAGAAAAATACTCATTTATTATGCAGGTAATATGAATTGCAGAATAATTAAGAAATGCAAATGCACAAAAGAGAAAGAAACCTAAACATTACCGGTCACCCCAATTACTCCAAGATAAACACCGTTTTCATGTTGGTAAGTATCCTTCTAGTATCCTCATGCCTGTATGTAATATATACCAGTCACAACTAAGATTTTTTAGTTTTTTTTTTTTTCTTCTCCACTATAAAAGGCACTAATACTGATTTTAGGTAGTTTGGAAGATACAGAAAATATAAGGAAGAAAATAAATAGCACCAAGAACGCTACCCCTCTGTCTTTCTGCGAGTCTAAAGGCAGGTGGCCATCCATTCAAACCTGCAGTTGTCACTCTGAGTTGCCATTGCACAAATACGCATTTCCTTAATTTCAGCCTCCCTCCTTAGCTCACTAGAAAAGGAAAATAAAAGTTGAGGACTGTTCATTACATAGAGGATTTTGGCACCATTTTTATACCTCCCACTGAGATAAATAAATTGGGGGGGGTAGAAAAAAAGGTTTCTTCTTGCCACAAATTCTAACCAACAACTCCCCTCTGTAACTATAGGAGCAGTGCTTGAAGAGATGGATACGCTTTTAGTAATTCATACAGTAACAGTGCTCAAACTGAATTCTCAACCTCAAAACAAAGCCTGTCTGGAGAAGTCTATTAAGTTCTGGTTGTCCTGGTTGTCTAAGTTTCTCCCAATATATCTCTAATAACCTGATATCAAGTTTGAAATAAAAATTCTTCCCCTCCTGGACATTAGCCATTCTTATTTTCATATGATTCCCTGGATATCCCTGCAAAGTCTTTTGTTGCTATCTTAGGCTGTCTTCCAGAATCACAAGTACTGTGGGCCCTGAGAAACTTAAATCTCAGTGATAATCTTGCATATTTTATTGAACAACTGAAAGCCATTTAGTTAATGGAAAGTATTACAATGCATGATGCCATTCCAATCAAGGTTTAATTCATGTGAAGGCAAGACTTTCAAGAGCATAAATCCGTATTTTGCTTATAAAAGGAGCCAGTCCACAGTTAAAGTTCACAGGAATTTTAAACCATTCATCCATAGCCAACCCTGATATAGTTTTACCCCTCGGATACTACAGTTACCTTTTTGGATTCATTGGAAACATTTTTAGCCAACAAGCTCTAACAGAGACATGATCTTGATGAACCTGAACTCTGGAAAGCCAGGGTAAAAACCAGGAATTTGGACTGCATTGTAAAAGGGTAACCCGAGATGATTCTGGGAGGGGAGAAGAGGAGGGGGGGAGGCAATGAGCAAATACAGGAATTAGGGTTTCATTTACACCTCTGGTTATAAATTAGATATTTTGTCTAGATTGAACACATTAGTGGGCACGAGTGGAGAAAATATGTTTGAATGTGATATGGTTTGAATTTCTCACATCTAACTATGAACCAGAACTATGGATAAGAGTAATATGGGGCACACAGAAGAACCCAAACAGAACCAGGACTGTCTGGTTGAAGGTTATCTGGTTTCATAGTAAAGGGGAAGTTAGGACACAACAGAAATCACAATATATTATTGATATAGTTTTGGTGCTATCTTAAGTTGTTTTTGTTTTTGTTTTTGTTTTAAGTGAGCTCTATGCCCAATGTGGTCTTGAACTCACGACCCCGAGATCAAGAGTTGCATGCACTACCAACTGAGCCAGCCAGGCACCCCATGGGGCTACATTAAGTTTATAATGAATTTTCTTGTGGTTTTCACTACAAAATATGGATTCAGTTACTCCCAAAACTCTATCATCTTCATAAATTCCCATGCTAATGAACCCCTTCATGTACTGTTAAACGTAAGATGTCTGAATTGGGGTGGGCGATGTCACACCATTTACAGTCAAGATTCTGTAGATGGTCCTTCATTTCAGAATCCTGTCCTAATAAGGCCTTTTTCTATAATGAAACAAAAATTTTATTCCCCTAGAATTTCTTGTAAGTAGAGTTTCTTTGAAAGGAATACTTTGATAAAGCACAAAGGGTGGAAGCATAAGATGCTAAGAATGTATTTAGTAACAAAAAATGGTTTCTAAACTACAACATACTATATCAGGAGAGGAATTTGCATCCCTCCTGTGAAGGAGAAGGACATAGGGAAGAGTGGGCAGGGGCACTGCTAGGGAGAAGGGTATAGAACATAGAGAGAAAAGCCTCAGATCTGAGACAGGGAGGGTCTGCAGAACACATAAGTATCTAATATGGACTCTTAAACTCCTTGCTTAAGAAGAGGTGTGCGTATGTGGAGGGTGATTTACTTGTGATACAAACCTCTCCATGTCCTCATCCCTTACAAAACCCATGTTGCTCACCAATTCATTTGTTGTTTTTGTTTTAAGATATTTTTTAAAGATTTTATTTATTTATTAGAGAGAGAGAGAGTGAGTGGGAGGGAGAGGGAGAGAGAATCTGAAGCAGACTCTGCACTGAGCGCAGAGCATGATGCGGGGCTCCATCCCAGGACTGTGAGATCACAACCTGAGCCAAAACCAAGAGTTGGATGCTTAACTGACTGAGCCACCCAGGCGCTGCTAAGATTTGTTTAAAGTAATCTCTACACCCAACACGAGGCTCAAACTCACACCCCGAGATCAAGAGTTGCATGCTCCATTGACTGAGCCAGCCAGGCGCCCCATTAAGATTTTATTTTTAAGTAATCTCTACACCCAACATGGGGCTCAAACCCACAACCCTGAGATCAAGAGTTGCACATCCTACTGACTGAGCCAGCCAGGTGCCCCGCTCACCAATTCATTTGTGACCATAGACTCTTTTCCCTGAGTTCCAATTCTGGGTCGCAATGAGGGCAAAATTAGAGATAGCACAGATAGACACTGAAACTGAAGGACAAAGGGACAGTTGACATTTGGGTTATTATAATTGCTACCACTAATTATTATTACATTTTAGCGTGAAACCTATTATATTGACATCTGTAAACATGGACTATAAACTAATAACAAAATGAGCCTTCTCAGTAGAAGTAAAATTGACACATAATTCATAAGTCAGCTAGTCCTTTTCTGCCTTAGTCACTGGCAATGTGTATTTCCTCTTGAGCTGTGTGAATGCCACTCTTACAAGCAGGCAGCGCCTTCCCCCGACCCCCGGAGAAACAAATGGCACAGTAAGTGATAGTTGGGGGAAGGCTGGAAAGGCTCAGGCTTCAAAGAGGGGCTGGCCATCTACGGATTAGATGAGATGATGCAGGCGAGACTCCCCCTAGGAATATCCAGCCCATAATAGACACTTAACCAATGTGACCAATTAGTAGCAGGAACAATAGTAGGACACATTAGTCCTTCTGCCTGCTTCTGTCTCTCGGGACAGGTTTTGCCCTCAGCCATGGCACAAGGATAATTACCTCAAAGACCCAAGAGACACAGGACTGGCGAAGAGATTACTCCTCGGCCCCTGAAGAATCTACTGACAAGTGAAGATGAGGGTCCACCTCTCTCCCCACTAACTCTTCTTCTCTCCCCCTTTAAGTGGAGCTGAAGGAAGCCTGCACTATTCCTGGAAATTAGACGGAGGCCTCTGCGTTCCAAATGCATCTTTAATAGATGCCTCTAACTGCAGCACAGTGGCAGGTGCATTTCTCTCAACATTTAATGCTAATCTTCCCTGTCATCTAGGCACAAAGAACTACACAAGCATGTCAGGAGGCCCCACCATAAATCCACCAGAGGTTTTAATTACTCTCCAGTGGCAATGTCTTATACGAATCAGAGACATGAAAACCAAAGCAATGAGTGTGTGTGTGTGTGACAGAGAGAGAGAGAAAGAGAGAGATGGCCCAGGCTCTCCCCAGAACAGCCAGGGTATCTTGGCTGTCCTCGGAAGGAATAAGGTCAGAAAGCCCGTAGCCAGCTCAGGGTGTGTGAGACCGCAGTGCACCCTGTCGATCTGGTCACGAGAAGGGATGGTTTGGTGACGGCACCACCTCCAGACAGCCTGCACTGCAATCTCAGCCTGCTGCATGCTCACGGTTACGCCGCGGGCAGCCTCCCTGAACCTCACAGTCCTCATCTCTAAACGGGGATCATAACCACACGTATGGATCTGGTTATTGTGAGCACTAAGCAAGATAATCCATGCCGAGCACCTAACACAATACGTGGTGTACAGTAAATGCTCAATAAATATTAGCAGCACCAAGAGAAATGCAGAGGGAATCCCTGTCCCCGCGTTGCAAAGGCTGTTATGAGGGTCCAGATGTCCTCTCCCTCTCCCCACTCCAGGCCTCTAGTTGGTGAATGCAAAAAAGAGCGTCTTATCTCCCATAAGTGCCTAAGAATACACATAGTGAACAAACACTTCAAACACTTCAACAATTTATAGATCTAGAAATATGTATGTATGTATGAACACAACTGCTGTAGATCTCACAAATTCAGAAACACACCCCACTAAGTGTATTCTATCTACAACTTTTATAAATCTAAGGGACTCACAGAATCCAGGCTCAGAGGGTTATCCCTTTCAAAAGAAAAACAACCAAAAATAATTAAAAATAAACCAAACCCCTTATTTAGGTTCCTCACATTCCATGAAAGGTAGATTCATAAATAATCCACTGACATACGTCTGAGTGTCCCTTTGCTTTCCTCTTGAACGCCGTGCCACAATCAGCTGCACCGGAACTTCTCTCTTCAATACCCTAGAGCTCCGCAAACACACAGCCTCGTGGCTTCACGATCTCTAAACCCACTCACCCCTACCCCCTCTCTCTATCACACAGACTGGCTACGCCTCTCTCAGCAAGCAGGCCTCCTACTACTTAGGAACCCTCAGGAGAGGTAAACACAGTTGAAACATGATTCTCCTTAGTGATCATGGCCAAGGGGGCAGCTCTGCGGACTTGGGTAAATGGTTTTTGCCTCTGCACATGCAAAATATAAGGGCCCTTCACCATATTTTTCTCTTCATTCTTAATTGATGACTTTATTTGAAAATGTAAAGATGCAAAGATAGAAAACCATACTGCCCCCAATTAGGAATGTTTGTTTCCCACCTTTTCTGTGCCTTGTCTTAAAAAAAAAAAAAGAAAGAAAAAGGACATTACGATGTGAACAATAACTAAGTCTACTACTGAAGCCCCACTGAGAAGTGATTGGAAGAAGGATGGAAAAGAAACTACGAGGCATGACAGACTGGGTGCTCCCAAGCAGCTGCTCTGTGTTCATAAAACACTTCAGACATAAATAGCTTTGTATGATGTGGAGGAAGACTCCTCTCCCCCTCCCCTATACAAAGGAAGGGCGGAGAAGTGCAGAGAAAGTGGTAATTGTCAGGTGTCTACACATGGGGCCACTGCCCTCTAGTGTGTACTTTAAAATTGACAAAATTCCTTTATCCTGGCAAACCAGAGGTCTTACCCCCAAAGAGAGTAGAAAGCAGAATAAAACATGAACCCCTCTTGAACTATCCAACAGAATCATTTTTTTAAGATTTTTTTTTTTTAAGGAATCTCTACACCTCACACGGGGCTTTGAACTCACAACCCCGAGATCAAGAGTCGCGTGTTCTATCGACTGAGCCAGCCAGGTGCCCCCCTCCAACAGGATCATTTTAAAGAATTTCTAAGAGAGGAAGATCAGAGGGGTTCCTGCCTCCTCACTATCTGTTGACGTCCACATTGTTATCAGGCCCTAAAACTGGATTTATTGTTTTGTTCCCACAGGTTGCCAGAGGGCAGAAGAGATACTTAAAACATTTAACAGCCGGATGTGGCCCAGCCACAAGCATCTAGAACATTTGCCTGGAAGATGCCAGCTGGCAGCAGTACCAGGCCCTGCAGGGCAGCACCCTCCCCTCAGAGGCTGAACCATGGGGAGGTTGTGCATTCCTGGGGGACAGCAGATGGCGCCAGGTAGCCAGGGCAGTGGGGGGCCTGGTAGAGAAGCATGCCAATATTTTAACAAATGGTTGAATGTTACCTCCACAAAAGAGAGTAGAGGACATAAGAACCACCAACCCAGCACCACACAGCAGAAGAGAAGAGTGACCCAGAGCCCATAGCAAAGATCCTAAGGAGAGGACACAGGGGTCCCCCGTTTCCCACCAGCAGCTGTTCCTTCTCTTGCCAATGGCAAGGGCCATCCCCTAGTCTGGGGCAGGAGCACAGTGGGGTGTCAGGAAACCGACCCTCCAGTCCTGGTCCTACTACTTCTCTCTAGCTGACATTAAGGGGATTTTTTGATCTGGGCTTCCATACCCCCATTTTTTAAATGGAGGGGTTAGACAAAGATAGGAATTATTACCCTTTTGCATGATCTGGTATTTCCGTGTGAATTCTACATATAGGATTACTCAACATAATTTTTAACAACAACATCTTTGAGACTACTCCTAGCTCATAAAAAAGTACTCAATATCTCAAAATCTCGGTATCTTCTTGAGATGTCATTTCTTCAGAATGTTTTAAGTTTTTGTTTCCAAATTGTTTCCACCCCAAACGTATCCACTTGTAAGTAACTCTCAAGGCTTATTTCTGATAACTAGGTGGGGAAAACAGCAGTAACAACCATGAGTATTTATTGAGCACCTACTTGGATGAGGCATTGTATTAAGCACTTTCTACACATCATCTTGTTTAGTTTCCAGGACAACCATATGAAGAAGGTATTATTATCCCTATTTTATGAGAACACAGATGCTAACAGGTTAAATGACTTACCCAATGCCAGACATACAAGCACAGGATACGTGAGTAAAGTCCACATCCGCAGTTACCCTGCTACAGAACCTCATCCGTGCCAAAGTTCCCACCAGTTAATGGAGATATGGGAAAAACAAGAACAACTGTGAACTCTTCCATGAAGTTAAATTTATCTTTTCCATTTATTTACTTATTTAGAGATGCCTACCTATATTTGTGCCCAAAAAGTCCTCTCTTTTATGGAATGATGGTGGTATTAGATAGTAGGTAGAGTGGCTTTTGATTTTTGGCAAAATAAAAAGTTGGCAAGTCTCAATTTTTTGAAATGTTACTGGTCCATGGATTTGCAATATCTGGGAGCCATTGTTCTCTAGTAGAATGAACATGTGTTATGCAGGGACTCCATTCATTCCCAAGATTAAAAGCTTCATAAGGGTGGTATGCCTGCCTTTTGTGTATCTTATTGACGATAATTTGTTGATAAGGACTGTCAGATTAACATCTCTTCACAATCTGAATAAACTAGAAGGGGAAAAGATGGGGATTCCTCTGGCCACCCTATAAGTTGGTCAGTCTTTCCATTTGTGACAAAGACACGGAGGAAACAGAAGCTAAACTAAGAGCAGAGGGGGGAAAGTATGAATAAGTTCAGATTCTGCTAAATAAGAACAGAGAACCTCTCCAGGAAAAAAAAAAAAAACACACTAACTTAAACCATTGATCCTATATTTGCAGATTTTATACTAATAATAGCAATAATAGTAAGCAACAATCCTTTGAGAGCATCTTCATTTTCACAAATAAAGACCTCTGTCAAATTTAAAATTTTTCCTGTAAGGAGTTTTGTAATTTCAAAAGGATGTTGGAACTTCATCTCAATTTTATCACTGCAGAGGACTTCAGAGATTAAAAAGTACTTGTGAGGGCTTTTTCACAACTCAATCTTTACAAAGAATTAGTATACACCATAATAAATCATCTCTGTACAATAATGGAAATCTCCCAAAAGGCAAATAAGTCTCAAAGAAGTAACTCTTCCACTCTAGTGCCTTTTTTTCTCGCAACTTCTGTATGCTTCCATGCCATGTAATCAACAAAAGCGTGAGCTAAAATGGTAGTTTGTAAATACATCCATATTATCTTTTTTGTTGACCAAGGATTGAACTAAAGTACCCTGTTCGTAAAACCTGGTAGAGCTTCACACCACCCGTTCCCAGTTTCCCTGCAGATGCAATGAATTTCTTTGGGGCTAGAGAATTTACAGGACTCTACAGGACTCTATGTTCCTTTCTAGTCCCTTCCAGGAAGTACCAGCTTCAGAAACTAGGACGTCAGGGGTAAGGCGATGTGGGGGGATTTTTCTCCAGAAAAGAGGTGAGGGTGGTGGGGCGGGGGGTGGAGGTGGGTATAAAAGACAAAGAAGAAGAAAAGGATTTAAAGTCCTGTAAGAAATAAGAAAGGAAAGGGCCAGTACGAGGCTGATTGGGACAAGCCTAATCTAAAGGTAATGATGGGGGGGGGGCGGATTTACATGGCAAGCAGTAAGGGCTGCATTTGTTAACTCCTATCCAGTTCTCTATTTTCACTAGCAATAAACAAACCAAAAAAGAGAATAGAGTGTCAAAATATAATTTTCAATAAAAGGAAAAACATGACTTTCATATAAATACAGAATGAGCATTGTTCTAAGATTTACCTAATTTATTGAAGAACCTAGCAGGATAGTAAAGCTGATTCAAAGAAGGATAGGAGAGGGCGCCTGGGTGGCTCAGTTGTTAGGCGTCTGCCTTCGGCTCAGGTCATGATCCCAGGGTCCTGGGATCGAGTCCCATATCAGGCTCCCTCCTCGAGGGGAAGCCTGCTTCTCCTTCTCCCACTCCCGCTGCTTATGTTCCTGCTCTCGCTATCTCTGTCTCTGTCAAATAAATAAATAAAATCTTTAAAAAAAAAAAAAACAAAGAAGGATAGGAGAGGCTATATAATCGTGGGGTTGGAGGGGGGAAGAGCGCTGGAGTAAGACAGCAAAGTCAGTCACAAAACTGGTTAGTGGGAGCACCCGGTTGGCTCAGTTGGTGGAGCTTTTGACTCTTGTTCTCAGGCTCGTGGGTTCGAGCCCCACATTGTGTGTAGAGGTTACTTTAAAAACAAACAAACTGGTTAATGTCTTACCAGGGCAAATACAATGTAACATTTGAGGTTATCTTTTCTGCTGGAAAAAAAATTTACATCTTTACCTGGACAAAAATCATTGATAAGTTACCAATCTTCTGCAAATTCATACCCAAATAATATTCCCTTTACCCTTCTTCTTTTTTTTTTTTTTTTAGATTGTATTTTTAAGTAATCTCTACACCCAATATGGAGCTTGAATTCACAACCCAGAGATCAAGAGTTGCAGGATCCACCGACTGAACCAGCCAGACACCCCATTCCTCTCCCCTTCCAAGTTCTTAGCAGAGACCCCTGTAATAAACAGATTAACAAGAGAAAAAGAAACAAAAGTTTATTAACACGTATACCTCTTGTATACATGGGAGATGCCCAGGGAAAAATGAGTACCTCCCCGAGGTGGCTTAGAATTCAGGATTAAATACCATCTTAATAGGGAAAGGGTAGGGGGATGTAGGATGTCTGTGTGGGGATGACTTCTAGTCTTCTTTCCTGTGATAGGAGTCAGTTTGCCCTAGTTGATGTATCTCCCGGGAGAGGATCAATGACAGTTGAGTTCCTTTTGGAGGATCTGTCTTTAGGCAGATACAGGGAGTGCAGAGAAAGCCTCTCCCTGCACTTGCTATTTTTTCAAGTACCTAAAGCTCGAACTAACCAAAATACCATAGTGGCACATTTGGGAGTGACATGTCCTATACACAGACACTCATATTTTGGGGTGGCACATTCTGCTACCCTTCTTTTGTAAACGGTAAGTCAAACAAAGCTCCATCTCCTATAGCATCAGATGGCTTGTAGGGGGCTCTAATATGACTTTTAAAAGGCCTCCATTTATCCTTTATTTCCAAATTTTTGATAATGTTTTAAGAGTTTTCATATCCCTTGACTCGAAAACATCAAGACAGCTGATCTAAACAAGAGTGAGCTATAATAAGGATGTTGGCAGCTGACAAGTATTAAAAAAAAAACCCAGTATCCCATACTTGGAATGAAGAAAGGGGGAAACACCAAAAGCTAGCATGAGACATGAGGAGTTGGTCAAGTGGTTAACCAAAAAGGTGACTCTTACCTATCTTGCCACTACTTATTTATTCCTTATTTACTGATAAATTCCTTATTTATTCACACACATTTTGAAGATTTTTCTTTTACTTTGCTTTTCTTTTCTTTTTTTAGAGAGTGAGAGAGTGCACACATGCTCGGGGGAGTGGGGGGAAGGAACAGAGGGAGAGGGAGAGAGAATCTTAAGCAGGCTCCACGCCCAGCACTGAGCCCCATGCAGGGCTCAATCTCACTACCCTGAGACCATGACCTGAGCCAAAACCAAGAGTCAGACATTTAACGACTGAGCCACCCAGGTGCCCTGTTACGTCAGTTTTTAAATTCACTACTTTTATCTGTACAACTCATAACTGTCTTTTTTTTCTCCTTGTAAATCTCCTTGGAACTCACTGCAGGCTCTATGGTGCAATGGGTAGCACGCCGGACTTTTAGCACAGGTAAAAATGTAAATCACTTTTGCAAAAATACTTGAAGTATGAAATTAAATCTTAAAATGGGCCAAGTTGAAGCCAAATTGTCCAAAGGATTCTAAAGGAAGCTGGCCTTGAAGAACAGGATGCAGAATGCAGAACTGCTCTCTCCATCTGCATAGAAATGAGGCAAAGTGTGCCTAGAAAGTCATCATTTGAAATGTTAGGGAAAACACAGAGCAGGGATAGTTGGCTTTTCAGGTAACAAACAACACAAAGCCAACAGTATTATTTGTCTCTCCATAGAACCTAATTTGTTTACTTATTAAAATTCAGCTTTAATCATTTGGAAGTAACAATTCAAGATTCTGAAAAGTTTCTATCTACCCTATATTCTAGACCCTTCTGTCACCCCTCTCAAAAATCCAGTATTTTATTTGTATTGTCTCAATTCTCTGAAAACTTGAAGAGTGATCAGCATGCCGTGTGGTTAAGAATCTCTTGTTCTTTGATTCTGAACAATGCCCAGAAGAGGGTGCTCACAGAACAATCAGCTTGCTTTAACCACAATCAGGATACATCTCTTGAACAAAGGCTTTGATGTGGTCATCCCGAGTTTGGAAAGAACCATATGATCATAGCATCTTAAAATTACAAAAGGAGAAATGGAAAGTTCTCTAAATTAAAAGCAATTCAGGGATACATTTAAAAAAAAAGAAAAATTTGGTGAAGACCTTCTAAATGAGGGGAAATGGGGAGACAAATGATGACTTAAACATTTCATCAACTTTCTGTATTGGTTCAAATACTTTATATCTTGTGCATGACTTCTTTTATAGAATAATTACTTTTAATCGCCATCAATTAGGTAATGTCTTTATTAGTAAAAATTAATAAAGCTGATAATGAATACTTAAAACAAGTAGGATGGCTGAAAAGAATCTATCAGAAATTGATACTCCATTCAGAAATTTATCGGTGTCGTAGCTAAAAAGTAAAACTTCAGTTATGTTTTATAATACTTAAATATATCACTACTCAGAATCTATCACATCACAATTAATACTTAGACTCTTCGCTGCAGGACAAATCTTCGGAGAGAAAATCCATCAGAGAGCCGACAATGCATCTTTCCCAAGGCATCTCTCTTTACTAAGCTCCTGAAGGGTCTCATCTTGCTTTGCTGATCGCCTTCTGAGTTAGGTTTACGTGGTACTGGCAGTTTTGCCACTGCCCTGTCCATTTAGCTAAGCTGGAACGCCATTTCCCAGAGTTCTCTTGCCTGTGTGATTCTGTACGGCCCTGAGAGACCTGTGTGAAATCCAGGAGGTAGAAGTGAAGATTTCTGGACGTTACAGCTAAGGGGCTGCTTACCTACTGGTGTATCGGGCTTGTGGCAGCTCCAGATACCCTAGGTCTCCTCCTCCTGCTGCTCTGAGTCCTGGGCCAGGTGTGTGTGCAGCTCCAGGATAAGAGGGGGCCAATGTCCCCTGCAGGTCCCCCACCGCACTGAGGTTGGTCGTGGTAGTAAGAGAACAGAAGGGGGGTCCACTGTGTCCTTATGGGCCTCAGGTTGTCCTCATGCATGCTGGCTTGTCTTTCCCTCCTCTGCACTCAGCTTTCCTTCTCGTATGCGGATCTGATGGACCTGGAGGAACTTTAGGTTCAACCCTAGATGCAGAGTCAACAGCCTGCACAGATCGCTCGCCCAGCTCCCACATTCGTGGCAGGTCTACCCCTTGTAATAAACCCTTACTCTAGACCACGGGTAGCCATCCGCTTCTCAGATAAAACTCTAGATGCTATAAGCTTCTATGTACACCACCATCTTGTTGCCTTTGCATTTTGAACAGTGTGTTAAGCCTCAAAGTCGTAATATCCACTGTCTTTGGTAGAAGGAGAAGACAGGTATTTGGTGGTAGAAGAAAAGGAAGGGATGCTTAGAAAGGTAAAAGCTTGTATAGGAAGCTCCCAGAAGGTTCTCAATGCTAAAAATGCCAGTGCCAGTTATTGATTTATTGCCTCTCATCTTCAAATCCATCTTTCCTTGCCTTGCTTTGTGATAGTGAAGCTGGACCCTGTGAACATTTCTCCTTTTTTTTTTTTTTAAGATTTTATTTATTTATTTGACAGAGAGAGAGACAGCGAGAGAGGGAACACACGCAGGGAGAGTGGGAGAGGGAGAAGCAGGCTTCCCGCCGAGCAGGAGCCCGATGCGGGGCTCGATCCCAGGACCCTGGGACCATGACCCGAGCTGAAGGCAGACGCTTAATGACAGAGCCACCACGCACCCCTCTCCTTTTTTTTAATGATTCATTTATTTTAGAGAGAGAGAGAGAGTGAGCATGAGTGGGAGGGACAGAGGGAGAGAAAGAATCCCAAGCAGACTCTGCGCTGAACACAGAGCCCGACACGGGGCTTGACCCCACAACCCCAAGATCACGATGGAGCCAAAACCAAGAGCCAGACACTCAACCCTCTGAGCCACCCAGGTGCCCCTCTCCTTTTTCAATAAGGAATTCTCATCCTGGTTCTGTGCTGCTCTTCTTCCCTGCTCGCTCTTATGGTGGATGGAGGCCAGGAGCACAGGACAGCCAGTGTCACCCCATTTGGTGGCACCATTTGGGGGACTTCCCAGTGGATTTCTGGCACCAAGCAGCAGCAGGCCGCTTCCCAGTGAATTCCTCAGTGGACACCTCAGTGGGCACCTTCCTAGTGATGCTCAACGAGTCTTGCGGACACCCAAACGGGTGGCATCCAGCAAGCTGAGCTGACACTCCAGAGGGCTGGCTTCCTGCTCAGCAGCCCTGGCCTGTAGCGTCTCAGGGAACTTCTCTGCCATCCAGTGGTCCCCAGCCGCTCCCTTTCAGTGGGGTCTGCTGAGGAGAGGGCCCTCTTGGAGCACTATGCCTCCACTCTGGAGGGAGTGGCTGCTCTTTACACATGCTACCCATGTTCGTTAGAATTTTCTTTACTCCTTAGTAAGTAATCTCCTGCAACTAGTTAATCATTTTTTATGTTAAACTTTCCCTGTGTGAATTACTGTGCGCTTTCTGTCTCCGAACTGGACACTGATAAAAATGTCTTTTGCTCTTAGTAGCTATTAAAAAAACAGAGCTTAATTTTATTAGTTCAGGATTTGTTTTAGCAGGAACTTAAATTATGTGTAATGTGAGTACATAAGTGAAGGGACGGCCCGGGTGTGCAGTTTAGAGAGGGTATTTGCTTTCTTTGGCTGCCTGTGTGAGGTATTCCTCAAAGTGGGCTCAATGGGTCCCTGTGAACAGAGCCTGAGTCAACTATTGCTGTGAAGCAAACCGCCCTAAATGCGATGGTTGAAATCATGATCATTTATTATTTCTCACACTTGGTAGGAGGACTCCAAAGTCACAAGACAAATGGTGAAGATACAGGAAATGGTGAGGAATCGGGGTTCAAAAATGCACCCTACCGGGCGCCTGAGTGGCTGAGTTGGTTAAGCGACTCCCTTCGGCTCAGGTCATGATCCTGGAGTCCTGGGATCGAGTCCCGCATTGGGCTCCCTGCTCAGCAGGGAGTCTGCTTCTCCCTCTGACCCTCCCCCCTCTCATGTGCTCTCTCTCTCTCATTCTCTCTCTCAAATAAATAAATAAATAAAATCTTTAAAAAAAAAAAATGCACCCTACCACAGGGTCCAAGGACATTACCTAGGGTCTGTGAGTTTAAATAGTATTTTGAAATTTTCAAACTTTTTTTGTTTTTGAGAGAGAGAGAGAGAGAGAGAGCGTGAGAGTGCATGTGGGGGTGGAGGAGGAGCGGAGGGGCAGACGGAGAGGGAGAGAGAATCTCAAGCAGACTCCCCGCTGAGCACAGAGCCCCACTAGGGGCTTGATGCAGGGCTCGATCTCACCACCCTGAGATTATGTCCCTGGAAATCAGGACTTGGATGCTTAACCAACTGAGCCAGCCAGGCGCCCCAGTATTTTGAAATGTTCAATTCAGTGAAAAAATAAATCACATTGTGATAATGAAGTCACAGGACTTCAGTTCCTGCATTTGTATTTATGGTCTCATTCCCACCAAGAGATCACCTTAAGTAAGAGTGTACAACTTTGTTTGAGGGGTTATAGTTTCTTTCTATGTTTCTTCCTTTTTTTTAAAGATTTTATTTATTTATTTGAGAGAGAGAGAGAACGAGTGGAAGGGAGAGGCAGAGGGAGAGGAAGGAGCAGACTCCCCACTGAGCAGGGAGCCCGACATGGGGCTCGATTCCAGGACCCTGAGATCATGACCTGAGCAGAAGGCAGACGCTTAACTGACTGAGCCACCCAGGTGTCCCATCTTTGTTTCTTTCTTTGTCTCTTTGTTTCTTTCTGCCTCTCTCTCCTTTTCTTTCTTTTTTTTACTTATTCAGTGTATCCCAATGAATAGTCATCATTATTGATTGTGTTCATCATAAGCTTTTATAGACATAAAACATATATATGTAAAGTGTGTAAACTGTAAGGGTGTACTTCATGAATTTTAATAAAGTGAACACTTCTGTACATTATAGATTTACAGGAAAGTTGCAAAGATAGTTCTCAAATACCTCACACCCTGTTTCTGTTATTATTAACATCTTACATTATTATGGTTATAGTTGTCACAATTAATGAACCAATACTGACACATTATTATTAACTAAAGCCTATAATTTATCCAAGTTTCCTTAGATTTTTACCTAATGTCCCATCCAGGGTGCCACATTACATTTAGTTGTCGTATCTTCTCAGGCTCCTCTGAGCTGTGACGGTTTCTCTTTCTCAGATTTTCCTTGCCTCTAGTATCCTTGACAGTTTTGAAGAATACTGATCAGGTATTTTATAGAATATCCTTTAATTGGGATTTGTCTAAGGACTGTATTTTAATTATTGCTGGTATATTTAGAATTGTTAGTTCCTTCAAACATGTCACCTAAAACGTCAGAATTAGAAAATTTACTTCAAACACAAGAAGTTTGAAAATCACTAGTCTATGTCAAAGCAGACTATAAATATACATAAGTGAAGTTGTCAAGATGTTTATTCCACCATTCAAACTTCAGTTTCAAAAAAGCCAGGTAGGTTTGTAGACCTTTCCCACAGTGTTTGGATAGCAATCTCAATTTATAAACTGCCTGCATGTCACCCAAAATGGACCAGACCATCAGCTACCCCTCTGCGTTCCACAGCTCTAACTTCAAAGGGAAGACAATAGCTCTTCACCAAAGGGCCACCCCGGTAGTGATTCATCCCAAGGTCAAAGGGAAGGTTAAACTAATAATGAAATTTTAAGTTGTTTCTTTTCAGCAGAAAATACATATTTTTAAAGAAGATAGACATTTATTGAGTACAGCACAAGGGATAGAGGGCCACAAGGCAATGGTTGGGGGGGGGTTTGGTTGTCAACAGAAAATACTTTTATTTTTTTTAATTTTTTTTTAATGAAGGTTTAACTTTATTTTTTATTTATTTATTTATTTATTTAAGATTTTTTATTTATTTGCGAGAGAGAGAGAATGAGAGACAGAGAGCATGAGAGGGAGGAGGGTCAGAGGGAGAAGCAGACTCCCCGCTGAGCAGGGAGCCCGATGCGGGACTCGATCCCGGGACTCCAGGATCATGACCTGAGCCGAAGGCAGTTGCTCAACCAACTGAGCCACCCAGGCGCCCAGAAAATACTTTTAAAGTACAAGCAGAAACAATAATCAAACTTTCAATGAATTGTTTTCCTCTTTGTATTTTAAATGAGTAACATCCAAATTAGGGAACAGAAAGGATTATATCCTATCAATTTGAAATGTCTGGTACCATAGAAGTACTCTAGTCATGGAAACGCTGACGTCGTTACCCTAGTAATTAAATCCATGCAAGTTACAGGCTTCACTGAAACGTCTTTTAGGAGTCCACTTTGCTCTCGATGATGAGAGTGAAGTCACTGATCACAAGTGTTCGGAGCACTTAACGTCCCTGGCCATGCTGTCAATGGTACAATGTTTAGCTCCAGAAGAAAGACAATACCCAGTATGTCCCTTGGAGCTCAAAATCAAATTATCTGTACTGCAATACCCACAGGCCAAAAGATGTGTTCTATGAACCAGAAAGTACTCACCGTGTTGGCCAGCTCCAGATAGCTTCCTCCTACAGAGCTGCCAAAATGCCGTGACTGTGTGAGCAGTTTGTGGAGGGCAGCAGCCTGCTGATGCAAAGAGTGTCCGCTGTACTCAAGAAGCTTCTGCAGGGCCCACTGACTCTGCAAGTCTGGGCTCTGGAGGTCCCTGGCTCCCGAGTCGTACTCCCAGCTCTCCCTGGCTGCTGATAGGGCACCTACGTCCAGGAGAGGCAGGGGAAATAAAAAGATGTTTCCTTCATTAGCCTGCGGGTGGCCAATAGGCAATGATCTGGAACCCCCTAAGCCTTCCTCGTGCCAGCATGTCAGAACACATGTGGCGCCCAGACTGCGTGCTAAGCACTTTCTCTTTCAAATAGACACATGGGGAACCTGGAGATAAAAGCAGTTTTAGGCCAATTGTTCAGAAATAACTATCCAATGACTGTATGCCCCCCAAACAGAACCACTTGGCAAAAAAGCACCAGAGACCCAAGGAAAGGAAATCCAGAGCAGAGCCACATCTGTCTGTGATTTACACAGGGTTACTGGATGATCAGCCTTCTTACTGTAATCCTTTTCCCCAGTTGAGGAAGAAGGGAGCAAGTGAGAAGACAGAAAGTTCAGAAATGGCACTTTCTCATAATTTTCTCCTTACTCGGAAGAAGCTACAGGAAGCAAGACGGTATTTGCCAGTTAGGTGTAGCCATGCGGCTGAGTTCTGAGCAGTAGAATGTGAATAGAAATGACAAGAGTCACTTCAAGGCCTGGCTCCTAAAACCCCCAGGGTGCGATTCTCCATGCCCTCTGCCTTCTGGCCTGGTTCAAATGGGCATGGCACCCCTGGAAGCCGTGGGGTACAGATGATGAGGCCACAAGATGGAGGATGCCTGAGTCCCTGAATGATCTCCTGCAGCAGGGCTGTCTGCTGATCCCAAGCACCCTGTTTTGACCTCATGAGATGAGGAAAGGGAAATTCCTTTGGTCACTGTATATTTTTGGTTTGTTGGGGAGAGCAGCTAGTATGACCTTAACCATTACAACAGATTAAAACCTAATAAAAGATATTAATAAGTATAATACAATGGGAAAGTACAATGACAAAGTAGACCTGGAGAGGGGTGGGGACGTTCAGGGAAAGCTCTCTGGAGGAGAAAGCCTGATGCTTCAGTTGTCACCGTGGCTAGAAAAATTAGTTTTGGGGCAAAGCCCTCTTCCCTGTGTTGCTCACTTCTGAACAGAAGTCCCTTGGGTGCAGCTGGCTGGGGAGCCTGGGTCACATGCCTCTGTGTCTTAGCTGCAAGGGAGGCTGGGAAATCTGTTTTCTGGCTTCTGCTTTGGGGAGGCAGGATTTGTAAGGGAGACCTTTCCTAAACACAGGAAGAGTATTTCAAAAGGCCCAGGCAGCTAGAAAACACCACAAACGTCTATACACAGGCACTGTGCTAGGTACCGGGGATGAAGCAGTGAGCACGACAGATCTTAATTCCTGCCTGTGAAGTTTTCATATTGGTGGGTCTTCAACACATGACTTTTAATGGCAAAAAAAGGGGACTCATTAAAATGATTCCATTTGTGCTACGAAATGAGAACATATACAGATTACCCTATAATTTACTTGAGGGTAATTACATATAGCAAACTACAAATTATGTACAGTGGGTTCTGATATGAATGTCCAATCTCCCCTTATCAGGTATTGGTGAGTTTAATCAATGTGATTAGGTAAGCTTTCTTCGTCTGGAACCACTTAGGATGTTTCCCCCTGTGGTTCATGGTCTGATCTTCAGTCCTTCTGACCCAGTACTCTCTGTACAGTGCTGTATGGTGACATATCTTTGTATTAAAGCGCTATGTTTGCAACTGCTCAAAGTTTCTTCTTTTATTTTTTTTATTGTTTTTATTTTTTAAAGTTATTTATTTATTTGAGAGAGAGAGAATGAGCAGGGGTCAGGGGAGACGGAGAAGCAGACTCCCCGCTGAGCAGGGAGCCCGATGCAGGGCTCGACCCCAGGACCCTGAGACCATGACCTGAGCCAAAGCCAGACACTTAACCAACTGAGCCACCCAGGTGCCCCTCAAAGTTTCTTTCTTTTTTTTTTATTTTTATTTATTTATTTATTTATTTATTAAGATTTTATTTATTTATTTGAGACAGAATGAGAGAGAGAGAGAGAGCACATGAGAGGGGGGAGGGTCAGAGGGAGAAGCAGGCTCCCCGACGAGCAGGGAGCCCGATGTGGGACTCGATCCAGGGACTCCAGGATCATGACCTGAGCCGAAGGCAGTCGCTTAACCAACTGAGCCACCCAGGCGCCCTCTTTTTTTTTTTTTTAAAGATTTTATTTATTTTTTTGACAGAGAGAGACACAGCAAGAGAGGGAACACAAGTAGGAGGAGTGGGAGAGGGAGAAGCAGGCTTCCCGCTGAGCAGGGAGCCTGATGCGGGGCTTGATCCCAGGACCCTGGGATCATGACCCAAGCTGAAGGCAGACGCTTAACCACTGAGCCACCCAGGCACTCCTCAAAGTTTCTTTTAATATTAAAGTCTATCAACTGTATTGCAAGGGCGGTTTTGCTTTCCTTCAATATAGACTGCAAAATGCACCCCCCCCACCCCACCCCCCCCCCCCCGCCGAGTGATCTCTGCCATCTGCCTAGCTGGGTCACATTCTCTGCCCTGGCCCAGCAACACATGGCAAGAAGACTGCCTGAGGTCAGAGTTGAAAAATGGTTTGAGTCACAGAGGGCCCCCTCTCTTCCGTGGAAGATAAGCAAGCATAGGTTTGGGTCCTTGCCTTTATGTTTCACCACAGGATCTGGTAGCTTACACACGGCCTGCAACGTCAGGCATTTAATATACATTTAGTGAGTGGATGGCTGAATTATCCATGGTTGTGGTACCATAGGGTTTCACTTCTTAACGGGAAGAGGAACATGAAGATTAATTTTTAAAATCAAAATAAATTATACACTTAAACTTTATCTCTATGCAAACAGGGAGTCTCATTTTTAAATAATAAAATACAACAGTTCTGGGATAAGATGGCCCAAGGAAGCTTCATTTGAATTTATGATGCTGTATTAACAGACCTAAACCCAATTTCTGGCAGAGTCATATAATCAGGTTAGCCAAGCTCCATGTTAATCAGCAAGATCAAAAGGCCCTCACACTATTACCATAACAATTTTTGCCGAAGTGATGTTGAGGAACTCAGATCTTCTGCTAGGGAGACAAGTCAATCACATTAGCATCCATGTGAATGGACCCCAGAAAGGGAAGTGCACTTTTTAAATACAGTTCCCTATTCCCATTACTCTCTTTCAATGTGACTTCATATCTGATTTTTCTGGATAAAAACCAACATTCCTGAGGCAAAATTAGTCAGTTAATTAGGATGATCTCACTGAAAACCATCAAAACTGTAGGTCTGATAACCATCTTCCTTTTGCCTTTTGAAGTATCATGAAGTTTCCAGGCTCACACTCAGCCTATAGCCGGCCTTACCTCACTCCCTTGCTAACCTCAAGAAAAACCTGTTGACCTCGGGGAGGTGGCTGTGCTTCCTTTTCCTTAACACGGATACCATTACCATTCTACTGTCCCCTGATGCTCACGAGGCTCTCTGGTCTCCTCTTATAAGGACACTAATCCCATCATGAGGGCACCATCATCATGATCTCATCTGACTCTAATTATCTCCCCAAAGTCATATCTCCAAACCCCTTCACATAGGGGCACTAGGGCTTCGATATGTGAATTTGGGGGGAATACAAACACTCAGTCCATAACAACCAACTGAGCTGTTGCTCTCTGGGCCAGAAAGGACACTGACGGTGTGGCATCCCTTTAAAGACCAGAGGCCAAGCACTGCCTGGGCTTCGAGTTCTCTGCACGCCCAGGATCAGAGAAGGCCATCATTTCTGCTGCCGTAATTCTTCAGGGCACTCTGAAGTAAGGGATAAGGTGTATTCTCTTATTTCAAACCAAAATATTTCGTGTTTAAAGGTGGCGGAGCACAGATTCTAAATGTTTCCCTTAGCAGAAAAGCATGGAAAACAGCTGGTGTTTTGACATGTCTATAAACTACATCACTGGGGAAACCCTGCTCTTGGAGAAATACTGAAATAGAAAGTCCGCCAAACACTGAGACCCTGGTTCTGCTGGGTACGTAGCAGCTGCAAACTCGTGCTCTAATCCCACCTTCAAAGTGCCACCCGGGTTCGGCTCCTACAGTCACTGTGCTTATTCACCAAAGGCTCAGTGCAACCTTCCCAGCAGGCCAAACCCCCCAGGAGGCTAAGGCAAAGCATTCAGAACACCTTAAAGTCACCTCAGAGACAGGAACAACCATCATGATACCTAACATCTACTCGAGGCCACTAGGAGCCCGGCACTGATCTAAGCATCGTCCACATATTGTCTTATTTAGTTCTACCCCCAGCCTAGGAATGACTAAATCATTTTCCCCAGTTTTAGAAGAGGACATTTTCTCTCTCTTGGCTTATTTTTGTTGACATTGCACTGTTTGCAGAGGATAGTGGTTAAGAGCTGGGGTCTTGTAATCAGATTGCGTGGGGTCAAATCAAGAGTCACTGTGACCAGCTATGTGATCTCAAGCAAGTTACTTAGCCTAAGCCCCAGTTTCTTCATCTTTAAAATGGGGACACTGAGGTGTTCTTCACAGAGGTGTTGTGAGAATTAAGCAAGATGAAAATATGTAGACAATGGAATATTACTCAGCCATCAGAAAGGATGAATACCCAACTTTTACATCAACATGGATGGGACTGGAGGAGATTAAGCTAAGTGAAATAAGTCAAGCAGAGAAAGTCAATTATCATATGGTTTCACTTATTTGTGGAACATAAGGAATAGCATGGAGGACATTAGGAGAAGGAAGGGAATAATAAAGGGGGGTGGGAAATTGGAGGGAGAGATGAGTTATGAGAGACTATGGACTCTGAGAAACAAACTGAGGGTTCTAGAGGGGAGGGGGGTGGGAGGATGGGTTAGCCTGGTGATGGGTATTAAGGAGGGCATGTACTGCATGGAGCACTGAGTATTATACGAAAAAAATGAATCGTGGAACATTACATCAAAAACTAATGATGTACTGTATGGTGACTAACATAACATAATAAAATAAAATTAAAAAAAAATACATAGAACGTTTAGACAACCCCTGGCATATAATAAACTGATCAATGAATGTTAGCAATCATCTGGTCCCACCTTACAATTCTAGTTATTTGTAACCTATTTTGGACATCCTAATAGGGAACACTATATGGGGCAAAAGTATACTCTCTTCCAGCTTCTAGAAGGTAACTGTTGAAAAACAAACCTTTCGCACCAAACCAAAATTTCATCAATGGTTTTATACTTTAATACTAGGTTCTTATAAAGACAATATATAGCCAATTAGGTCAGAGTCAAAGTTATGTTTCTCTGAGTAAGGAATATTCCATTAGTAAGTCCAAGACTTTGGTTATTGGGTTTGAGAGACTTTGCTTCCCTATTTGAGAGAGAGAGAGAACAAGAGAGAGAGCGCACAAGCAGGGGGAGCAGCAGGCAGAGGGAGAAGCAGGCTCCCCACTGAGCAAGGAGCCCAACACAGGGCTCGATCCCAGGACTCCGGGATCATGACCAGAGCCGAAGGCAGACCCCTAACCGACCGAGCCACCCAGGCCCACTTTGCTTCCCTATTCTACTTGGCCAGCTCTTATCTCCAGAGGACAACTAGCCTTCCCCAAACTGGCAGCCAGCACCAGGAGGAAAGCCACACAGCCCAGCGGCAGCATGAGCAGCTCAAAAGCAGAGCATGTAAGAGTTACTCATCGCATCTGTGCTCCGGCCACCCTCGCTACCCCTCTGTTTTCTACCCGCAGTTCCTTCTTTTCCATCCTTCATTTGAGAGTTGGGGCCTCTCATCCTATCACAGGCAGATGATAACACAGAGTGGTTAGGCAGTCCTGAGACCTGGATTAATAGTATCTTATGACACTGTCTGTATCTAGTGGTCCTTAATTTTTCGTCTGTGTGGATTGTTTAGAAAACATTACCTCATCTATTACCCTCAGTGGCAACAGAGAAAATACTCCTTTCAAAACACCCGAGGCAGCTACCTTTCTGCATTTAGAACCACCACACCATTACCATAGAAAGAAGCGTGGGAATATTTGAGCAAATCGGCTGTCACCTGTCAGCCTTCCCTGTCATAGCACATTTACTATTTCCAGATAATACTGACATCAACAGAAGCAGCAGTAAATCGTTTAGTCCAGAAGGGAAGCACCGTGTGAGTCTTTAGTCATTTATTAATGTCAATGCTTGGTATAAAATTCAGGAGCCCAACTCCCATGAGGACCTCTAGCTTCCTCCAGCACAGATTACATTGCAAACGCAGGCCAATTGTCTTAAAGATCTGGCCTGTAGTCACAAGGAAAATTGGGTGGGAAAGGACAGATAAATAGAGCCTACCTAACCTTCTGGGAAAAAACAAAAAACAAAAGCAATGCAAAGCACATGTCCTACTAAGGGAAGGTAAAAAATATTAGCTCCCAATGATAAAAGTCAGTTCTTCAGCCTTTGGCTATCTTCAGGAAGTGAGCCGATTAGTGTCCTATTTTGAATATACGTCACATGTGGCCTATCTAGGGACAATGTACTGAATTTCAATGAAACATCAGGAATAGAGTGGAAGATGTATTTTGAAATGCAATTCCCTTCCCCCTGCGCCAAGACTACTGATAGATGACAAGAAGGAAAGAAATGAAGAAATGCATTTTTCTTATGGAAATGTGCTTATCAACAACATTGTCATTACTGGTTATTTCTTAATGTCCCACTCTGTACAAATACGTTCCATGATCCTTGTTGTATTTAAGCACAGGCTTGGGAACATCTAATGGAAGACAGTTTAGAGACAACCAAAAGGAAGCAGGAATAAATAACCTTTAAAATTCTTCTCCAGCTCTAGATTCTATTGTTCTGTTTGCTAAATTTAATATAAAAGGGAAAATGGCTGCCCTTAGGCAGTTAATAATTTAGTTATGAAAGCACAGCTGAGGCAAGCATCTTTAACTTTAAAAAAACAATTAAAAATAATATTTGGCAGCTTATTATCTTGGCTTGTCTAAACTAGATATATGAAGGAGATAATCAAGAGGGTTGATTTAGGTCTAAAGAATTCAACGGAGAGTTTAGGGCAAGTGTTAAAATGAGCATTAGAGTAAAGAAGTATTAACTGAGTTTCATTTGAACCTGAGGCTGGCTTGGGTTGGGTGGGCTAATGTTTATGGTCCACACAGATTAAGATTTTTTTTTAAAAAAAGGCTTGTTTTTCTTGGTTAGAAGGCAGAGACCGTATTTTGGATCAATTTATCTTTCTCTTACAAGGCATATTAATGGGCCATGTATTCAGTAAGCCCTTGGTAGCCCCTAATTTTTAAGTACCAGACTGAATGGGGATAATGCTAATCTGGGCCTGCTCTGTGATGAGAAGCATCACACATATCCTTTGGTTGGCATGCCCATAGGGTCTGTCATATTTCTTGGCTGAAAATCAGCCTAATCAAAATGGAAATTGCCAGGCAGGAAAAATACACAAACAGGAATACAAAAAATGATTCTGATTCCAGCTTCTTAGCAAGAAATAGAACTATATTATGTTTTTTTCCTAAAACATTGGTATTTTTCATTTAAGTTTTTTAATATGTTGAATCATATTAATTTTTTTAAAGATTTTATTTATTTTTGTCAGAGAGAGACAGAGGGAGCACAAGCAGGGGGAGCGGCAGGCAGAGGGAGAAGCAGACTCCCCACAGAGCAAGGAGCCCGATGCAGGACTTGATCCCAGAACCCTGGGATCATGACCTGAGCTGAAGGCAGATGCTTAACCGGCTGAGCCACCCAGGCATCCCCATTTAATTTTTTTTAAGATCTTATTTATTCACTTGACAGAGAGAGAAAGCAGACAAGCAGGGGAAGTGAGTGGCAGGCAGAGGGAGAAGGAGAAGCAGACTCCCCGCCGAGCACGGGACTTGATCACGACCCAAGCCAAAGGCAAACGCTTAACGAACTGAGTCATCCAGGTGTCCCGGATTGTATTAATTTTCTAATGTTAAACCAAACTTACATTTAAGAGACAAACCCACCATAGTCGAAATATGTGATATTTATTATTGATGTTGGTTTCCTAGTATTTTGTCTAGGATTTTTGCATCTTTGTTCAAAAATAAAATTGGTCTTGTAACTTTTCTTATACTGTCCTTGTCACGTTTTGGTATTAAGATTATGTGTGAGTCCATATGAGACTGGAATTATTTGTTTTTGAATGTTAGGTAGACCTTGCCAGTGAAGCTGTCTGGGCCTGGAGTGTTCCTTGTGGACATTTTTTAAATTACTGTTTTAATTTCATTCCTAGTTATAGAACTATTCAGATTTTACATTCCTTAATAAAGCAGCTTTAGTAAGTTATATTTTCCTGTAAATTTCCTTATTTCTTTAAATTTTTAAATATATTGGCAGAAATTTGTTCATACTATTGTCTTTTCGTTCATGTCTGCAGTATCTATAGTGACGTCTCCTGTGCACTCCTGATACTGGTCATAACAAACCCTGACTTGGCCACTACCCTGCCAAAAACAGCATAGGCTTGGCAGGGTGACACAAGCTTAACTTAGTTGCTACTTGTGCATATCACAGGCCCCTGGATGCCCCACTTCTGCTCCATCTATGCCTTACCTATATAACATATGACCTTCAGCCAGCCCAGTGTGTAGCCAACCAACAAACCCAGATATTGCCCGTCAACAGTGCACAGGTATTTCACATTTCTGATAAGGACCAAGACAGCTGTGGTCTTCTTTTCCACCAAACCTCAACCTTGAGAACTTTCCTGGACTCCATGCTTGATTGGGTTGCCTATTTCCCACTCAGCAATCAATCCTAGGTTTCTACTGGTCTTTATTTGTTCCCTTTAACAATTATTTGTGCCTTTTCTTTTTTTTTACTTTAGCATTCTTACCAAGAAGTTATCAGTTTCATAAGTATTTTTTAAAAACCATTTTTAGCTTTTATTGTGCCTCATATTGTGTGCTTGTTTTATATTTCATTAATCTTCCTTATTTTGTTATATCCTTTCTTCTGTTTTGTTTATCTTTATTTTTATTTTTTTATTTGACAGAGAGAGAGATAGTGAGAGCAGGAACACAAGCAGGGGGAGTGGGAGAGGGAGAAGTAGGCTCCCTGCTGAGCAGGGAGCTTGACACGGGGCTCGATCCCAGGACCCTGGGATCATGACCTGAGCCGAAGGCAGACACTCAAAGACTGAGCCACCCAGGTGCCCCTCTTCTATTTTGTTTTTATTTTGCTATTCTTTTTCTAAATTCTTGGAATGGATGCTCAACTCAGCCCTTTTCTTATACTGTCATATACATATATTTATATATCTTTTATTTTCTTATAAAGCCATCAAATTTCCTCTAAGTACTGCATTTCAATGGATATTTTCATAATCCTTCAATTCAAAATATTTTTGAATGCTCATAATCTTTTCTTAGATCTATGGGCTATTTCAGAGTATGTTCCTTAATTTCCCATCATATGGGGTTTGGGCAGTGTTATTGATTTATAGGTTCATTCCGTGCAATGAACCTATAAATCAGTAACACTGCCAAGCAGATTTTTACAATCCATTCTTATCATCTATGTTTTTTAACTGTAGAATTTAATCTACTTACATTTGACTGAATTACTAATACAGGGATTAATCTCTTTCATCTCATTTTGCTCTTCCTATACATTTACTTGTTCTATATTTATTTCTCTTTTCTTGCCTTTTTTTTTTTTTTTTTTTTTACTTTTTAGAGAGGAAGAGAGAGGGTGGGGGAGGAGCTGAGGGAAAGGGAGAGAGAGAATCTTAAGCAGGCTCCACACCCAGAGGTAAGCCTTACTCAGGGCCTGATCTCATGACCCTGAGATCATGACCTGAGCCAAAATCAAGAGTTGGATGCTAAACTGACTAAGCCAGTCAGGTGCCACTCTTTCCTTGCCTTTTTGAAAATTTTCTCATTCCATTTTTTAAATCTATAGGTTTGAGAGTTAAACATTTTCTTTCTAGGGGCACCTGGCTGGCTCATTTGGAACAGCATGGGACTCTTGATCTCATGGTCATGAGTTCGAGCCCAACATTAGGTGTAGAGATTACTTAAATATATAAATAAACTTTAAAAATAAATAAAATTTAAAAAACCATTTTCTTTCTATTTTAGTGATTATGCTAGAATTTTCAACATGCATCCTTAATTTATTAAAATCTAAAGCTTATTAATATATTTACCTATCTCTGGACAATATAAGGACCTTAGAAAACTTGAAATCTACCCATCCCACTCCCAACTTATAGGCTACTATTACTTTATATTTATTTTCCCTAAAATCTCCAAGACAAAGTATTATTGTTTTACACTCTTTATTTGTATTTACCCACATATTTACCACTTTCTTTATTCTTCTTTCTCTCTAGCAACTCAAAACTTCTTTCTGGACCCACTATCATTTTGCTTGAAATATATCCTTTAGAATTTCACCTAATGAAGGTCTCCTCTAGGTTTATGTTTGTCTTCAAATGTCTTTATTTCATCTTGGTTCTTTTTTTAAAAAAGATTTACTTATTTGAGAGGGAGAGAGTGCAAATAAGCATGGGAGGGGATGGGCAGAGACAGAATCTCAAACAGATTCCCCACTGAGTGTGGAGCCCAGCAGTAAGGCTTGATCTCACAGCCCTGAGATCATGACCTGAGCCAAAATCAAGTCGGATGCTCAACCACCCAGGTGCCCCTCATCTTGGTTCTTGAAAGATACTTTTGCTGGGTATGCTGTTAGGTTGTCAGTTACTTTTTCTCAGTACATAGAGGACAAAGGAATGCCACTGTCTACTGCCTTCCATTGTTCTCAAGAGTGTGCTCTCAGCCTAAAGGTTGCTCCTCTGAAAGTAATCTGCCTCTTTTTTTTTTTTTAAGATTTTATTTATTTGACAGAGAGAGACACAGCAAGAGAGGGAATACAAGCAGGGGGAGTGGGAGAGGAAGAAGCAGGCCTCCCGCTGAGCAGGGAGCCCGATGAGGGGCTCGATCCCAGGACCTGGAATCATGACCTGAGCTGAAGGCAGATGCCCAACGACTGAGCCACCCAGGCGCCCCAGTAATCTGCCTCTTAAAAAGAAAAAAAAAAAAACTATCTAGATTCTCTGTTTGTCTTTGGTGTTCCACAGGCTCACTATAATATGTCTAATTATTTAATTATGTTACTTGATTTGTATATATTTTTCATTTTCCCTGTTTAGGACTCATTGGTATTTGGAATCTACTGGTTAGTATCTTTTATTAATGCTGCTTCTGCTTCATTCTTTCTTTCCTCTCCTTCTGAGAATCCAATTCTATGTTATGTTAAACTTTCCTGACTCTTAGTCTTTCTTTTTTTTTTTTTTTTTTTTTAAAGATTTTATTTATTTATTTGAGAGAGAGAGAATGAGAGAGAGCACATGAGAGTGGGGAGGGTCAGAGGGAGAAGCAGACTCCCTGCCGAGCAGGGAGCCTGATGCGGGACTCGATCCAGGGACTCCAGGATCATGACCTGAGCCGAAGGCAGTCGCTTAACCAACTGAGCCACCCAGGCGCCCCCTAGTCTTTCTTTTATATTTTAAATTTTATATCTCTTTCTTCTTGTGTGTTTTCTAAATAATGTCCTCTAACCTGTCTTCTATTTCACTAATTCTCTCTTTATCACTAACTAACTTTAATTAAGCTTTTATTTCAGTTATAACATTTCTCATTCCTAGATGTTCATTTGGCTTTTTGGTTTTCTTTTGCTAGCTTAGATTTTCTTTCTGAACACAATAAACATAATTACTTTGTATTCTGAGTCTGATAATTCCAACAAATGAAATCTTGATGGGTTTGTTTTGTCATGTTAATTCTTGATCATGGTATGTAGTCTCCTTTTATACTTAGTAATTTTAGATACTGAATTGCCCAAATTCCTTGGAAAGTTATTTCTGGATACTCTTTTAGAACTGCTTTACTTATCTCCAAGGCAATTTCCTTGAGAATACTCCAATGGTAGTATACAGATTGGTATACTTCTGGTTCAACCTTACACAAGGGTAGAGCCCCCTAGTAGTCTAGCTTTTGAAAAAGAGGGTATATCTTATTACATTCCCCACCTGAGCAGTCCTTGGAATTTGTTTTCTGTTCTCAGGGCCCACATGGTCATGTAATCCAAAGTTTGATTTTACCAGGTTCAGACAATAGTTTCAAAGTAAAAGTGGCTTGATGCTCCAGGTTTCCTCATTCACTTAGATTTTAGACTCAGAAATCTTTACTATTTGCTAGATATAGATATGTGTTAAAGGAGGACTTTCAGCTTTTAAAATTATTTTCAGCTAGAAAATACATCTTGATATCTAATATTACTTTTTTTTTTAAGATTTTATTTATTTATTTGACAGAGAGAGACACGGCAAGAGAGGGAACACAAGCAGGGGGAGTGGGAGAGGGAGAAGCAGGTTTCCCATGGAGTAGGGAGCCCGATGCGGGGCTTGATCCCAGGACCCTGGGATCATGACCTGAGCTGAAGGCAGATGCTTACCAACTGAGCCACCCAGGCGCCCCGATATCTAATATTACTTGATATGGAAATCAATATTTGTTCTTTGATTATGACTACATGAATTGTGATGATGTAAACTCTAAATTCACAAATGGGCCATGACTACTTTTCTTTTCTTGAATAATTTTTTGTTTTCCCTGGGATTAATAATTTTTTTGTATTTTCACGTTTAGTTTTCTATGTCATGAATTCAGTCTCAAATTCTCGGTTATCTAAATCTCCTCTCAGTAATTTAAGATGCATAAAAATTCCATCAAATTTAGTCTGAAAATGGGGCGCCTAGGTGGCTCAGTAGGTTAAGTGTCTGCCTTCAGCTCAGGTCATGATCCCACGGTCCTGGGATCAAGCCCCGCATCAGGCTCCCTGCTCAGCGGGGAACCTGCTTCTCCCTCTCCAGCTCCCCCTGCTTGTGCTCTCTCTCTCCCTCTCTCTCTGTTAAATAAATAAATAAAATCTTTTAAAAAATTTTAGTCTGAAAATATTTTCCTGGAGCTTTTTGATCTGCTCTAGCCTAGACTGGTTCCAATGACCAGAATGCTTCTCTTCTAACTTTTTTTCACTCTTTGTTTCATGTTTCCAAGTATTTCTCTTTCTAGGCTAACTCCTCTTTTTTTTTTTTTTTTTTTTTTTGGAGGTCTAGTAGATTTTGAAGAAATTAGGCATGGGAAGTAAATTTTCTGAGACTTTGCACTCAAAGTCTTTTGCATGAAAACACCTATCTTCTATTCTTACACTTCATTAATAGTTTGGTAAGGAATTCTAAGTGGAAAACCATTTTTCTTCAAATTTTGAAGACATTGCTCATTTAATATCTGTCATTGTTTTTGAGAAGTCAGAAGCCATTCTGACTCCAAATTGTTCTTATTTGTCCTGTTTTGTATTTCCTCTCTGGAAGTTTGAAGGGTCTTTTGTCTCTAGTGTTATGAAATTTCACAGTGATGTGTGTCCTTATGTTTTATGGTAGGTGATATTTGGTAGGCCCTTTCTATCAGAAACTCACATCTTTCAACCAAGATGTCCATCGACAGATGAATGGATAAAGAAGATGTGGTATGTGTATAAAATGGAATATTACTCAGCCATCACAAAGTATGAATACTTACCATTTACATCGACATGGGTAGAACTGGAGGGTATTGTGCTGAGTGAACTAAGTCAATCGGAGAAAGACAATTATCATATGGTTTTCACTCATATGTGGAATATAAGAAACTGTGTAGAGGATCATAGGGGAAGGGAGGGGAAACTGAATGGGAAGAAATCAGAGAGGGAGACAAACCATGAGAGACTCTTAACTATAGGAAACAAACTGAGGGTTGCTGGAGGGGAGGTGGGAGGGGGGATGAGGTAACTGGGTGATGGACATTAAGGAGGGCAAGTGATTGAACACTACATCTGAAACTAATGATGTACTATATGTTGGCTAGTTGAATTTAAATTAAAAAAAAGAAAAAAGAAACTCACATCCTTCGTTTTGCAAGAAAATTTCATGGGCCTTTTTTTTTTTTTAAGATTTTATTTATTTATTTGACAGAGAGAGAGAGTGAGAGAGGGAACACAAGCAGAGGGAGTGGGAGAGGGAGAAGCAGGCTTCCCGCAGAGCAGGGAGCCCAATGTGGGACTCGATCCCAGGACCCTGGGATCATGACCTGAGCCGAAGGCAGACGCTTAAAGACTGAGCCACCCAGGCGCCCCTTCATGGGCCATTTTGTAGTTATGTCTTCTCTTCTGTTTTCTTTGTTTAGTCTTTCTAGAACAGCTATTATCTGAGTGGTAGACACCCTGTACCAGCCCTCTGATTTTCTTATCTTTTCTCTCTTATCTTATATTTCTTTTTCTTTTTGCTCCCCTTTCTGGAAGACATTATCTTTATTTCCCATTCTTTCTCTGTTGAGTTTATAATGTGTGCTATATTTTTTTCAGGGTAGATTTTTTTTAATGTTTCTTTTTATCCTGTTCTTTGTGTGTATATACAATATTTTCTCCTGTATTTCAAAATATATTAACAAGAGATTATTTTGAGTGTTCTCCTTGCAGAGTCTCCATTCCATTTAAATTAAGTTTTTCTGCTTGTTTTGGTCTCTATTTTCCATTTTAGAGGAATTCCTCAGACGTCTAGTGCTCCTTGGTTGTTTACCCCTTTGGGCCATATGACCTATTCCAGATCTCAGGTCACCATTCCCAAAACTATGGTAGTCTACTGAGCCCAGTTCAGGAAACACAGATCTATGCCACCCTAAATAAATGAGAACTTTATCGGACCAGGCTTAGGCAGGAGTGAAACAGACAAAATGGTTTTCATAAGCCCCACCCCCTTCCTTCCTCAGGTTTCTTCCACAACTCTAACTCTCCTTCGTCCTACCACTGTCCTTTAGGACCTTTCCCACGGCTCCTCCTCAATAGAGCCACTTTCAAGTAAAAAAAATCTGGTCATATTATTAATATACAGTATGAATGACTGATAAGACTAAATATGTTTTCTGGTATTTATTTAGCTTTTAGAAAAAGCATTTCTTGGGGATAAACCAAAGGAATAGACTCTCAGGGTATAAATTAGTCAACATCAAAGCAAATCAACAGAAAGGTGTGAGAAAATAGTTCCCTTAATAAAAACTTATCTTATCCTACAAGGCTGGCAATGGATGGAGAATCTCCACAATGTGGATGATGGAGTAGAACGTCATAATCCCAACTGTTGTGCTCCATGATACACCTCCCCCTTCAGGATTTCCTTCTAATTATCCCTGCAACCATTCCCAGGCCATAAAGAGGCAGAGCTGATTCCCTTTGGCATTGTGGTTCAAGAATGGACAATTCTTTTTCCTTGGGACAATATCCCAAACAGACCAAAGTGGCAGCATTCATAAAAGATTTTGCAAATGTCTTGGGGCGCCTGGGTGGCTCAGTCGGTTAAGCGTGTGCCTTCGGCTCACGTCATGATCCGAGGGTCCTGGGATCGAGTCCCACATTGGGCTCCCTGCTCAGTGGGGAGTCTGCTTCTCCCTCTGCCTGCCACTCTCCCTGCTTGTGTGCTCTCTCTTGCTCTCTCAAATAAATATATAAAATCTTAAAAAAAACAAAAAAAGAAGAGGGCAAAGTGTAAAGTGTTAGAAAGATGTAAGCATTTTGAGTGCTTTGGTTTTGGCCTCAGAACAACTGAAATAGGTGAGATTAGTAATTAAATTTACTTTTAGCATGAGTCCAGGGTGGCATAAATCTTGCTGTAGAATTTCCTAACAAGAAAAAAAAAAAAAAACCCATCTTGAATATTGGAATTCTAAGTTTTTGTTAATACAGCAGGAGAAAAATAGAAAAGAACACAGCGGTGTGAATTATTAGAAAAACAATTAAGCCAGGACTCAGGAGAGGTCTCATCTAGCCCCAGCCACGCCACCAACTAACTCCGTGGCCTGAGAATTATTATTATTTAACCCCTCCATCTTCATTTCCTCATCTATACTATACAGAGGATAAAACCAGAGGGTATTTAACAGACCCTCTGGGCTGTACTGTAATTCAAGGGCACAATTTTATCAAAGGACTCTAAATCTTAAGTCAGATAAACCAAAGAAAACACTACAAATACCAAGAGACAAATCTGACACGGTAATTAGTTTGCATTAAAATTTATCTAGAACTGACTGATATACATTCAGAAAATGAGAGCTAAATAAATACACAACATATCAGATTAAATTCTGCTTCAACTAGAAGCGAAAATGTTTTTCTTGTAGATAGTAAACATAAATGGATCAACTGGAAACCGTACAAAATCCTTCCAAAACAACCATAAAAATTTAACTGATTTAAACTGTCACTTACTAATGCCCTTTCACTTATGTTCTCCAATGAACTTGCAGTAGCCTTACAAGATAAAACAGGAAGCAAAATAAGCCTTCCTGAGCTTTTTGTGATTATAATGTTGAGTGACAGATTCTCCAGAAAGAACAATGGACAATGAAATAGTCTGGCCAAACTAAACACTTTCTGCCAGCAGACTGAGCCTTTATCTCAGCCAAGGAATCATTTTTACTCCATGAAAAATATCTAAAATCGTGCCAAGTTGTATCACTGCCACTGAAATTGGAATGGCTTCAACATCCCATAAAAACAATGACACTTAAAGAATTGCTTCAGCTAAATCATGTTGGAGGGAAAATAGATGAACAATCTCATTGTGTTATATGTCCTTCAAAAGATACAATCAACACAGGTAATCAGGGGTGCCCCTCATACCAGGATTACCACCTGAGATAAGCACACCTGGATCCTCAGGAACTTTTTGTTCTATGCTGACTAAAATGAAGTAATTAATGCCATTGGGAAGGGGGCTAAAATAATATATTCAAAAGGAGCAGCACCAGATAGCCGGAAATACCAATAAAAGACAAAATCAGGAAGTAAGACAGAACCAGTGTGCACTATGTGAGACATCATTTTCCAAGAATTTAGACCACAACAGAACAGCATAGTGACTTATAGGACGTAATAATCTGCAAAAGAAATCTAAACTATTAAATATCTCATGAAATACCCAAGAATCTGGTGATCTTATACATACTTGCTTAAAAGTTTAAAAAAGAAATATACCAGGGGTACCTGGGTAGCTCAGTCACTTACCATCCAACTCTTGATTTTGGCTCAGGTCATGATCTCAGGGTCGTGAGATCAAGCCCTGCCGCAGGCCTGGCACTGGGTGTGCAGACTGCTTGAGATTCTCTCTCCCTCTGCCCCCCTACCCCACTTGCTCTCTCTCACTCTCTCTCTCTCTCAAATAAATAAATTAAAAGAAATACACCGTATTTTTTTTCTTCTTACATTGTCCTTTGGTTTTTCTGTGGTGACTACAGAATGGAGAGATGATAGTCAATGTACTACAAATAGAATTTGACATCTTAAGTGCAGAATTTAAAGTTCAGACAAAGAACAGCCAAATAAACACAAAGAATCAAAGTTCAGATATAACCAATACGGAAACATTTTCAGTCTGATAAATAACATACATCTGACTTGATTATTTTCACTGTCTCGGATGGTGTCAAAGTCATTTGTTATCTTTTATTTCATTAGCTGTTTTGTACTTAAATTTTAATATGTGGGTTCAGCTATCTGAGACCCCACAATGCTTCAAATAACCAGTGAGGACATAACTTGGTAGGGGTTAGGGGAGAAGTGATTTATAATATCCTCTCCTGTTTCTTTGTTCAAAAGATCTCTTGGCCTCTGATGGTTACCAGAAGGGAGGTGGGTGGGAAGATGGGTTAAATAGGTGATGGGGATTAGGAGGGCACTTGTGATGAGCACCGGGTTATGTATGGAGTGTTGAATCACTATATTGTACACCTGAAACTAATACTACACTGTACGTTAACTAATTGGAATTTAAATTAAAACTTTAAAAAAATAAAGAAGGCAATTCCTTCTCCAAACTACAAAAATTTGGCAAATCAATACAATACTTTGTAATACAATAAAATTATGTTGTACTTATTGGAATCATAAAAAAAGAATGTGAAATGATATCTATTACTTAAAAACTTTAGAAGCTTATTCTAACTCCCAATTTAGTAGTAGAATGAATTAAATAAACATATTATTCACTCTGTGACAGAGGGCTTAGGGTATGTAAAAAACTACCACCACTACCACCCAAATAACAAACTTCCAGAAACCTTCAAGTGAACCTAAAAACTACTGTGACTTCAGTTTGGTTTTATGCTAGCTGGGCAGTACTTTTAACAATGAATCACTCTCATGAGTGATTTTCTTTAAAAGGCTCTGTGTTAATTATTAATTGCTCAATCAGAACCCATAGGGGATTTAAACCATTTTTTATTTTCTTAATTCACCAGCCAGAACCCTACATACTAGGGATAATGCAGCTGGATTGGAAAATGACTTCTTGTCTCACTTAACTTGTTTCAAGAGTTTAGAAGAATTTTTATATACACAAAAACAGCCCCAACAATATTTAAGAGTAACATTCATTCTGGAAAAATTGGGATGTGTCAGGAGTAGACAGGCTTTATGTTATATTAATGAATTGTGGTTTTAATTTTTTGAAAGCAAGATACTAAACCAAAAATCAGGGGGCTGCTTATTTATTTCTTTAAATATGCCAAGCATTCAGTATCTCCTTACATTTTTCCCTTAGGCTTGTGGGGTTTGGGGACCTTCCTGTCTAAACTATATGTTCTTTGATCTAATTTTTTACTTTGAATTCCTGTTAAGGAAAAGTCTTGCTATTAGTTTCTCTGAGACACTTCAGTACTTTATATGTTCCTGCTGGACCACAGGGGCATTACCAAAGCAGTAATGAAGGCTGACACATCAGGTGGGAATATAACTCAAGGCAAGACCAATAAAGGGTCTTTGAAGATATAGTTTATTGGAAACTGTGCCCAGTGTCCTAATCTTAGCATAAATTAAATGTAGTTGTATTAATTAACAGGTCTTAATGTCTGCTGTCTTAAACAATGTTTAAAAACCATAGGGATTTGATTCAAATTAAGTCTTGGGCTCTCTGAGACCTGACCAAAGGAAGAAAAATGAGTGCCCCCGAAGATCTGAAAAGCACAGGCTTGTAACAACCTCATTAGGCAAGCTTGAAGGCTTTTATCAGTTCTCCTCAGGCAATTCAGTGTTTTTTTTTCCCGTGATCATCACCCTGAAGCACTATCTCTTTCACATAATTCACACATTTGGCAAAAATATGTGGAAATCATGGGTAAAGTTTACAGCTTGGTTGAAGTAAAAAAAAAACTGTTTATTTAAAAGGATATGCCTGTTGGAATTGCTAACATATATAAATACACCATGCTAGGAATTTTTAACTCCAGTCTTTCCTAATCACAAAGAAAATTGAAAAAAAAATTTTAATCATAGTTTTAAAAATGTGATTTAATTTAAATTTTAAAATGAAAAAAATTAAATCACAAAATTTTAAAATGAACATTACAAATAATTATAATAAACCTAAAGCACTTGTTTTCCACTGGAAAATTAGGCAGCATACACAAAACCTCGTACCTATTTTGGTGTAATGTATGTTGTCACTTCGCTGCCCAAGGGACGGGTTTACCTCACAGGAATTGTCCTCTCAGAGCCCTTCTGAAGACCCTTGGGACCATGTGCCTGCAATTTCTGGGACTGGCCCCTGGATGGCAGTGTTCTTTTTAATTGGCATCTTGGTCATCAAGACCGTTTTTCTAAGTTGCAGGCAACTCAGAATCAGCTCTTTTCAGTAAGCAATGTCTTAGTGTTCTCAACTCATTATTAGCTCTGTGGCACAGAGCAAGTCCAGTAACGTCTCTGAGCCTCAGTGTCCTCCTCTATAAATGGAGGATTCTATTCTAAACTTCGCAGGTAGCCACAAGGATTAGAGATGATAGTGATAATTATAGGAACACTATTATTTATTGAAAACCTACTGTGAATAGGCACTGTGTAGGAACTTTACAAATGATATCTCACTAAGTCCTTCCAACTATCCTATAATGCAGGTATTACTACTCTATCTTTAGAGATAAGAAAACTGAAGCCCAGAATAATCAAGAATGTAGCCTAAATTCCACAGCAACTCAGCGGTGACCCAGAATTTATCTTTCTAGCATATGATACAAATAAAATGCCTAGCAAATTGCCTTGTGCACAGTAAATATTAGTAATTTTTAACTGTTTTTACTATTGTTATTGCCGTATTTGATTTTATATAGCTGGTGCCTAAAAGACATAAGAATTTTTTTAAATATTATTTCTAAGAGGATTTAAAAGATACAAAAATCTATTACGATCTAGTTGTTCAGATATCTTCATTTTTCCCCAAAGTATATTTGAGCAGAGAATACAAAGGCAAAGAGAAGATGCGTACATGGAAAGTTTATGGTCAATTAAATGTGTGAAATGCTATATATTGTATTCTTCTCCTGGAGAGTCACAAGAAATATTAGCATATTAAAGACTCGAGATGTCTTTCAGTAAAGGAAACTATAAATCTAGTTTAATCCAAAGCTTTCAAATGTATTTAACAAAGGAATTATTTCTTCACATAATATTTATGACCATCCTTTGAAACCAGTGCTCTGTGGAAAACATTTGAGAAAAAGGAATCTATTGAAATTCCTCTTCCAAGTTGAGCATGTAATATTTTGATGGCTCTTCTTTTTCTGCCAACTCCCCACTGTGGATGTGCTGGGAAATGTCAGAGCTGACAATAAAGTTCTTCTGACCCTTAACTGTTAAACCCAAGTTTTTCTTAGGCTTTTCTCACAGCAGTACAACATTCTTTCTACTTCTCTCCATAATGCAGCCACAGGTAACATCCCAAAGCTTTCCTCAAACTCCTGCTTACAGTCTTTCTTAGCTCTCCTTATACACCTTATCTTCTGCACCATTCCGTTGCTTCAAAAGTTCTGTTGATTTTAACTTAAATTTCATTGCTATTTAATTTGTCATATGCTTATCACTTCACAATTAAATTGTAAGTTCCTTGGTGTCTGGAACCATGCACTGTGCGGCCGCGTGTCCCTAAAAGAGCACGAACACCATGCATTGCTCATCCAATCATTCAACAAATATGCACTAAACATCTCTAATGCGGCAAGCTCTGTTCCAAGTGCTGGGAGTATAGCAGTACGCCTACAAGGTCATCAGCACTCCACTCTGGTGGAACTTTCATTGTACTAGGGGACATACATAAATAAGTCTCTGAGTAAGTACACAATGTAATGTCAGATAAGAATAAGTTGTATGGGGGCATCTGGATGGCTCAGTCGGTTAAGCGTCTGCCTTCAGCTCAGGTCATGATCTCAGGGTCCTAAGATCAAGCCCAGGGTCAGGCTCCCTGCTCAGTGGGAAGCCTGCTTCCCCCTCTGCCTGCCACTCCCCCGCTTGTGCTTTCTCTCTCTCTGGCAAATAAATAAATAAACTCTTTAAAAAAAAAGAAGGAATATTTAAGCTGAAATCTGAATAAATGAAAAGGTCAGAAAGAAGAGTGTTCTAGACCAGAGTAAAGGGCCAGGGCAAAGGTTGAAGGCTGGTTCAGTTTGCTAAGTTGGAGGAATAGCAGAAGGTCAGTGTGGCTGGAACATGCATAATTAGTCAGGGCAATCAGTATGATAACAGCTTAGCGTGGTGGGTATGAGCCAGACTGCAGTAAGGAATTCGGACATCATTTTAGGTGATATGGAAGCCACAGAATGCTGCAGACATGAGAACGAGCTGAGCATGTTTCCATAATGTTAGAAGACCACTCTGACTGCAGGATAAAGAATGAAATGTAGGGGGTCAAGCTAGGAATCAGGGAGGCCAGTTACAGGCTATTTTAGTCATCAAAGCAAGACACGAGGGTGATTTAGACGAGGGTGGTGGCAGGAGAGCAAAGGAAGGAGACAGATTGTGGATGTACTTTGACAAGAGACAACAGGACTTGCTGGCTTGAGCAAACTAGAGGATGGTGATATTTCCTCTAGGGGGGATATCTGGGAGATCAATGATGCTGGGAGGAAGAGTGAAGAAGGGAATCGAGAATCCTTTTGACCGTGTTAAGGGTGAGAGGTCTATAAGACATCCAGGAATATGTGTCATTTTTACCTGATTCGGAAGCTCACGGGAAAGAGCAGGGCTAGAAACAGACATGGGAGTAGCTGGCACAAAAACAGTATTTGACATCACAGGCACTGCATCATCTAGAGAGAGATTGTAATCCCAAAGCACCTGAGAGACCGACACTGAGAAAGGGAGGCCAAAATGGGGGGCAGAACCCCAAGAGGATGTGGTGTGGAGAAGTCCAAAAGAATGAAGTGCAGCTGGAATGAAGGAGTAGTTCACTGAGTAAAATGGCAAAGATCCAGATGAGGACAGAAGAGGACCCATCGAGTTGGTCCCCATGGAGGCAGTCAGAGCAGGTTCAGGGGAGCGGTGACAACCAAAGCTGGGAAGAGTGGGTTGAAGCCTTGGTGAGGACTGGTAAGCATTCAGTGTAGATAAACTCTTCAAAACGATCAGCTGTGAAGAGGAGCAGAGAAAGGGGGGACAGGAGCTGGAAGGGACATGGAGCCAGGAAAGGGCTTCCCCGACCCCAGGGTGGGAGGAACTCCACTTTCTCCGCATAGAGTCAGAAGGGATGATTAACAGTGGGGAAAAGAGAGGGACTCTTTGTTTAATTATTGTAGATTTTTCAATGTATTTGATTCACATTAGACTGAACTGTCACAATCAGCAGGAAATAAAACTGAGTGGTAATAACAACAATATTAACTTGTATTTAGTGCTTATTATGGGCTAGGCACTGTTTTATGTGCTTTTTATAGATATTAGCTTCTACATTCCCCCAAATAACCGTAATTGTTCTCACAAAACACTCGATGAGGAAACTGAGATATGGAGACGTTGGGTAACTTGTCCAGTGTCACAGAGGCAGGAAGTGACAGGACCAGGATTCACACTCAAATGATCTGACTCTGAGGCTTTAACTACCAGGATAAACTGGCACAAGCTTGCACATCTGCTGGCATTTCCTCAGTTCATGACCCGTTTTATGACTCACCGGCTCTAAGTTACCTCTTCTTTCATCCGGGCACACAGTTACAAAGGTTGGGAGGAACTGCTTTTTACCTCTTTCTCTAGTTGGGGCAATCCTATGAGATGGCCCATCCAATTAGATGTGGGCACAATTCTATCAAAACTGCCCCTTGGGGCGCCTGGGTGGCTCAGTCGTTAAGCGTCTGCCTTCGGCTCAGGTCATGATCCCAGGGTCCTGGGATCGAGCCCCGCATCGGGCTCCCTGCACCGCAGGAGGCCTGCTTCTCCCTCTCCCACTCCCCCTGCTTGTGTTCCCCCTCTCACTGTCTGCCTCTGTCAAATAAATAAATAAAATCTTTAAAAAAAAAAAAAAACTGCCCCTTATAGAATATTTATAAACATATACTACATATTAAAATATAATTTTAACAGCATAGTTTTTTTCCCATACAAAGTATTCCTCCTATAGACACATTAAATAGTACTTCAATGGCCACATGGGATTCACTTGTTGGGATACGCCACAGTTGACCTCAAATACTTATGTGTGTGGGCTTATTAATTTACATAAGAAGGCCATGTTCTTGGCAGAAAAATTAGAAAACACAGCTTAGCAAAAAGAGCTCCACTCATTCTTTCACTTAATAAATACTACTACATGTCCTTTTTATGTCATGCAACTATTACAAATCATGCTTTCAAATGCTATTTAAAAGCATGAGGAAAATGCAAAGGAAGAATTGCAGGATATAAAACTATATAGAAAGTATGTGAAAAAATTAGTAAAAAGCAAATCACATACACACACACATGAGAGAGAGAGAGAGAAGGGGGGAGAAATCTAAGCAGTAGTTATTTCTGGATGTGAGATATTAAGAGTAATTTTTATTTTCTTCTGCTTGCCTTTTTTTACCTTATTTTTCTATAATGAACATATATTACTTTAATACTCAGAAAAATGTTACTTCAAAAATTAAGTATTTCTACATGTTATGCTGAGAGCACATGCATTACCAGACATCTGATTTGAAGCTAAAATGGAATCCATTAAGATAGTAAGTCATAGGGGATATGAGGACGCATTTATTATTTCAATTACTCAATAATAATGCTCCGAATGATTCCACTGCCAAGAGCACTATTCAGGATGTGTGTGTGTGTGTGTGTGTGTGTGTGTGTGTGTGTGTGTGTGTGTGTGTGTTGTGGGGTACCACATAATTATCCACGCTAATTAGTATATATTTAACAAATGATGGACAATTAACATGGAGCTTTGTTTCCTGCCTCTAGATCTACCCAGGAGAGAAAGAAACAGAGAGAGAGAGACCCAAGAGATATTTTCAAGGAAAAAAAAATTCCCTAAAATGTAAGTAGAAAATTCAGATACTTTCCTCTGTCCCTTTGTTCATGCTACCCTTTCAGATGCCTCTTTCCTTTAAATTTTTTCATTGTAAAAAATTACAAATACTCTAAATATATATATATATATTTGAGTGCTCAAAAATATATACAATAAGCCCCACATTCCCATCACCCAGTAGGACTTTTCTTTCTAATTTGCTTGTCTTGTGTTGGTAGGAACCAATAATACTTATGAACAGGAAAACTCTGCAGAAAACATTTTAAAGATTAAGCAAACAAGAGATGGACTTTTAAAACCCCACGGCCCAGAGCTACACTAGTATGTGTAGGAGTCCCCAGATAGCTTCTGAGGTCTGCTGTTGCAGTCACCTCCTCTCCCATCCTGTGGGCCTTCCTCTCCAATAGCTAAATGGCCATGCTTTATTATGCTTGGCAAATGGAAGAACTAAAAGAAAGAAAGCAATAAGAAATAACAAAGAGAAAACTCTGTAGGACAGAACTGGGGGAAAGAGGGAGCATTCACCCAGGGAAAGTGTGGCCAAGAAGACAGCCTGGGGATGAGCCGGCAGCAGGCTGGGCAGGCCCCTCCCGATTACAGAGGTCACCAAGCAGGGTTAGTGGGGCACTACCAAACTGCCACCTGGTTGTACCTACCCAAACTGTTGTCGCTGCTCGTGGGCCAGGACGCAATTCTATCCCTCAGCTTCTTCTTTTTACAGGAGTTGTCTGACTTCTCAGAAAGACCTACTTCCTCCTTCCTAATTTCTCGAACGAGCTGCATGCGGCACCGTGTAAAATCCTGAAAGGAAATCTTCCCATGTTCATCTGCGCCCAACTGGTTCATGATCTCAGCCACAGACTCTTCCATATTCAATTGGCGACAGACCATCAACAAGTCATTTCTACGGGAGGGTTGAACAGAAGAAAACTCGTTAGGAGAGACACTGAGCTAGAGGACGTGGTTAATGGGGGCGAAAAGAGCATTTCTCGAATATATCCACACAGAAGAAACCTATTTCCAACTCTCTTTTTGCTTCTAGAAAAGTGGTAAGTGTGCAAAAAGACCTCTTTCATCTGGGGGATTCTAGACATGAACTCTATTTAATTATTTGGGAGAGGGGGGCAACTCTGAATCCTTTGGTTCTCTTTTTCTTCCTGTCTCCACTCTCCCTCCCCGTCTTTCTTTCAAAATCGATGGAGCACCTGTCGAGCATAGTCCTGACACCTCACTGCAAGATAAACTTTCAGAACATAGAAAAGACATTGTTTCTACCCTTGGCAGAGTTTAAAATCTAGTCCAACTGTAAAAGAACAACAAAAATTTTAACAAGCTTGGTTTTCAGCTTTCTGGACCAATCAGTGAATTTTAGCACTTCTTTAAAAGACTATTTAACCCCAACTTTCATTACTCAGTGCTTGCCCACCTCTGGTTTTTCCTGATTTTCTTTGAGCATTTTCCACCTTCCCATCAGCAGTTAGCCCTAAGACCCAGAGAAGGGGTCAAAATCCCAAATGTCTTCCAGGACTAGGACACAATGTAAATGTGTAAAGTGGGTTGTTCTAAGACAGGAGAGGTTGGTTGAGTCTGGGGCTGGACTAGAGAAGTATATCCAGCCTCAATATGTTTTCAAATTTAAAAAACAAAAAGAAAAATAATTTAAAAGGAACAAGAACAACAGCACTATGTTGGCCAAGAGCAATTATCTAGAGGACATCATTTGGCCCCCAACACATAAGTCTTATTCTTTTCGATCTGCCCTCTTTGGGGAAACATTTTGTTCATATTGCTCCAACTGTACATCTTTATAAAGGTCAAAGGATCTTAAGAGCTGGAAGAGACATCAGAAACACGTCCATGGTCACAAACAAAGCTAACTAGTGCTCCTGGTCTCAATATGCCACCAAAGTCCAATCATTTTGAGGACATGAACAATTTGATGTTTGCTGATACCTGAAGCCTAACCATGCAAAGAAAGACCAACTGCTGTCTTCCAGCCCCCCATTCCTGCTCCTGGTCAGTGCTACTATGGTCTCCCCACTTTCCCTGGGCACACAGAATTGTAGATAATTTTAATATCTTCTCCTTCACTCCATCTTCCCCTTCATTTCCCCCTCCCTGGTCCCCAGTGTCCCAATTTATTATCAAATTTCTGTTGGCCCTGTCCCTGAAATGCTTTTATATTTACTCTTAATTGGGTTTTTCAGGTATATTACACTAGTTTCTCCAACCGATCACCCTGCTTCCATATGCCATTCCATTTTCATGTTTCATAAATCTTTTTTACATGTAGCTACATGTTTTATTTTATCTTGTGTATATGCGTGTGTATATATGTATATCATGTATATTTGCCTACGTGTATACATTTATACTTTTTTATGTGTAGGGTAGATGAACAAATAAACATACACATGAAAGTGGGGATGGTAGATTAAATTATTCGTCTTAATTTTTCATTCCCCTGTAGTAGTAGTACACCTCCACACCCTTGCCCTGGCTTCAGGACTAAGGACACTCATGGCAGGTATGTCTTTCCTTATCCCTTAACTTCAGGCTTGACATCGAACTTCCTTTGGTGCCCTGGGATGTTAGCAGACAGATGTTTATACAGTGGGTCTTGTCCCCTGCCACTCCTGCCATCATTGTGAAAAGAATGAGCCCCGGTGGCCATTAACCCTCTAGTCTGGGCCCCAAGATGAGCCGCCTCAGCCAACCTATAGACCCGTAGCCTAAGAAGAGCCACTCCAGCTGACCCCACAATGTGCGATCAAGGATAAGTTCTTGTCGTTTCTGCCAATGAGACTTTGTGATTGCTCCCCAGCAACAACTAACTGATACACTGGAACAGTGTTTTGTTTTAATGCACTTATATGCTTATCTTTTTTACCCTTCCCTGAATACAGCATAATATTCAGCTGGCTTCATCTAAGACTTAGGGATGTCAGGGCGCCTGGGTGGCTCAGTAGGTTAATCAGCTGCTTTTGGCTCAGGTCATGATCCCAGGGTCCTGGGATGGAGTCCCCCATGGGGCTTTCTGCTCAGCGGGGAGTCTGCTTCTCCCTTTGCCACCCAACTCCCCGCCCACATGTGTGCTCTCTCTCTCTCAAATAGATAAATAAAATCTTAAAAAAAAAACAACCTTAGGGATGTTTAGGATTGCTAAAGCATTAGTAATGCAAATAGAAAGGGCCAATGTTCTAATATAAAAATTTTACTTTCTAATATGGAAATTTCTTTTTTATATTTTCAGATAATAGTCTTAACAGTGGGTTGGGTAGAAAATAAAGAGGTTTTCTAAATTCCAGAAGTTCACATAAAAAGATGTTAACAGTAATATTTTCTGAATGGTAGGAAAATGGTGTTTTCACTCTTACACTTGCCTGTCTGTATTCTGTAACCTTCTACAACATACTACGCTACTTTCATAAATTGCTACGTCATTTTTCAGGTTTTAAATATCTCAGAGCATTGTTCTGAGAATAAATGACATAATGCACGTAAAGCACTTAACACAGTTCCTGGCCTATATTAAGCACTCAATAAATGGTAATCATTATTATGATTATTTTATAATTATTGATCGTAATCTTTCACAATGCCCCAGTTTCATGATTAAGCCTTTAGTAATTAAGCACAAGCTGCTCAGGGGGAAAATAGTGCTTACTGAACTGAGCGGACTGCCTCACTAAGTGGAGCACTCCATCTGCAGAGACTGACCTTCCACCTGCCTGTGGCCCACTTACAGATTTGGGCACCCTGGTGAGAAACCCAACTTTGTCCAGGCTCAGGAAGCCTCATTCTACCGGAAAAAAAAAAAGCCTTAAATAAAGAATTTGTGTTCTAGAAATCCCAACTCAGGGGAGAATGTGTAACGATACACTTTTATTTTTAAAAAGTGTGGGCCACTGAGAGGCTGGTAGAAAAGATCAAAAACAAAATACACTGCACTCCACTAAATAAAGTCAGATTATAATCTTTAACTAGAAGTACTAGTTTCTAAAGGCTGAATGAAAGCTAAATTCTTTCAGCATAGAGATCTAGAACTAGCAATAACAACTGACAAGCGGGCCAGGGCAGTGCGATTTAACCCCACCTCACAGATAAGGACGAGGAGGCTGAAAGAGTCACAGAGCTAATACGCAGCAGAGTTAGAATCTAAATCTGGAATCGCTCTGATTCCAACACTCTTGCCCTTTCCATTCTATCATCCAGCACCTTGGATGTCAATGATACCTAAATTTTGGCAGGTGAACACAAGTGAGGACAGCACTAATATGAGCAGCCTGATTATCAATGGTCATTAATTAATAATCTTTTTATATTAAACCAGAGAGACCATATCCACCTATACATTATTACCTTCTATGTTAAATACGGATGAAATAATAAATTACAATTTGTTATCAACATGATAAATTACACAAGAGAGAAAAAATTCCCAAAGCTCTCCTTTACATATCAAGAGCTGGAACTTTGCATCAGTTTTACCGCAAGCCATGGTGCAGGGTTGTTTAAAATGGCTCTAGGGAATTCCACTCGCCTGTGACCATGCCCGTCTGCAATGTGCCTTCGCTATCCCTCCCTTCAATAGGCGGAGGCCATTTCCCTGCCCTTGAATCTGGGTTGGCTTTGTGACTTGCTTTGACCAATGTCATGTGCCAGAAATAACATTCTAGGATCGCTGAGTACAGGCCTTAGGAAGCCTTGTAGCTCCCACTTTCAGCTCAAGTCTGTCCAACTCCATGCGACCTGTAGCCCACTCAGGCCCACAGGCAAGCTCTTTCTTCCGATGGCATATAGCACCTGCACCATTCACTTAGGGCCTAAGTACAGCTGCGTGACAATTTTGGGATAATTGTACTAAATTTGCATTTCTCTCTCTCTCTTTATTATTTTCCCACACCCCAGTCTTATCTTCCCAACGCGACCACAAGCTCCTGGAAGCCAGTGTCGGCCGTGCACCACTCTCCCTTAAGATCTGTGCAGCACCCGGCACATTGCCCTGTACACAGCAGATATCCAGGACAGCCGTTTTGATGGATTGACTCATAAAACTCTCAGAAGTTAAAAAATGATCACTCTTTTGAAGGGAGTCCCCAATTGATTTGATATTGCCCCCACACAAACCTCTTTGTATTTTCTCACAGAAGGCAGCACAAGGGATGCCCTTTAAGTATGAATGACCTGTGGACACCATAAAAACAACAACAGCCCTGCAGCCTAGGGACAGAGCAGAATGACAGCTTCCCTGTTCTAGGCCAGGAACATTTCTCAAAGGAAGAGATACTAAGATACTAAGCAGCAGTTGTCCAAAACCAAGAAAGTATAGTGGAGAACCATTGCAGTAACACCAATATCTCACAGAAGGCACCTGCCTTAAATTAAAAAAAAAAAAAAAAACCAAAATTTTGTATATTATTTCAGAAAATACATTCATTTATTATAGAAAATGTAGACAAGCAGAAAAGAAGAAAACACAAATCACACGCAGTCACTCTACCCAGCAATAACCACCGCAAACATTTGGTTAATTTCACAAAAATGTGGTGAACATTTTAACCTCTAAATTTCTTCTAAATAAATAAATGTCCTCCCAATCAATTTTTTACTTTAATCATTTCTACAATTGCTCTAAAAGGTTTTTCATATTTATTCATATTCATGTATGCATATCTTATCTTCAGAGGATATTACCATGAGGCAAGAAAGGAACAGATTCCAATTTACAACAGAGGAACTGGCCAAGTCAGATAATATTTAGTTCTGGAGAGAACACCAATCACCAGGAAGCAAAATTAAAATACGACTGAAGATTGATGATTCTAGCTCAAAATTGCATGTTTTCACAATGTACAGCTATTACTTTCTGTATATAAAAGCCTTTTGTCTCTTGGCTATTCTTCTCCCTTTAACTTAAAAAGAAATTGAGTAGGAAGGGAAAATTCAATGAAGTTATTTATCATTCAGGGAAATTCACGGCCTAACATCAGGAATAGCTAATGGAAAAGATAGGCTTACATCTCAGAGGCTCAGAGGCAGAGAAAAACATTATTCTTCCCCACGATGATACTAAATCCCAAAGTCAGTTGGAATAAAGGCTATGCAAATGCCGTCATTACTTTGAGTAAGAAGTAGATGCTTCTAGTCACAATTCTCAACAGACACCTTTGGTAGGTAGGCCAGAAAGAGTTGCTTATGAAAAAACTCAAAAAAAGTCTGAAAGTTCACTTTGCCCCTAACTGTTCAATTGGAGTCACACAAAAATGTAATTTAGAAGACTCTAATTTCAGTTCCATAAATATTCAAAGTATGAAAAACCATAAATAAGACATAAAAAAAAAGGCTCTGGGCTACTGCTGGTAATTTCTGGGGATAGGGGTTGGATGGAACAAATACATTTGCCTTTTATCATTGCTCCCGAGTGAAATAATTAAAGTGAAGAACTGAACAAATAAGGAAATAAGCTAACAAACCCATAGTTAAGATAAAAAGAGAAGAGTGTATCCCTCAAAGATAAGGGATTTCAACAAATTTCAGCAACATAGAGAGATGGGAGCAGCTGGCCAGGAAGACAAATGGTAATATTGAGAAGGGGGCTGAGAACAGTGGGGCCAGCCTTACCTTTCACAGCACAGAACCCAGAGATATTGTTCACCTTGATGTATCAGGATACAAGGTGCAAGCACTTATGGAATAAATGATCAGGAGGACTAAAAGCACAAATGGGAGAAAGAAACCACCCCTGCGGAGTGGGCATGGGCATGAGGAGGGAGGTGGGTCAGGAGACTTGTGTTTTGTTGCAAGCTCTTCTGTACCATTTTATTCGTTTTTTTGACCGCATCCATGAAGTGCTTTGATAAAAGTAAGGTTTTCAAATTTTAAAAAACCAAATAAGTCATTAATTTAATTCAAGATATGACAGACAAAAGATTAGCATTTAAATATATAATGAATTCCTACCATGCAATAAGAGAAAGATGACAACCCAATTGCAAAGTGGGCAGAAAATTAACGTAAAAGAAAACCCAAATGGTCAAAAAATATGTGAAACGATTCTCATCTCAATCTCACTACACATAAGGAAAATGCAGATTAAAGCAAACAATGGAATACCATTTCAATACCAAGAGGGTTGGCAAAAATGACAGTCTGACAATACCAAGTGTTGGCAAGGAAGAAGAAACTTTCATGGGTTGTAGGTGGAAGAAAAAATGGTACCACCTCTTTAGAAAGGATATGGGCAACATCTAAAATAGCAGAGTTAAACACACATTTCAACCAGAAATTCAACTTTTAGTTGTATGTGCTAAAGAAACTTATGCATGGGGGTGCTTGGGTGGCTCAATCAGTTGGGCATCTGCCTTCAGCTCAGGTCATGATCTCGGGGTCCTGGGATCGAGCCCCACATCAGGCTCCCTGCTCTGCGGGAAGCCTGCTTCTCCCTCTCCCTCTGCCACTTCCACTGCTAGTGCTCTCCTGCTCTCTCGTTCTGTCAAATAAATAAATAAAATCTTAAAAAAAAAAAGAAAAAATTATGCATGGATACAAGGAGAGATTCACAATATGTGTGACAGCAAAGATTTGGAGAGTTTAATAATAATATTAATGGTCATACTGATAAGAATAGCTAATGTACATTGGATGCTTATTGTGTGTCAGGGTCTGAGCTAGTGTTTTACATATATTAATTAATGTAGTTAATGTAATTAATATATTAATTAATTTTTAATTAATGTCAACCCCCCTATGAGGTTGATACTCTCATTAGCTCCATTTAATAAGAGAGGAACTTGAAGAACAGAGGTGCACAAGAAATAGTCCGGGTGCCTACCAACAGACAATGAATATATAAATTGAGGTTCTGTCAGTTAACGAAACACTATAGAATAAAGTTTTTGAAAGAAATATAGGTACAATATATGATCATAAATAAATCTCAAAAGAGTGGTGAGTAAAAACCTCAAATTGAAGAATAATATGAACAGTAGGACAGCACTTACCTAAAGTTTAAAAATATGTAAAACAACACTATAAATTATATATGGATTTACACATAGGCAAGTAATAAAAACAAAACCAGGAAGCATAAATATCAACTGTGAAGTGGGGAGCGAGAGAGGAAAATCGGACTGGGGAAGGGGATTTAACGTGGATCTGTAATGTCATATTAAAAAATCATAGGCAGACATGACACAATGTTAACATCCTTTCAATCTGGGTAATGGGTACGTGTGCGTTCCTTATATACTCTGTAATGTTCAGTATTTTAAATATTTCTTAATTTAAAAAATCTAACACATAGAAAGCTAACTCAAACAGAACAAATTTGGTCTGAGGCCATGGTCAAAGGGTAAAACAATTAAAATGAACCATGTCATTCATATCTGTAAGCACTTACAGGGCATGTCTCTTGGGATTAATCAAATTAGATGACCCAAATGTCATTTTGGAAATTTTGTTCATCATTACCAACTACAGAACATCTGATTATTTTTCCTGACATGATTTTTTAAGAGTGGAATTACTTGGGGCGCCTGGGTGGCTCAGTCGTTAAGCGTCTGCCTTCGGCTAGGGTCGTGATCCCGGGGTCCTGGGATCGAGCCCCACATCGGGCTCCCTGCTCCGCGGGAAGCCTGCTTCTCCCTCTCCCACTCCCCCTGCTTGTGTTCCCTCTCTCGCTGTGTCTCTCTCTGTCAAATAAATAAATAAATAAAATCTTTAAAAAAAAAAAAAAGAGTGGAATTACTTGTGAAATGGTCAAATTTCTCAATACAGTTTTCCAAACATCCCTTGAGAAACATCTACCAATTTACAGCGCCAGCAGCAGTGTTTGAGCTGCCCACACTTGAGCTAAGTTTCTGGGGAGCGTAGTCTAATTCCCCGTCTCTATGGCCGCACTTTTATTCTCTGCAAAGTATCCATACCACAGAACCCCAGAGACACTTTTCTCAGCCCTGCCTGTGGCCTTCTCAAAACTTCTCCCCTCAGCCTGGGTAACAAGCGTCTTCCAGTTTCCTCGCACCTCGATTTGACTGCTCCTTCAGAATTCTGGTTCCAAATGTGCATATTACCCAAGGCCTTGTCCACTGCTGTCTGTTTGGTCACCTTACAGGCTCTCTGTGGGGGACTTAATCTAAATGTATGGCCTTATCTATCCCTAGGCACGCCGACTCCCAAATCTCCATGGCCTGTTAAGTAGCAATGCGTTTTCTACTGGGAAGCTACGTTTCGGTGTCATACATTTACCCTGAACTCAAAGTCCTGAATTGAACTCATCATCTTTACTCCTCCCCAAGTTTCCTCCTCCCGTCTACATAGATTATACCATCCGGTCACCCAAGCCAGAAATCTAGAAGTTATCTGAGATCTTTCTTTCTCATCTGTCCTCACGTGCAAGCAGTCACCAAGACGAGAAATTTCTGTAGTCTAAACAGCGCTCCTATGCATCCCATCCCAGAAACGCTTGCCACTTGCCATTTTCCATCTGATTTACCACAGTAGTACAGTTACTGCATCTTCTCCTTTCCAACGGGCAGCCACCAAATTACTCTTGCCTGCTTAAAATCCTTTATTTGCTCCTCCCCCAAGACTTTCAGCTCCACCCCTGATGTTTCTCATGTCCTAGCCAAGGCCCATCAGAATATGGCCCAGCCTCTCTCCTCACCCTATCTTCCTGCCCAAGCATGCACCCTGCGTTCTAGCCCCACTGGATTTCTTTTAGTTTCCAGGAGAGGCAGTGCTGTTTTAGATGCCCATGCTCTGCATGTTTGTCCCTCTGTTTAGGGCATCCTTTCTTTTCCCTTTCTTCAAACTCCCACCCGTGCTTTATAATCCACTTGAACAGCATCTCCTCCAAGACCTTCCTTCAGTCTCTCAGGTAAACCCCCGGCCTATTCAATGTCCCTTCTCTGTGTTACTGAAGTACCTGTGCTCGCTTTGATCACATACTCCACTCTACAGTAATTATCGATTTATTTTCTCTTTCTTCTACTGGATCAAAGGCTGGCAACTAAGGCCTGCAGCCAAATCCAGACCATTGCCTGTTTTTGTAAATCAAGTTTACTGGAACGCAGTACTCTGTCTACGTATTGCCTATGGCTGCTTTCTCACTACAACAGCAGAGTTGGATAGTTACAACAGAGACTATGTGGCTCATAAAACCAAAAATATTTACTATATGGCCCTTTACAGAAAAAGTTTGTGAACTCCCCTACTAGATTATAAATTCATAGAGAACAGGGCTCATTCTTTGTTCATCTTCAAAACCCTAACACCTGAAATATAATAGATGCTAAATAAATTAATGAGTAGGTAAATAAAATGTTAGATTTTCGGTACAAAGAACCTTCAATCCCATTTCTCCCTTGCTTCTTGTACGTCTTAATTTGCAATCACAAATCAAAACAAAACAAGTTGGTATCATTAGGTCTTAAAATATCTTCTGGTGTATATGCTAGCTGCATATCCCTCAAGCCTTTCTATGCTGGTAGTACTCAACTCTGGCAGCACATCATAATCACCTGGGGTGATTAAAACATATTGAAGCTCATGCCCCATGGCTGAAAACTAAATCAGGATAGGGCAGGATGAGCGCATCAGTATTTGCTAAAAGGCTCCCTAAGTGCATCAGAGTAGAACTTTGGTTCTACACTAGTAGTACTGAGGAATGAGGGCTTCAAGGCAACTCAGAAATCTTAGTAATAAAAACCAACCAAACACACTAGATCGTGATATACTTGCAAGACGAAGAGAAATAGATATTTTAGAAAAATTGTCTATGGGAGTGGAAACAAAAAGGATTCTCCTAGAATTTAAGCTCCATGAGGATGAGAATTTTGTCTGTTTTGTTCACCATTGTATTCCCATTACCAAGAACAGTACCTGGCATATAATAGGTGATCATAAATAAATGATGAATGTATGAGTAATTTTTTCATTTGCTTTTGATCAACCAGAAGCCCCTGATTGGAAATATTCCATTTAATTGAAATGTTATATATATGAGAAGGCAAATTGGCAAATATAGTCTTCAGTTAATCAACAAATAACTTCCTTTAGGGGAATAAACATGTTCTACAATATAAAATGGTGCTTCGGGGGAGCATCTGGCTGGCTCAGTCAGTACAGCATGCGACTCTTGGTCTTGAGGTTGTGAGTTCAAACCCCACGTTGGGTGTGGAGATGACTTAAAAATAAAATCTTTAAAAAATAAAATAAAACAGTGCTTTGGTGTTAAAGAGGAAGGCAAAGAGACACTGCTATGGATAAATGCATCCCAGCTCCTTTTAAAAATTTCTATCTTAATTTTTTTAAAAAGGTTAGTTGTACAAACAATACAATTTAAAAATGGGCAGAAGACCTGAATAGACATTTTTCCAAAGAAGACATAGAGATGGCCAACAGATACATGAAATGATGCTCAACATCACTATCATCAGGGAAATGCAAATCAAAACCACAATGAGTTATGACCTCATAGCTGTCGGAATGGCTAGAATCAAAAAGACAAGAAATAACAAGTATTGGCAAGAATGTAGAGAAAAAGGAACCTGTGTGCACTGTTAGTGGTAATGCAAACTGGGGAAGCCACTGTGAAAAATAGCACGGATGTTCCTCAAAAAATTAAAAAAAGAAACACCATATGATCCAGTAATTCCACTACTGGGTATTTACCCAAAGAAAACAAAACATTAATTTGAAAAGATATATATGCCCCTATGTTTACTGCAGTATTATTTACAATAGCCAAGATATGGAAGCAACCCAAGTGTCCATCAATCGATGAATGGCTAAAGAAGATGAAATATTACTTGGCCATAAAAAAAGAATGAAATCTTGCCATTTGCAGCAACATGGATGGACCCAGAGGGTATAATGCTAAGTGAAATAAGTCAGACAGAGAAAGACAAATACCATATGATTTCATTCATAAGTGGAATTTAAGAAACAACAAATGAACAAACTTAAAAAAAAAAGACAAACAAAAACAGACTTAAATATAGAGAACAAACTGGTGGTTACCAGAGGTGAGGTGGGTAGGGGGATGGGGGAAATAGGTGAAGGGGATGAAGAGCACACTCCTGGTGATGAGCACTGTATAGAATTGGTGGTTACCAGAGGTGAGGTGGGTATAGAATTGTTGAATCACTATGTTGTACAACTGACACTAATATAACCCTGTATATTAATTTTATGTCAAAATATTTTTTAATTAAAAAATTTTGAAAAGATCAGTTGTAGTTTGTAAACACATGGAATGAGATCATGAAAAGCCATGAAAGAAAAAGAAATACCATAACAAACAAAACAGCGTATGACATGCATTCTAAGAAATTAAGTGGAATCATACTGGACCTCCCACTATGGTCTTAAAGCCAAGTCAGCTGCAGTAATAAACACTGAGGCTGGCTAAAAGTTGAGCCTACTCATTCATTCTCTCCCTCTCTCTTCTCGTCTGTCTCTCTCACTCATAAGAACATACAGCTAGAAATGATGAAGCTATTGGCCTAATTTTTATTATATCTGAAAAATGCTTTTGGTTGAGGTTACCAACTTGAAAAAAATATGGGAAAATAGGAAAGACAAAACAAAAGTCAAGAGTGAAAGAAGAAACACTTCATTATCTAATTTATATTATAAAGATTTTTTTTTGAAATTTCACATCCAGGGCGCCTGGGTGGCTCAGTTGGTTAAGAGACTGCCTTCGGCTCGGGTCATGATCCCAGAGTCCTGGGATCAAGTCCCGCATTGGGCTCCCAGCTCAGTGGGGAGCCTGCTTCTCCCTATTTCACATCCAATGGAATTTTTTTTTTTTAAGTAGGCTCCATACCGAGTGTGGAGTCCAACTCAGGGCTTGAACTCATGACCCTGAGATCAAGATCTGAGCTGAGATCAAGACACCCAATGGAATATTGAGATAAAACCTTTTGCAAAACCAGGGGCGCCTGGGTGGCTCAGTCAGTTAAGTGTCTGACTCTTGATTTCAGCTCAGTTCATGGTCTTACGGTTGTGAGATTGAGCCTCACATTGGGCTCCATGCTGAGCATGGAGCCTGCTTGGAGTCTCTCTCTCCCCCTCCCTGTACCCCTCCCCACCCTCAAAAAAAAAAAAAAACTTTTGCAAAACCAGAATCTCCAGCTACCAAGCTCCTCAATATTGTCTATGCTGAAACCTGTTTTAACTCTTGTGAATTAATATATATTAATATTTATCTTGAATTGCACTGTTCAATACGGTAGTCACTACACACAGGTGGCTATTTAAGTTTACATTTAAATTAATTAAAATTAAATACAATTAAAAAATTCATTTTCTCAGTTATGGAAACTCAATAGCCACATTTCAAATACTCAAAAGCCACATGTGGCTAGTGGTTACCACCCTGCACTACACAGATATAGAACATTTCTGTCATAGCAAAAAGTTCTATTGAATAGCACTGGGAAAATAAAAAAGAGTACAATATCCTCAAAAAGCTTCAGGCAATAGTATCAGTCAAGCAAGGAAATTGTTACAAATGTCAGTTATTACTTCTAGGTAAAGAAAGAATTATGAAACTGGAGGCATTTCCCCTGAATACAGAAAAAACATTGTGTCATAAATCTGTAGGTTTTCTTTGCAGCTGATTTTCCAATTTTGGAATCACTTCTATTCAGAAGACATACACAAAAATGCCCACCTTTTGCATAAGGAAATCCGATCAGATTCAAATTCATGTCCAATACACTACAATTGACAAAAAACTGTAGTTGCAAGATTTATCAGACTTCAGGGGGCAGGTGGAAGGATGTGTATGTTTCCAGAGGAAGCACCAGATTTGTCTTCTTAGACTTGAGTTACTGTGATATTAACTCTAATGTTCAGACTGAACTTCCTGAGAGTTCACAGAAATAATGAACAGCCAAGATCAGTCACTGACATGATGGTCTCCCCTTCTCCAGGTAAAATGTCAAGAGTGACTAACAGCCAACATTCAAGAAGAAAGCATCTGAAAACAAAGTATTACTTTTACATATTTTTTTAAAAGCTCTTCTATAATTCTTTTACATGTGACTGATTTCTAATACTCTTACTCTTCATTGTTTTGGCAATCCCTCAATTTGGTGTTTCCTATTGATATTCCAGAAGAAGAAAATATTTTAATGTGTTTGCCCCTTGGATTTTTTTAATCAGTAAATTAACATTCAGTATTAAGCAAGATTCAGCTTATCTTCACAATGATTTGCAAAAATTTCTTAAAAGCTATCTTTGCCATTCCTGGGGGAAAATACTCATTCAGAATATCTGTTTCAGGTGCTTTAGAAACATTATTTCACTTATTCCTCATAATACCTTTAAAAGATGTATCTCCATTTTACAAAGTCTATCAGTTCCTTGTAAAACGGGACCTGTCCTAAGCTCCTGGCACCATGCTTAAACAGGTTGGTGGATGAATGAATGAACAAAGGGCACCTCTTCTGTGATCTCAGTGACAGACATAGAACCTCCCGGTAAGCACTCAGTAAGTCCTTACTAATTGAATATTCTAGCAATAATGGTCAGCATGACAAATGGGTAAGTGGTTCTTAATATATAAATGTTCCTCCCAGATCCAAAAATTAGGCAAGACAGTCACGTCTGAAAGATCTAGAATGAGAGGACACTGGAAAAAACTGCAGAGATTTAAATTTGGGGGCAATAAAAGATTTGGGGAAGTGTTCCACTTTTTAAAAAATTATTTCTAAGTGTATTTTAACAATACTTCCAGAATAGTTATCCTTTCAGATCTTTTTTAGGTCACACTTTTATGGGGAAATTACAGCATACACATAACACCATAATCATAAAAAGACAACTGCACCCACATTTTTTCATCAAGGCAGAAAGATTCATATTACATATTTTTAACATATAAAGGATTCACAACCTGCTGTGAATGATAAACTTGTAACTATTTATTTTTTCCAATGTAAAAGAGTTGCTGGAAGTGGTAATAGAAGATAAAGCAAAAATTTTCATCAAGTGCTCTTCAATCAAATAACCAAAGCTAATAAATTTTTTATGCTAGGTTCCAAACATGTACTTGACCCCTGGCCCTTGTAAATGTAAGTGGTTCCACCCACAGAGCCTGCCACCAGGAGCCTCAAGGCCCAGCCAGCCTGGTGGCCTCCCGCCTATCCCCATCCTTTCCCATCCTCTGTCTTTTGGTCTCATTCTCTCCACCATGTAACACCCCTCTCAGTTCTTGCTTCAAACGTCATTTGGACCTCTATGACTGACCCCTTAACCCCTATCAACTCTGCGTGCACAGCTAACGCTTGCTGCGTGGGTCAATGTTGTCACTCAGAACACATGATGTTGCTGAGCGCCTGGGTGGCTTAGTGGGTTAAGTCTCTGACTTGGTTTCGGCTCAGATCACAATCTCGGGGTCATGATCTTGGGGTCGTGAGACTGAGCCCCGCGTTGGGCTCAGTGCAGAATCTGCTTGGGATTCTTTCCCTCTCCCTCCTTCTGCCTACCCCCCAAATAAATAAGTAAATAACATCTTAAAAAAAAAAAAGAACAGGCAATATTGTCAATGTTTATTTTGGCTCCTTGGTTGTACTTTGGCTGGTACAAAAACCCAAACCTTACCTGAGGCTGACATGGTAACACCTGCAAATTTCCCCAAATATTATTATTTTACATACTCTCCACCAGCATTTAAAAACATCCAGCACAAAACCATAAGAGACTCTTAATCTCGGAAACAAACTGAGAGTTGCTGGAAGGGAGGTGGGTGAGGGGATGGGGTAACTGGGTGATGGACATTAAGGAGGACACATGACGTGATGAGCATTGGGTGTTATATAAGACTGATGAATCACTAAATTCTACCTTTGAAACCAATGATACACTATATGTTAATTAATTGAATTTAAATTTTAAAAGAGTAAAAAAAATAAAATAACATGCAGCACACAGAGGATTTTTTTTTTTTTTTAAGACTTTATTTATTTATTAGAGAGAGAGAGAGCAGGAGCGGGAGGGAGGAGCAGAGGGAGAGGAAGAAGCAGACTCCCCACTGAACAGAACCCTGAGGGGACTCCGGGATCATGACCCTATCCGAAGGCAGACACTTAACCGACTGAGCCACCCAGGCGCCCCACAGAGAACTTTTTCTGAGCACACATCCACTGTGTTAAAATTCTCCTAAGTATCTTCCAAAGTACTTCAGTTTTAGAAAATGGCACTAAAGGAAAAATAACATGAGAGGAAATGTTACTGCACTTTTCTTTGAAGGGTAAGAAAATGCAATGTTCTTTTCATGACTAATTTTCTCTTATTCCACTCACTCTCTCAGATTCTAATTAGAATATCATATCATGAAAAGCAGATGAGGCCTCATAGTCTGATGACAGAAATGAGAAGGGAAAGATTTAATTTTGGGATACGCAGCAGCCGCAGGCAAGAATTCTGTCATTGTGTCTCATTTCCTGAAGTTTTACATGAGGATATCACACTTGTCACACTATGAAAGCAAGCCAAGGCGGCGACTTTTAGAGCAATGCATCTGCCTTACAAGCTAGACAGTCATTAAAATTTGAGGAATTTTCTAGATTATTTTCAAAAGCCTAATCTGTGATAGATTCGTATTTTGCGGAATGAAATAAAGTGAATGTTTAGGGGGAAAAAAGATTTTAAAAGGACATAGAAAAAATATAAGCTCAATTTAAAAAATTAGATTCAACTCTGTCAGATTGATATAAAGGTTTCTGAACACTTATTTCCAATTCCTGTACTTACTTTGTTGCAGTCAGGTAAGAAAAGCACTAGTCTGTGGGTAGTTGGGTAGCACTGTTCTAGGTATCATGAATGTGGCTAAAGCAATCCCTTACTCCATGGCGACAGAGGTTGTGAGGAATGGTACCAAATAGTAATAATGCTAGCGTCCTTGGCAGCTCCCCCATGTTGTTCACCTGGACAGATCATTCCAAGGAAAGCAAGTATACATGGCAACATTTAAGTCTATGTTCAGGATTAGTGAACACCATATTGGGGAAACAACCCACAGAAATGTCATCATAGTTTTGTAGTTATAAATATATTTAAGTTAAGATATTTTGTTTTTTTCGCTACTTGGAATTAGGAAGTAGACTTAAAACAGAAGAAAAAGCTATACTTACTTGACGAAATTCAAGCATTTAGGGTCGGTTTGTTGAATTAAATTTACTCAAATTGTATGGAGAACTACAGTTCTAAAATATATACATATATTTTTTAATATAAATTACGATTAAAATATAACACTGAACTAGGTGCTTCACATAACTGAACAAAAAGGGCTCTTTACGTTTTAGAAGTTTGGAATACAAACTACATCACAGACGATAAAAGAGCAAGCACAGAAGGGAGATCTATAGATAGAAGAATCAAAGAGAGTTCGCCCTGGTTTGTGCCTGGACCTGCCGTGTTATGACAGTGGCTTAGGGAGAAGTGATTAAGTTCCAACAGGCATCATAAAGAGCTGTTTGGATAAGAAGGAGAGGAAATGCAGGTGAGGAAGAGAAGGGGAGGAAGTAGCAGGCGGACAGGGATGCAAGTCCCCCCTCCCCCCAGGTGGCAGGGAGCCAGACCCTGGGGTGAGCGTGTGCTGTGTGCTCAGCAGGGAGAGTGGTCAGTGGTGAATGATAATGGTAAGACACCAACAACACTGTAGCTTTAAAGGTCAAAACTCCCGTTTGTTTCTTTCCTGAAGGCTGGATGGTTCCCTCCTATGGTGATTTTCAAACCAAGGAAAATAAACTAACCTCTCCATTGCCTCCACATTACCAAAACTCAGGGGCGTTCAAGCCTCAGCACCTCCCCCTGATCCCTGCATCTATGAGGAAACACAGAAATATGTCTCTTTCCTATTAAGGCTGTAAGCAATGCCTTCAAATGGTTGGGATAGAATACAGTGTCCCGGAGTGTTGGAAAATGAGTCCTGATCACAGACGGAAAGTCACTGATGTAACATAAGTGAGCCCAAAGGCTCTGGCCTGTGACCAGGTTCAGAAAAATACAACCCTCAATGACAAAGGCCAGGTCTAGGACTTACAAAGCACATGCCATTCTCATACTCAGCCAGTGGGCAGATAACTTACACCAGGTATACTCCAGCTTGGCAGCATTTGTCAAAATGAAAAATGCATATATCATTTGACCAGCAATTTTATTTCTAGAAATATCTATCCCACAGATATGCTGATGTGGGCAAAACAATCAATGTACAGATTCATCCAATGCAGCACTGTTTGTATTAGCAAAAGATTGGAAATCACATAAACATCCACCAGTGAGGGTGTGGTAAATAAAGTCCACCTATACGCTGCAATGAATACTTAACAGCCTTTAAAAAGAATGAGGCAGCTCTAAATAATGATGGCACAATCTCCAAAATAGGTCAAGTTTTAAAAAGAGCAGGAGCAGTTCAGTGTGTACGTTATATGACCATAGGTATAAAAGAAGCAGAATGTGTCTGTGTGCCCTTGATATGCACAGCTTATCTCTGGAGGGACATCTAAGGAACCCTTACCAGGGACTGCCTCTGGGGGGGGGGCGGGGAATGTGTCTGGAAGACAGCAACGGGACAGAAACTTACTCTGCCACCTATCCTTTTCAGCACATTGTGAATTTTGATTCATGTACACGTACAAAGCATTTTTTTAAAAGCTACATACCAGGTCTGCAGCAACAGTCAGAATCCTGGTATCTAAAGAGCAGTGTCAGAGAAAAGTGAGCCAAGGAGCTTAGCTTTGGCATCCAGCGCCTTGCCAAGAGGAAAATCAGATGCCTCTTTACCATGTATCAGCTTACAGATTATTCCGGTTGTTATCCTGCCAAGAGATTTTAGTAGCTTGCAATTCACACTTGGCCTGGACAACAGTTCACTTTGATTGCCCAAAACTCATTACTTAATCTTCTGTAGGTGACTTATGTAATATGGACAACAGTATAGAAGAGATTTTTAAAAGATTTAATTACCTGGTAGTTGGAGAGAATTTGAATTCTTTTCACTCTCCAAACTTTGTAAAGATAAAAAAAAAAGTGCTCAAAACCTACCAGGCAAAGTGATTTAGGGGAAAAAGAGTCATACAAAATATATTGTGGTTTTTGCAAAACAAAAAAAAAATTATAAATATTTCAAGTACCTAGCATATGTCTACATGACTATGTTATATTTTCCTTTTGAGCATCATTGTATGATTTTCAGTGAAGGGTATCATTTTTCTTCTGATGATTCCAGAAAACCAGGATGCTCTCCATGGTCTATCTTTTTTCTAAATAATTATGTCTCAAAATCTAGACAATTCAGGGGCTAATTACTCCAAACCAATGTATAAATTAAAAGTTCACAGGTTCATCTTAGAAAATGAGACTGGGGAAAAAAACATTTACACTTGTTAAAGGCCTTACTTCTTGCCTGCACTATTGTGCAATTTGTTCATCCTGAAAAATTATGGTGAAGCTAAACACAAATAGTACTTTTTAAGTTAATTACAGATATCTTCCCCGCAATTTACATCTTAGCATCCAGCTCTATACCATTTTATTTCCTCCCAGATGAAGGAAAGGAGTTGCTAGCTTAAGATCATGCTGCATATGGATATCTAATATTTTAAAAGATTTTATTTATTCATTTGAGAGAGAGAGAGTGCGCGTGCACGCATGAGCAGGGGGGAGGGGCAGCGGGAGAGGGAGAAGCAGACTCCCCGTTGAGCAGGAAGCCAGCCTGGGGACTCTATCCCAGGACCCTGGGATCATGACCTGAGCCGAAGACAGACGCTTAACCGACTGAGCCACTCAGGTGCCCCATGGAGATCTGATTTTAATCGAAAAATCAAGGCAGTCAGAAATTCACTTATATCATGGATTAATGATTCTAGCCCCATTGGGGAATTTTCTAAAATTACCCAAAGCAGACCTATTCTGTTAGGACATAATAAACTCTTGCCTATGTAAATGTAATGCAGATTTTCCTCAAGCTTACACTCTATCATGGTCCTCTGCCCTCTCCTCCGAACCAGTAATAAAAATAATTCTCTACAATCTCATATGTAGTCTCCATCTGTACCCACTAGTGAAAGCATAATTAAACCACATTTTTTTTTCAAATCATCTAAATATAGCTGGCTACTCATTCAGAATAATGTTTAAAAAATAACTTTCACTCATAGAAAAGCAAATAAGAAATAAAATAAGTGAAGATTACTTTTAAGTTTGAGGCTGTGCATCTGACATAGAGAATTGAAGGTCCCTGCTATATAGTACCAGCAGGTTCAAGCAGAAGGCCTGGCCTGCCTGCAGAGAATCTCAGTGAGGTTAGGAGCCAAGTGCCATCATTAGGTCTGCTGAAAGGCACCTTGAGCCTGGCCCATCTGGTGAAGGGGAGAAAGAACTAGCATGTCTTGACAATGCATGATGCACCTGGCAAAGTGTTAAGAGTTTTATAGCTGTTGCTTGCCTTATTTAATCTTCAGAACAATGCTGCAAAGTAAGTTTTATTATTGCCAGAAGATTCAAGCAACTAATCCAAAACCAAATACAGTAGAATTAGAAATGTTAACTCAGCGGGGCGCCTGGATGGTGCCATCGGTTGAGCGTTCAACTCTTGGTTTCTGCTCAGGTCATGATTTCCAGGTCCTGAGACCGAGCCTTGCATCGGGCTTGCTGTGTTTTTTGTTGGTGATCTTGTTGTCTAAAATGTCCTCCAGGCACGGTGCAGAAGTACTGTCTAGAGTGCCTGAGCACAAGAAGGCTGTGATGCACCTTATGGAGAAAATGCATGTATTGGATCCGCTTCACCCAGGCATACATTCCAGTACTGTTGGCCATGACTTTGATATTAACAAATCAATAATATATATATATATATTTTTTAAGATTTTATTTATCTATTTGACAGGGAGAGAGACCACGAGAGAGGGAACACAAGCAGGGGGAGTGGGAAAGGGAGAAACAGGCTTCCCACCGAGCAGGGAGCCCAATGTGGACTTGATCCCAGGACCCTGGGATCATGACCCGAGCCGAAGGCAGACGCTTAACGACTGAGCCACCCAGGCACCCCAATAATGTTTTAAATAGGTTTCTTTAAACAGAAATACACATAATACAAGGTTCCATATTGATGAGTTAATGAGACTCACAGGTGCCTAACCCTATATTTCCTTGGAACAATGGTTCAGTGTTTATTAATTCAGCGTGTAAAGCAACTTCATAGAACACAATTATTGCAAATAATGAGAATTGATTGTATAATGGCAAGAACAGAAGATTAGAACTACATTTCAGAAGTTGCAAAGCAAACAAATGAGTGGATTTAGTGCAGCAAAGAGACATAGTGAAGCAACACTGTGGACAGGAGAGCCAGACAGTACACGTACAGCTCCAAACAGGTGGATTCGTTGAAAGTGTATGTAAGGAGCCATTGGATCCCTATTTATCTTCCCCAACCCAGGAAGGAAACCAGACGTTTACCCTCTACAGTAGTTAATCCCAAATTGATTCTGGATTTTGGGCAACCATTCAGAGGATAAGAGTGTCATCCTGAAATTGGGGAGTTAAGGGAAAGTCCACATGTTGAATGATAAGACCATTGGCTCCTTTTCCCCCACTCAGCTCTGAGAACCCTTGTTACTAGCTTTATAACATCCAGACAGGAGACTGAAGGATGTCCCTCTGGAGATACTACCTGGGCCAAAGGAAAATACCTGTGTATATATTGGGCAGGGGAGGGATGGATCACCCAATGAAACAGCCCTCTCAGATCATCGTTTAGTGAAGCCCACTGGCCAAACAGTCTTCCTCCCCTAAAGACACACACACACACACACACTCACATACACACACACTCACACACTCACATACCTTCTAATCAGCTTTATTGTGCCTTACTCTTAAATATGAAGAGACAGCCAACAACAACTAGATATTCGAAGAGAGCATCTAACATAAAATAATATGGAGTTAAACAATGATATAATATTCATGGAACAAGAATAGGAAGTTTTAAAAAGAACACTCACAGAATAACAATATAAAAAAACCTTTGGAAATTAAAAGCAGAAACTAAATTTTAATTTAAAAGATTGAAATGTAAAGTTGAGAAAATCTCCAAGAAAATAGAGCTGCAATACTAAGAGTAAAAACCAAAGAATGAGAAAATATGAGAGACAAAGTAAAATTATGAGGAGATAATTTTAGAATATTTAATGTCCAAATTATAGCAGTTCCCAAAATATGACAGAGAAGCTGAAAGGGAGGAAATTACCATTGATACTTTTTAATTTCCTAGAACTGAAGCCTATCTGTTTCCATAGGAGAGGGTCCTTCATGGGATCAGCAAAATGGATTTAAAAAAAAAAAAAGACCTACACCTATACGAAGACACATCAGCATGAAATTTCAGAACATTGGGCAAAGAGGATTCCAAAAGCTTCCAGGAAAGAAAAAGAGAAATAACAGCAGGTCTCATACAAAGGATTGGGAGTCATAATGGCACCTACTTTCTCAATAGCAATTCTGGGTGCCAAAAGACACCGGGACAATCACTTCAAAATCCCTAGAGAAAATAATGTCCAGCTTCAAATTCTATGCCCAAACTATCGATCAAATGCAAAGGCAGAATTAAGATGTTTCTCAAAACACTGGTCTATCATGGATGCTTTCTCAGGAAGCCACTGGAGGAGGGATCCACCAACAAGAGGCTGTTCACAAGGAAGACAGAAACATGGTATATGGGTTTGGCTGCATAGAACCAGTGACCAAGTAAAAGTGGCATAAGCAAGACAGCTGATTCTTTTCTTATGTAGCAAGAAATCTGAATGTTGATCTAACCAAAAATTAAGATTAGGAGATTGGATAAAGGGGAAGTTGGTGTGTATTTGGGGAGGGCACTGGATCCACATTTCCTTGTTGAAAATCAATATATAATATCTACAACTGAATGGAAGAAATAGCAATATAAGCAAATTACAGATTATAGAGGCAAATGAGAAGAAACAGCTAAAACTGTTAGAAGTGTTAAACAGAAAAGAATTGCAAGTAGGGAGGGATGGACAAAACAGTGCTGTTTTTCATTATGAGTCTTGAATATCTATTTGATTGTTTCAGCCATGATAGCTTTGATCAAGCGTCTGTGTGTGTATGTGTGCATGTGTAGTGGTGGTGGTGGAGGACTGGTAGGTGGAGGCCAAACCAGGGATCTGGTGTCATGGGAGTTGGTGATGCTCTGAAGCCCGAGGCATCACTAAGTGAGTCTGTCAGCAGAAGGCGGAACCCCAGCCATTAGGCAGAAGCTCAAAGATAGAATTTCTCTCCCTAAAGGGAAACAAGTGAGAGTAGGCAGGCCAGGTCCTCCAGAGACTGAGGGCTGGGAGGTTTCCAAGGCAGCGAGTCAGGCCCAGGACACAATGTAATGTGGGGACTAGGGTCTCAGAACTGGGGCACCGGGTTGGAGCCTGTCAGGCAGCCAACCTGAGCAGATGCTGAGGCCCAGAGTACTTAGGGCTCACTTTTTATCTCCATCTTGCCTGAGCTCAGGACCGGGATCAGGCTGAGCATGGAAGATGAGAGCAACAAAGGAAGCAAAACTAGAAATCTCTGTGGCCTGACAAACACTAAGTGAACTAGATCTGAGAGCTGCAGGCCATTGTCTTCCTTTAAAATGTCTGTTACTTCCCAACTGGGAGCCATACATAGCCCCCTCACAAAACCTACTCCCAGGAGTAGTTTAACTGTGCCTCATCCATGTAATGAACTAACTATGCAGCCAATGAAACACTGAAGTTTCCTGGAAAAGCTTCTCTTTCTTGATGCAGGAGCCGCCATTTCCTACTTCTTCTTCCCTCCTCTTCATGCCGGCAACATGCTCCCCGGAAATGGGCAGGGCACCTTGCAGTCCTGCAGCAACAAGCACTCTAAGGATAGCAAGCAGAAAGATAGACAGATGAAAGAAGGGAGAAAGAGAGAGAGAAAGAGAGAGAGAGAGAGGGAGGAAGGGAGGAAGAAAGAAAGAAAGAAAGAAAGAAAGAAAGAAAGAAAGAAAGGGAGGGAGGGAGGAAGGGAGAAAGAAAGAAAGAAAGAAGAAAGGGAGAGAGGGAGGAAGGGAGGAAGAAAGAAAGAAAGAAAAGAAAGAAAGAAAGAAAGGAAAGAAAGAAAGAAAGAAAGAAAGAAAGAAAGAAAGAAAGAAAGAAAGAAAGAAAAGAAAGAAAGAAAGAAAGAAAAGAAAGAAAGAAAGAAAGAAAGAAAGAAAGAAAGAAAGAAAGAAAGAAAGAAAAAGAAAGAAAAAGAAAGAAAGAAAGAAAGAAAGAAAGAAAGAAAGAAAGAAAGAAAGAAAGAAAGAAAGAAAGAAAACTCAGTGAAGGCATCATTGAGTCACCTACCCCCAAAATTCTTGATCCCGGAAATAGAATAACTAAACACATTCCTAACTGATGTGCCTTCCCAATGTGATGGGAATGGATTTGACTGGAAACCACAACTTCCAGGCTTTTTTAATATTTCAGAAACTCAAAATTCATTCCTCTATAATCCACCAGGAGTGGAAAATGAGTTCAATATTCTCCCCCAGGGCTCCTGTCTAGAGTAATTACCTCTCCAGAAACAAAATCCACAAAACTCATCCTCAAATAAAACTGCCTTAGAGGACTCTGGAGAGCTCAAAGTGTGCACACTTAATCACACGTTGCCTTATCACGTCATAATCAGCATTATTTTTCTATCCCTATTGTGCAGGTGGGAAAACTGAGGGGCACACCTTCCCTAGGTCCAAACAATTCATTAGGTTAATGAAGGACAAAACACACTTATCACCCTGAAAAGTTTGCTAAAAATAATTTTGAATATATCACACAAAGGACATTTATAACCAGTTTTAAAATTCTTCACCAATTTAAATGAACTGCTAATTTTGAAAAGGCTGTAAGAAGTTTGTGTCATTTCACTAAAATGCAATTAAAGCAGTTAAAACACTTCCCAAATGCTTATGCAGACCACCACTGATAGAAGCTGCCCCTGTTCAGGAGGCGGTTGGAGAGTTCCTGCTGATTCCTCTACATGGAAGAAACATATTGTTGACATCGTGCAAGAAAATCAAGTTATTCAATTTAATGGATCAGTACAGAAAACAAAACTCTGTTTGTCATGCAGAATATTTTGCTGTGTTTGAGTTTCCTCTGGTCTAAACTTGCTAGCTTTGAATGCTGTTTTTAAACGAACGCACACAAATGGCATTTGATACGGCCTGCTTTATTCATTAAAAGAAAGCGAACAGCATTGTGGAGTCACTCTGAAAGGTAGTTTGGGCTTTCTTATTTAATTAACCCATTACACTTAACCTTCAGTATTTTACTCTCTGAAAGTCCTGCAACTATTATTAACACTCTACAAATATGTTTTGCATTATTAAATTTAAGAATTTAGTACCCAATAAAATTCTCAGCAGGAATATTGTTATTAAATGAGTTCATTAAACCTAACCACACTAATCAACAGTCAAGTGTTGAGGAACACTTATATAGCACTGAGCCATATTCCATATTCATAACTCCTCTGCTCATTCTAGCAAATGAACATAAATACTCTCAGGAAAAAAAAAAAAAAGCCCAGAAAGTTACCGAAACCACATGTACGTCTGCGGAAATGAGCTCCTCCAAAATAAATGTCCAGGCTTGTCTCAAACTTGCTCTTCATCACATCCTCTATCAGGAATTTTCAGTTAAGTGCACAACTAGTTCTAGCTCCTCCCTCCCTTGTGCTTGTAACGACATGACTGGGAAATATTGTGCACTTAGTTTCACAATTAATTACCAGTCTTAGCTGGCCACAACCCACCATTTTCAGAGGGCTCCTACATACAAAAAATCTTTAGCCTCTAGCACAAGAATGATCTTTTAACCATAAAAAACAAAAACAAACAAACAAACAAAAAAACTGAATCCCAAGCAGAGGAATATCAACAGATTTGAATGCATAACTAATGGTTGCTTGGCCTTAGCTCCCATCCTATATGGTGGATGCAGTGATGCAGCACCAGACACCCTCTTTATGGGCTGAAGCTATGAGGAATGTTACCTGCTGAAGGTTCATGATGGAGTCCCTTTCTGGGAACTGCCCCTCTGCAAAAGGGGGCTACCTCGACCAAAGTTACACCCCTTCCCCAGAGACAGCCAATATCTAATGACTGGTTGATAAGGGGCTGCAAAGGCCTGGCCCCCTTTCTTCAATTCTTCTGGATGTGCTGAAGGCCCATCTTAACCTCCAGAGCTTTCCATAAGATCAGCTGAGACACCTCTTGTAAACGTGTCTCAGTTCAACTTCCCTATCTACCTAATCCTGCTTCCTGGGATTCCCTCACAGGTGTTGACCCCAGAGGGCACCCCAACATGCCTTCTGCATCCAAATCCCCTCAGAGTCTGTTTCCTGGGAAACCGGACCTACAACATCCCTACCTAAAGAACCCAAACTCAAAAAAGGATTTAAGAGGAACTCATCTGCATAGTTCAGCTTTCTGTAAAGAAGTAAATTAATTCCAACCAAACTCAGTTGAACTTCCTAGATTAAGGGTTCAGTTCTTCATAGTCCAAAAGATATTAAATAAAATTTAAACTTCCCAATAGAAGAACTGTCTTTGAAGCCCCTAGGTTCACTTAACATGACAGATGGTATCAGGCTGAGTTGCTTCCCAGTCTAGCTAATAACCTAGACCTACTAGGTAGTTCTGTTGGGTCAGAACTTACTGTATCTCTAATGACACTATACCTGAGTATCTCACTATCCAGCAGCTCTCTTTCACTAAAGCAAAGGGGGAAAAAACCCTTTATGTATACTTTTTGTGAGGGAGGATGCTATGGACTGAATTGTACCCCCCCCATTCATATGTCAAAGCCCTAACCCCCAATGTAATTGTATCTGGAAATAGGGTCTTTGGGAGATAATCAAGATTAAATGAGGTCTTAAGAGTGCAGCCCTAATGCCACAGGCCTTCTAAGAAGAAGAAGAAAGAGACATTTCTTTCTCTGCCATATCAGGACACACCAAGAAGGTTGCCATCTGCAAGCCAGGAAGGGAGCTCTCACCAAGAACCAAATCAGCTGGCACCTTGATCTTGGATTTGCTGGCCTCCAGAAATGTGAGCAAGTGAATTTCTGTTGTTGAAGCTACTCAGCCTATGGTCTTTTGTTATGATGAAGATCGTACAGGGGGTGAGTGGTTCATAATCTAAGCAAACTACAGCACTGTGCTAGTCCTCACAAGGGAACCACTTTCCTGTTTAGCTCTGCTTCTCTCCTTTCTCTCAACTGCCTTTGTTCAGCTCCTTTTTTCCTGCTCATTCACTGTCAGTGCCCTTAACTCCAGAAGGCTGCACATTTTTATTTTCTGGCCCTGGCTGGACCAGCTGGTGGTGTTCTTTTCAGGATTTCAGAGGCTGCTGAGCAGTGGCCTAAAACTTACTCAGAGAAATTCTGAGGAGCTCAATAGTAAGGAGCACTTAGAATTTAGAGAAAAGGCAGCTTCTTACCTAAATTAGCAAACGTATAAAAAATGAAATAAATTAGCAAACATATAAACAAATAAATGAACAAAGAAACCAACATTGTAAATGAGGTTAGCAACCTACAGAAGTAATATATCCTGTGAGATAATCCTGTGGTTAGGGAAAGATGAAAACCCAATCAAGGCCACATCCTTGAATACTCAGATATGAAATGCAATCAGAGTAGAGGCTGTGTCTTTCATGAATTTTGTTAACATGAATGAACTCAGCTGAGCCAGGTCAACTCTGACAGAATGATAAAATCTAGTTTCAGACCATAAGTTTCCATTAACAGATGGTCCCAGTAAAGCTCTTCCTGTTGGATTGTTGGTCTCCCTTGGTTATCTTAGGTGGCAATATTGGGGTGAGCTGGGGCCATATTAAAGAAGAGCTTTGAATGCCAAATTTAAGATGGGCCTTTATTCTGCATGCAACCAGGGCCCAGCCCTGCTAGGGTAGTGATGATGTGAGCATAACCACTATGTCAAGAAGATGACTCTGGCAGCATATGAAGAACAGGCTGAAAGCTAGTGCGAGGAGACAGGAAGGACCGTAGGCAAGCTACTGCAGCTGCCCAGGATGAGGATGGGAAATGGTCTAGTGAAATTAGAAGCTTGCTCATGGGAGGCACTGCAAAGAATCAACAACACGTCTTGGCAACTTTGTTTGCAGGAGTGCGTGGGAAAGAAAGTTTTGGGTCTGGTTGACTGCGGAAAAGAGAGAAGAGAGAAGAAGCTGGTGGAGAGGTCAGACGACTTGCTCGGTTTAGAAGGCAGTCAGGACGGAAGAGTCCACAAGTGGGGCCCACTGCCAGGTAGCTATAAACGAGGAGCATGGGCGCTGGAGACAAGCTGGGTTACAGGAATAAGCTTCAGAGTTGAGGGTGCAGGGTCGGTACTCGAAATAAGCAATGCAGGGCGTTAAGATGGAGAGTTGAGAAGAGGTGAAGAGCAGGCTGACGGAGTGGTGGTAAGGGCCCAACCACGTCAGCTGCATGTGGTAGGCATTTGGTAGGGCCACTGTTACAAAGTACCACAAACAGAGTGGCTTCAACAATGGACACTTTTTGCCTCACAGTTCCATGGGCTGCAAGTCCGAGATCAAGGTGTGGGCAGGACTGTGCTCCCTCTGAGGGCTCCAGGGAAGGACCTGTTCCAGCCTTCTCTCCTCGCTGCCAATAGTCACTTGACTCACAGCAGTGTAACTCTTAACTTCACATGGCAGTCTCCCCTGTTAGGTGTCCGTGTCCGAATTTCCCCTTTTTATAAGGACACAAGTCACACTGGATTAGGTGCTCGGCCAACTCCAGTATGATCTTGTCTTAAACAATAACAGCTGTGATGACCCTATTTCCAAATAAGGTCACATTCTGACATACTGGGGGTTAGGACTTCAAGATATAAACCTGGGGGGCCTACAACTCAACTCATAACAGTGGATGAAGGGCTTTCCTAGGCACTAGGAAGCTGAGGCAGAGCTGCTATTCAAAGACATCTGGGCACTGACTCTGAATTCTTTCTATGCCTGCCAGCAACAAGCCAGGACGATGTGGCCTTCGAGGGGTACACCCAGAAGCAATAGCTTGGAAGTTAAGAATGTGGTGGGCTGGGCGCCTGGGTGGCTCAGTCGGTTAAGCGTCTGCCTTCGGCTCAGGTCATGATCCCAGGGTCCTGGGATCGAGCCCCACATCAGGCTCCCTGCTCTGCAGGAAGCCTGCTTCTCCCTCTCCCACTCCCCCTGCTTGTGTTCCTGCTCTCGCTCTCTCTCTCTCTGTCAAATAGATATATTAAAAAATCTTTAAAAAAAAAAAAGAATGTGGTGGGCTCTGGAGCATGACTGGGTTTTAAACTCAACTCTGCCACTTAGGGGGAGGCAAGTTACTAAAACTGACTTTTCCTCAATGTCCCATCTATGAAAGATCTATTCCATAGGATTATGAGAATTAAGCACATTAATACATAGCACACCTAACATTATTATTCTTATTTTATAGATGAAGAAACTGAGGCTCATACAGTTTGACTAACTTGCTGAAGATCATGCATCTAGTAACAATCTACAGAAATCAAAAGTTCGTGCTCGTAACAATTATGTTTTATTGCTTCCAGTATTAGCTATTAATTTTCCCATTAAGTTGATGTTAGCATTTAAATAAGAAGTATATGAGTAAAAAAGAAAACCTTTTCCTTAATTTACCAAGTTTTCTTCTGGGGAGGGTGGCAGAGAATAATTGGCTATAATATCGATTACAAGGAAAAGGATCACATTTAATGCAATCCCTATCAAAATAGCATTTTTCACAGGGCTAGAACAAACAATCCTAAAATTTGTATGGAACCACAAAAGACCCTAAAGAACCAAAGCAATCTTGAAAAAGAAAAGCAAAGCTGGAGGCATCACAATTCCGGACTTCAAGCTATATTATATAATCATCAAGACAGTATGGTACTGGCACAAAAACAGACACATAAATGGATGGAACAGAATAGAAAACCCAGAAATGGACCCACAACTATAAGGTCAACTAATTTTCAACAAATCAGGGAAGAATATCCAATGCAAAAAAGACAGTCTCTTCAACAAATGGTATTGGGAATACTGGGCAGCCACAAGCAGAAGAATGAACTGGACCACTTTCTTACACATACACAAAATTACACATACACAAAAATAAATTCAAAATGGATTAAAGACCTAAATGTGAGACAGGAAACCATCAAAATCCTGGAGGAAAACACAGGCAGCAACCTCTTTGACCTCAGCTGTAGCAACTTCTTACTAGACACGTCTCCAGAGGCAAGGGAAACAAAGGCAAAAATGAACTATTGGGACTTCATCAAGATAAAAAGCTTCTGCACAGTGAAGGAAACAATCAACAAAACTAAAAGGCAACCTTGGGAATAGAAGATATTTGTAAATGACATATCTGATAAAGGGTTAATATCCAAACTACATAAAGAACTTATCACACTCAATACTCAAAAAACAAATAATCCAGTTAAGAAATGGGCAGAAGACATGAATAGACATTTTTCCAAAGAAGACATCCAGATGGCTAACAGACACATGAAAAGATACTCAAAATCACTCATCATCAGGGAAATATAAATCAAAACCACGATGAGATACCACCTCACACCTGTCGGAATGGCTAAAATTAACAACACAGGAAACAACAGATGTTGGCGAGGATGCAGAAAAAGGGGAACCCTCTTACATTGTTGGTGGGAATGTAAACTGGTGCAGCCACTCTGGAAAAGAGTATGGAGGTGCCTCAAAAAGTTAAAAATAGAACTACCCTATGACCCAGCAATTGTACTAGTAGGTATTTACCCAAAGGATACAAAAATACTGATTCAAAGGGGCACATGCACTGCAATGTTGACTGCAGCATTATCAACAATAGCCAAATTATAGAAAGAGCCCAAATGTCCATCGACTGATGAATGAATAAGGAAGATGTGGTATATATACACAATGGAATATTATTGGCCACCAAAAAGAATGAAATCTTACCATTTGCAACAATGTGGATGGAACTAGAGCGTATTATGCTAAGCAAAATAAGTCAGTCAGACAAAGACAAATACTATATGATTTCACTCATATGTGTAATTTAAGAAACAAACAGATGAACACAGGGGAAGGAAAGAAAAAAAGGGAGAGGGAAGCAAACCATAAGAGACTCTTAACAACAGAGAACAAACTGAGGATTGCTGGAGAGGAGGTGGGCAGGGGGATGGGCTAAACGGGTGATGGATATTAAGGAGGGCACTTGTGATGAGCACTGGGTGTTATATGCAAGTGATAAATCACTAAATTTTACCCTATATATTAATTAACTAGATTTTAAATAAAAAACTTGAAGAAAAAAAAAACAAGGAGAAGGATCAAGAATACAGAAGTTAGAAATGGAAATAAAATTTCCACATTCTCTTTTTCAAATGTTAACAATATAGAGGTTGAACAGGAGAGAGAGTAATGAGATAAGAAAATCAAAATTGAATAAACCAGAGGTTAAGCTGGCTTCTATTTCTTCTTCTCTTCTCTCCCATTTTCTTCAATATCTATGTTCCTCCTGAGAACCCAAGATAATATTGAAAGAAGCATATATGGGGTAAGAGATTTCCATCCTTTCTGTCAGCTTAATACTTTAAAAATATTTTTCAAGCCTTCTTTAAAAGTTTATCTTTATTGCTGTCTACAATGACAAACATCCAGTGTTATGTTTACCCTTAGGAATAAAACAGCTTAGACAATTTTATTTTGGTCCCAATGCTATTATCTTACAGAGGAAATAGGGAAAGACAAGCAGAAGCAAACACAAAAGAGAGTCAAGGACGCCAGCATCTTGCAAACTGGGCTTTCTCATCTGTGTGTCCCCTGGCTGCCCTCAGCACAGAGCCTCACACAGCCCTGCACTGAATAAACACTGGCTGAACCGAATGACTGGGGCCCAGAAGGGAGAGGGGAAAACCCATTCTCCATTATTACTCCTTTATCTTCTTTGTGTTCTGCATTGTCCAGGAGTAAAGACAGGGAGGTATGAGGTAGTCACACAGAATGACAAATAATTACCTTAAGATTATGAAGGAATATCACACCTAAAATCCTGAATTGATGGGGTCATTGAATATTTGCATTCCACAAAAATCTGGGCAACAGATGATACACACACATACTCACATGTAGACATATACACACACAACACTTGGAGATAAAGCAGAAATAGTGCAGCACTCAGAACATATCTGTTTTTGCTCAAAATTCCCTGAGCCATACTTTGAAAATCAACTCCCCAAGACACCTCCACCCCCTTTTTGTCCTCCTTTGATTCTTTAGATGCTTTCACTACAAAGAGCTCCTTATCTACTTTCCAGGTAATAGAGCTCTTCCAGAACCCTGACTAAGGAATTTTATTATTGATTAGGTAAATATACTCTGTAAATTTTAGTGGGGGGGGTGAGGGGCAAGAAGCCCCCCAGCTTTTGCTGCTATCATGCTGAGTGTCTGCTCCTTCAGTGCCTTGTGGGATTCTCTTTGGAAACCATCCCATAGGTTGATGAAGGTGTCCTAAAATCAACACTGAAGCTGTTGGCCATCATCAGTCTATAAAACCTAGTGACTGAGCAAGCAGAACTCTCAGGATCTGGGCAAGAAAATAGTTTTCCTACGTGGAATGCATAAAGGGAGACCTGACTCCTAGTCCTAGGGCTTTGACAACTTATTTTATGATCTTAAGCAAGAGATTTGTGCCTCTTGTCCCTCTATTTCCTTACTTGCAAAAGAAAGAAAGAAGAAAGGAAGGAAGGAAGGAAGGAAGGAAGGAAGGAAGGAAGGAAGGAAGGAAGAAAGAAAGAAAGAAAGAAAGAAAGAAAGAAAGAAAGAAAGAAAGAAAGAAAGAAAGAAAGAAAGAAAAAGAAAGAAAGAGAAAGAAAGAAAGAAAAGAAAGAAAGAAAGAAAGAAAGAAAAAGAAAGAAAGAAAGGAGAGTATTTTCACTAGAAATTCTTAAGGTCCTTTCCACATCTAACACTTTGTGATTATATATCTGAAGAGATGCATTCTCAGGGCCCCATCTGCCACATGGTAAGGCCCAAGAGCTGAGTTAGGCTGAGAACACCAGATATGGGGCAGATAAAGCTGGTTTTAAGTCCCAGTGGCTCCTTCTTATTAGCAGTATGACTTTTGGAAAGTAACTTACATCCTTCTCTGGATATCATCTGTGAAATGGGGATGCACTTCACACAGTTATTGTGAGAGTTAAATGTGGTAACTCCTGGAAAATTACCTCTTATTATCCTGGGATTGCATTATGTCATAATGGCCTAAAGCAGAGTCATTTGACTATATTGGGCCCAAGTTATGTACAAAGTGACATTTAGATATACCTTAGAACATTCTAGAAGGGACCATGTAAACAAATAAGTTTCAAGTATCTATTGAGAACTTTCCTCAACACTATTTTTTTTTTTAAGATTTTATTTATTTATTTGACAGAGAGAGACACAGCGAGAGAAGGAACACAAGCAGGGGTAGAGGGAGAGGGAGAAGCAGGACTCCCGCTGAGCAGGGAGCCCAATGCGGGGCTCGATCCCAGGACCCTGGGATCGTGACCTGAGCCGAAGGCAAACGCTTAATGACTGAGCCACCCAGGCGCCCCATTTTTCTCAACACTATTAAGCACTGTAGGGAAGCTGAAAAACTATGGTATGGCCTCATCTTTCAAGAAATTTTTACATTTAGGTTGGGGAAATCACTAGAATATATATGAATGTTATATTGTAATATGACAACATTACACTCAAGTAGATGGAGAACTGCTAATTTTGGAATAAATTTCCTAAATCTTATAGGAGAGAAGACAGAAATCAGAGAGCTGGGGTTGCCCAAGAAGGTGTAAGAGCTTCCTCATATAGACTCTCCTGGCTGGGAGGTGACCCATGGCAGGGTGTGGGGGCAGTGTCTCCTAAGACCACAGTTCCTGAAACAAAAGAACAAATACTACAGACATAATCTTTAGGGGCCACGGATCACTCTGGGTAGACATTCCATAATGCAGGGCCAAGATCTGAGCTAAGGAAACAATTAAAAAACCAGGTTGAAAAACATAAGGGATCAGATGGAAAAATGGGACCCAAAGTTCAATTTGGAAAAGACATAAAGAACACAGGTTACTGATCAGACCAGAGAAAGCGGGTAGGGGTGCAAGACTGGTGGTGATAACGGGCTCAGAGTAAGGTTTCAGTCAAGTCCCAGACTTGACTGTGAAGGCATGCTGAGTGCATTGAAAGTGGCTAAAAAGGGACAGATGGAGGCTTGTACGGAGGTGAAGAGACAGGAGCCTTGAAATAAGGGGAAGAGTTAGATAGGTAGATGTGGATAGATCCCATAGGAAAGAGAAACAGCATCTGAATAAATCACAGACAAATATAGCTAATGAATAAAGTAAAGAACAAACTTTTATTATATGAAACTTGCCCCAGGGGAGGTAGGGGTGAATAACATGGCAGGTGCCCTTAGGTCTCTCAGTGCCCTGGGCACCTCCCAACTGACAAGCCTAGGAAGCAAAATCCAATGGTCAGTCACAAATTTTCTGACAAAGACCCCTGCCACTGATGAGAAATGCAGAAGCAAAACCCTAGGCTGGGGCCACAGGTAATCCTCCCAGTCAATCTCCTCGAGCCTCAGTATCCACATTTGTAACATAGGGCCAATGACATTATGTATCCTGTAGGATTATTGCAAGGAACCAATGAGACAACGATGGATAGTGCTGAACAAAAGGCCAGCACACAGTAGGTGCTTAACTAGTGTTGGCTGTTGTTAATAATATTAACGGTCATTTTATTACCTCTGGGCCTTCGCTGCTGATGCTGCCTTCACGCGTCCCCTCATCTTTCCTCACCCGTTGCCATGACAGTCCCCTGACTGGTCTCTCTATCTCCAGTCTAGCATTTCTCCTCAATGGATCCTCAGTGTTCTTTATTCAAGACAAATCTGGATATTTTATTTCCCTGTTTCAAATTCCTAAATAGATCCCCATTGCCCGTAGGAACAAGTGCAGATTCCTTTGGAATCTCGAGCCCTTCAGTGTCTGACTCTCTCAGATACTGTATTTTAACAACATTCTCCACATCTCTCATCTCTGGGCCTTTGCATGTGCTGCCAACCCTGCCTAGATTGCCTCATCCTTCCTTATACGCCTGCCTCTGCCTTCATTTCAATCTTCCCTGGCTTCCCTCTTCACCCCATCCTCAGTCGGACCACAACACCTTGATCTCATTTTTATCATGGGCATTTAACACTCTGCAGTGTAGTTGTTCACTTCCTTATCTGTCTCCCCAACAAAGCATTTCCCTGGCAAGTATCACATCTTATTTGTCCCTGGAGTCTCAGCACACAGTGCTTTGTAGGTCCTCGAAAGATGCTTGTTTAACGAAAATAAGGAAAGAAGCAAGGAAGGAGGAAAGAAATGAAAGGCAAGAAATAGAAAGAGGAGAGAAAGCCTATCCTTTAAGAGAACTGTAAGAAACTCATTTCCAGTAAATTTTTCAGTAAATCAGCAAATGAAAACAGAGGAGGAACAAGAGGGAACAGGAAAGAGAAAAGAGGAAGAAAGAAATAGGGGATTATAGGGGCGCCTGGGTGGCTCAGTCGTTAAGCGTCTGCCTTCGGCTCAGGTCATGATCTCAGGGTCCTGGGATCAAGCCCACATCGGGCTCCCTGCTCAGCGGGAAGCCTGCTTCTCCCTCTCCCACTCCCCTTGCTTGTGTTCCCTCTCTCACTGTGCCTCTCTCTGTCAAATAAATAAATAAAATCTTAAAAAAAAAAAAAAAGTAAAGAAATAGGGGATTATATCAGAAGTTTGACAATGACATATAATGAGTCTGGCTGATAATGAAAGACACCACCTGGTTATTCATATTGCTGCTGGAATCATGGTGTGACAGGGACAAAAACTGTTCATGCGTAGGAGTTCACAACTTCTTCTCTTCCTCTCCACCTCCATCCCCACCATGTATTTGCAGATTAGGTTAATAGGGCAGATGAAGAGCCAACAAAGACAGATGGGGAATTAGGAAAAAAACAAGTTCTACTTGCAGTGGAGAAGAGAGAGCGGAATAGAACAGGTGTTGATAAACATTTTCTATAAAGAGGTAGTAAAGAGACCACATGTGTTCTGAGGTTCACATGTGGTCTCTGTCACAAATTCTTTATTTTTTGTACACTTTAAAAATGTAACAACCATTTTGAGCTCAAGGACTACACAAAAATAGGTGATTGGACAAATTTGGCCGGCAGGCCATAGTTTGCCCATCCCTGGAAAGCGGGGGAAGAAAAAACAAAGGAGCCTGAAGGCCTGGAAAGGGTTTCAGCTGAAAGGTTAAAATGAGAGATGAGAAGAGAGCTAGAAAGGAAAAGATAAAGAGATATTGGGATTATTAAAACTACACTTGTAGGTTGTGCACTTGATGTCCTTTGCTAGTCTTCAAGAGTGACTAGATTGAGTTTCTTTGAAGCAAGAAAGAAAGAAGCAAGACTGGGTTGCGTGGACACCACATTTATTTGGGTAATAATTGTATAGTCCACATCCAGACCATACAGCCCTCAAGACAATCAAGGGAAGGGTGGGTAGCCATTGTCCTTGACAACAATCAGGGAAGGATGGGGTTTGGCCCTCAAGCCAATGTCTGCTTTCATTATTGGGACTCAAAGGCCATCTGTCTCCTTTTCTTATTGTTGCTACTGACTCCTGGCTCTGTTAGTTATGCTGACGGGAAAGGCTTCTATTGTTCATCAATTATTATAGCTCTTTTCGGTTAGTGGCTATTTCGTATTAAAATTCTCTGTATTGAAGGCCTTGAATCAGTTTCTAGGCCAATGACCCAATGATTACAACACTAGGAGTGTAAAATGGGCTTTACATTGTTTTATGTCACATATCCCCATAATAACCTTATGAAGGAAGTACAGCTGTGGATGAGAAAACTGAGGTTCAAAGAATTTAAGTAACTTATTTAAGGTCAGGATTAGTAAAGGGCAGAGCTGTATGCTTCACCATAACACAATATTGTCTCTTAATCTTAAATCAACCAATCTCCCTGAATGATCACAAATCTGTATCTCAGATGTAGCCCAAGCACTTCAACTGTCTCTACCTTGGAACATGGTCCCTGGTCTGACTTTCCATCCCCGCTTTCCAGGAAGGCTGGAGCAGCCTTCTTTGTCTGAGTCCTAAATCGGTTTCCAGGTACCAAGTCTGGGGAGTCTTGGGAACATGACACTCTTATAATTTGTAGTAACTGGTCCAATGCTCCTTGCATCCGCCTTTCCTCAGCTCTGATTAAACCTCTCTCCCTGAGGGTTTGCAGGTACCCGTGTACATTATGGTCCCACTTTGATTTTTCTATAGCTGAATTTACAGCCAGAAGAGGTCTTAGAAATATCTAGTCCAACCACCTCCTCTGACAGATGAGGAAGACCACATGTACAATATGAATACATTTTGACATTCTCTTCGAGTTGGCTCATCCCTCAAGGACTTTTTTTTTTAAAGATATATCTTTTTTTTTTTTTAAACTGGAGATACTATTAAATTGGCTAGAATTCAAATAAACACATCCTCCCCACATTCTCTCTCTCCAGATTGGCTTTCTCAGAGATGGAAGACGCTACCTCTGAGACTGTTCAACACATGGGGCGTCTGGGCTGGTGCCAAAAGTCCAGCAGTGTCTGGAACTGCCATGGGGCAGCCCACCGAGGGAGAGCGTTCTGACACACAGGGCCAGCTGCCTCATTTCGGGGGAATCTCTGGAAGAGAGCCAGCAAATAGTTGTGGCTTTGTGGGCCTTCTTTGGGAGTCCTATGGGGCTGAAATCTGGCCATTATTCAGGGAGAGATGGCAGGGCCTGGAAAAAGGGACTAGGAGGAGGAAGAAGGAAAATGAAACCTATCTGGAAAAAATACACTTGAAATGTGAATGTCACCGCCGCCATAAATAAAATAAGGAGCACACACGACATCTCACAACAGGACAGAATGACATCCCATTTCTGTCATTGGCCTCCTCTCAGCTTCCAAAAGTTTCTAATTATGCCAAGATGGAGCGCCCTTTTCTGAGAGATGGAGCCCCGTGGGGCGGGGAGGGGGGACTGTTCTATCAGTGGGGTCAGTCGGTCTCGCCTCTCTTTTCTTCTTGGTGAGTGACTTTTGAAGGAAGAGCTATGAGTCTGGTAAGGACACATAACTCATGAAAAAATCATCGTTCCTGACACAACTGGCTTCATTCACATCAGAAAAATCTTCCCAGGGTAAACATTTTGTTTAAATATTAATCTTAAGTAAAGCCAGACACAAGAATACCGTCTTCATAACAAAGAAAGCAGCAAAGTCCTCAAGTGAAAGGGAATTAATACCCCTTCCCCAGACTGACAGACCCTATGGACACAGAATGACAGCCTTAGGTCCAGTCACCCCTGAGGTCTTTTATTTTTCAGATTTGATTCAGTGCCTTCAGCTATAATGCATATAATACATAGCTTTTAACAAAATTTGCATTTTTGTTGATAGTAGGAATAAATCCCCTGTTTGGGCATATTAAGGAGTTCTTCATATTTTTTTCCTGGCATTATAAAATTGTCACCTTAAAAAAATCAGTACCATAGAGTCCTTAGGTTTCAATACTCATTGGGAAAGAGAAGGTATCTAAAAAGAAGGAGACATGATCTTTAAAGAAGTCTCCAATGCAACTACACAAATAAAAGCATAACATTTGATTCTGACCTTGTCAATCTTATGTCTGATTTTTTCCTCTCTAATAAAGAAGCCTTGCAAAATAGATCATATATATATATATATATATATATATATATATTCCATGTCACATATATATGGCATGTAACAGATAAAAGTTAACACTGTTTTTCCAGAGCTAATTTACTATTAACGTTCAACCACTCATCAGTGCTGGCCCAACCTCTAATAGTCATCAGGAAAATCCTACAGAGGGCCAGCTCACCTACTTACTGGGAATAAAATAGCACAAATGGTTCATGAACTAATCAATTGTGTAATTACTCTCAGGTCAGGGAGGATACTTACAAAAAGTCAGTTTGATGTCTCTCAGCACCAGGGATTTAAGTGATAGAAAAAGAGCTAATTGTAAAAGCCAGAGAATAGTACCTATGAGGAAAGCTAAAAGAAACAAGTCACTTAACCTGGAAAAGACACTGAAGAATATTCTAATAAAGGACTTCCTGCATATGTGAAAAGCAGAAAAGGTGGCTGAGGCAAGGAAGAAAGAATGAGAGTAAAATGAGACCAATACGCATATAGTGATGTCAGGGTTCAACACCGTAACGGAGAAAGCACGGTCTCCTTCCTTCCTCCCTCCCTTCCTCCCTCCCTTCCTCTCCTCCTTCCTCTCTTCCTTCTTTCCTCCCTCCCCCACCCTCCCCCTGTCCCTTTCTTCCACAGTGCACACTAGGTTTGTACTCTCAGCAAGACACCAGCCGGGTGCTGCCTCAGCAGAGGCCAGTCACCCACTTTCCCATGATGATTTCTGCGGACTTTTATCTAAAGACAGAGGGACAAATTGGGAGTTAGCATATTTAAGATTCTTCTTTCTGAGGGAAGCAGAGCAGGGTCAAGTGAAACAGGAAAAGAGCAGTATTCAAACTGGGAACAGTCATGGAGTAGGCTCTGAGGCCAAACTGCCCCTGGGTTATAGGTGCTAAGACCCAGGACAGGCTCCATGTGGATCTGGGAGATGGAGGAAGACAAAAACTAGCCATGAGCTTCTCTCTTTGGTCACATTTGTCTAAACTGATCCCAGCAGTATCCACAAATCACAACAAATAAATGATGATATTAAAATATATGTATTGCCAGATTAGAAACTTTTTAAAATTTATACTCCTGCATGGGGGGGCAGGGGAAGAACACCTTCGTTTGGATGGAGAGCCCTGGGTGGTCTCACATGTAGGTGGAGAATATGGCTGCATTTGGAGTATGACTTATTCCATTACAAAAAAGTTTACTTTTTCCTTTATAAAAGGAACACATGCTCATTATGTACAATTTGAGGAATGCACTGCCAATATTTTAGTGAATTTGTTTAAGATAGGATTTTATGAATACTAGAAGGGTCCCTCCCCATATATACCCTCCCCCGTGTCCCCAAGAATGAAATTCTTTCATTAGACTCTTTCCTTGAGGCAGAGTTAAAATCAAATATTAGGTTAGGAAAAAATAACATTAAATGTTGCCTTGTTATTAATACCTTACCTTGAATTAGTTTATTAATTTAAGCCTTGAGAACGGCCTCTAGGAACCTGAGAGGCCACAGAGGTGCTCAGGCTGCTGAAGGTACTCTGGGAGGAAGGAAGGAGCTCCATGCTGCTGTGGGGTCAGCTGTGGGCCTGGCCTGCTGTGGATCCGGGCTTGAGACCGTTCTTTTGGCAAATATGACGAACAGTCTTTGACTGACATGGTGCCCCCAAACCTGGCAGCATCTTGAACAGAGATGTGTGCGAACGGCAGGAGATAAAGCACTTTGGCTAGGACCATTTGCTTATCAGACCCTTAGGGGACGGAGCATGCTTTTGAAGCCACTTAACAGATGTTCTCACAGCATATGCTACATTAAGAAATGCTTGTAAGGTAGTTCAGAATTTCCACTACTCGCTCTAAAGATGATTTTGCAATTCTTTTCATAAGCATTTTGAAACACATTCTCCTTAAACTGACGCTTCCATAGTACACAGGTACACACATGCCTGAGGAAATGTCGACCCCGAGAGGGAGCAGCTCTGCAATTCACCATCAGCATCTTTGGGAAAGTCTACAGAACACAAATTCCTCAATAGTTTTACAAAGACATACCTTTCTATTCCAGAAAAGGGCAGTTTGTCTTCCTTCTTATTATCAAGATGTATTAACGAAGGGCCTTGTAGGTTGTGACTCATCCTTTCTGAGGACAGTATTTCCCCTCCTTTTGTTTTTCCTCCTCCATTCTCCCTCTAACCCACATCCTCTCTGCCTTTTTTCTTCTAATGCGTCTTTCCTTTTCCACAAATGTATATTCTTCTTTCCTACCTATGCCGTAGGCCAGCACATGCCACCACAGTTTGGCCCCTTTAAGTGAAATTCAGGAAGTTAAATAAGAATTGCTACCTGGTGGCATTCTTCTGACCCCACCTGATGCCCTTTCACCTCTTCCTCAAATCCCTGGGATGAAACCGAACTGTCTGTGGAGGGCTTTGAGTGGGGGCAGGAGGTGAGTTAGAGAAGGGGAATATGCCTTTATTATACTTTATTACAATAACAACAGCTAACACTTATGAAGCAAACACTGCTCTCCATTCCAAACACTGCTCTCCATGCTTTACATTTCTGTAAAGCTCCATACCTAAATAACACTTTTTCAGCTGCATACTTCACAGCAGAAAAGAGACTATGCTCCATATCCAAACCCTGTCATTTATATGACCTGCATGAAGTAAGTTAGAGGAGAACCTCTTCCCAGCCACTGACATGTTTCTAGATTTGCAAATAAATACAAACACACACACACACACACACATATATAGATATAGATATAGATCTCAAAATGTCAAAAGAAAAAGGGCTAAAGGTAGAGAAAAATAACACCAAGAAAAGTGTTTTTTTTTTTGTTTTTTTTTTTAAAGATTTTATTTATTTATTTGACAGAGAAAGACACAGCGAGAGAGGGAACACAAGCAGGGGGAGTGGGGGAGGGAGAAGCAGGCTTCCCGCGGAGCAGGGAGCCCGATGCGGGGGAGCCCGATGTGGGGGAGCCCGATGCGGGGGAGCCCGATGCGGGGCTCGATCCCAGGACCCTGGGATCATGACCTGAGCCGAAGGCAGACGCTTAACGACTGAGCCACCCAGGCGCCCCAAGAAAAGTGTTTTAAATACCTTGACTGAGGTTGTATTTCTTTAGACCCTCCATGGGGCCTTCCTTCTCTTTGTACTATAACAAAAGGCCTTAAGGTAAAACAAGGGATTCCTCAGGAGGAGATGAAAAAAGAGTAACAATTCAACAACTAGCTTTTTAAATTCAATTTATAATTTATCCAGAATATTTACTTATATTATCTTACAGTCGCCACAACAACCCTGCGAGGCAGGGATCACCTATATATAATACCCATTTTACAGATTAAGAAAACTGAGGCTTGTAACTGTCAAATCATTTGCTCAAGCTACACACCAAGTATTTCAGTTATCTACTGCTGTGTAATAAACTACCTCAAAAATTTAGTGGCTTAAAAAAAAACAATTTAGGGGTGCCTGGCTGGCTCAGTTGGTTAAGCGGCTGCCTTCGGCTTGGGTCATGATCCCAGGGTCCTGGGATCGAGCCCCATGTCTGGCTCCCTGCTCAGCGGGAAGCCTGCTTCTCCCTCTCCTACTCCCCCTGCTAGTGTTTCCTCTCTCGCTGTGTCTCTCTCTGTCAAATAAATAAAATCTTTAAAAAAAAAAAAAACTCTTAAAAAAAAAATTTATAAGTATTCGTGACTCTGTAGGTCAACCAGGTTGGCTGGGCAGTTCTTCTGGTCCACAAAGCATCAACTGGGAGGTTTGCTGAGGCTGGAACAATCGAGATGGCCTCATTCTCATGGTTAGCCATTGGCCAGATACCTCAGTTCTCCTGCACTTGGCCTCTCATCCTCCAAGACCTCCCTTCTCATGGTCTCTCCAGTAGGGCGGCCCAGACTTCTTTCTTTGCATGGCAGGACTTCCAGGGGGGCAAAAATGGAAACTGCCAGGCCCCTTAAGGCGAGGCTTGGCAGTCACACAGAATCTCTGCCACCGCCTTCTACTGGTCAAAGCCCCGGTCAACCAGATTGAAGGGGAAGGAAATAGTCAGTTTGTTGGTGCAGAAGTCGCGAGCACGCACGGGGATGGGAAGAGCTGTGGGCAGCTCCATTTGCAGACAACCTACCAGACCACGAGGAGCACAGTGGGACTCCGAAAGATCAGTAAGAATGCATATGTTCAAGTCTAGAGTCCTGGTTTCATCACCGACACAGCCTCAGGCACAGGGTTCCGCCCCTGCTCTTGGGTGGTGCCAGCGTCACCACAACTGTACCTTTATGTGTCATTTATTTGGAAGGCAGAGATGAAGCAGGGCCCGGACGTAATTGTTGATTTGACTGCATCTGCCTAATGCCACTGTTCTCAGAAAGGACTTGAAGAGCAAGGTGTGAGGTGACAAACAACTGGCTGAACAATGGCTATCTGCTGATGGATGGTAATGGCAGAGAGCCACTTGGCCGCAGAACTCACGGGAAGAAGGTTGTCTAGGCGACTGACGCACAGCCTTATTGAATTTTCCAGCTTGAAGGCACATTTAGCAGTCATCCCGTCAAACCCTCTCCTTTGAACAGACACACTGTCATGGCTGAGATTCTTTTAGGCGTGACACTCCTCCAGTGCCTAACTCACCTAACACACCTGCTCATCCCAGGCCCAGCTTGCGCGCGCACATGTGCACACACATACACGCACGTTCAGTTCCATCATTAAAGATGCTATCGAACAGCTATTTTAAGTAAGTGAAAATTAAAGTTGACACTTTTTCCGTTGGATTTTCGCAATTCTTTTGAAGTACTCGGAGCCACCCTGGAGCGGCACTGTCTGCTGTGATGGCCCGTGCTTCTCAAGCCGTCACCAGGCGCCCGCGGCTGTGTTCTCCCGCCGCCCTTTCTGGGTTCGAACTCTCACGAAAGGTATTTTCCTCCTGTGTGAATGCAGGCCTGGCTTATAAGGGACTTTACAGTTGCCTTCCAGGTGTTTTATGTGTCTCTACTGCTAAAGTGGACGGGACAACAAGAAGAAAGTCACAGAAGAGAAGATCTCTGGGGAGGGAGTGGGGCAGGGACTAATTTAAGAATTATTAAAGTAATAAATATAAAATGAATATTTTTTAAAGAACCCCCTCAAAATCTGTTCCTATTCCTCCTTATTTAGAAAGGATTGCTTTGTTTCTGTTTTCATATAGTTCAGTAGATTTTGTAGCAGAATCCAGGGCCCGAAGCAGATGGGTGGTGGCAGTTTCCCTGAGAAAGTGTCACTCTTCTAGTTAAATGTCAGTCATAATAAAACCCTAAGGAAGACTAATTGAACGAAACATTTTAAATTATTTTAACTACGTCAACTGACTTCAAAGCGAGAATCATCAACAAAAATTATAAGACGAGCCTATAAATTCAAAAGATGCTCCTTCATCATCCTCATTAAACTGGAAGTACTGAAATGTGTTCTATGAGAAGGACAGACACACTATTACACAGAAAACTGTTAATCTGGGAGAGGAAATACTATGCACACGCACACATAGATTCGTACACTAAATAATATTAGGCGAATAGTAACTGACTGAAACGAATTACATCTTGCGGACATACACGTATATGCGCTCAGAGTTGTCACGTCCTCCGTCGCCATCTGTCCACGGCCTCCAGAGTAAAATCCAAACTCTTTCACCAGACACACCAAGTACTTCACACCCCTGACTTCCCACCCATTTGCCTCCTCTCTCTGAGCTGCCACGGCTCCCTTCCTACCTGACTTCTTGCAGCACCCTGTTCCCCCAACAAAGCACTGCGATCTCACTCTCCCATATTCTTTATCCTCTGCTTGGAAAAGCCTTCTTCGTGCCCAGCACTTGGCTCTGTTAATGTCGCATGCCGGCAGGCTCCAGATCCCTCCTTGACAAGCCGGTCTGCAAGACCATCTGGCCTCCGGCCTAGCTTTCCTTACCCTGCATGTCTGCCCTTCACTGGACCAGGGCTCCTCAAGGACAGCAATGGCATTTTTTTCCTGCCTTCCCACCACCACCACCACCCTCTACCCACACTCAGCACATGGTAAGAATTCAATAAATATTATTTAGCGAATAAGGTCATATATAAGGGGTCTGTTACAACTAACATAATTTATATGATAGGCACTTGCAATAAATTTCCACATATAATCCTCACGGCAGCCCTCTGAGGCAGAAAGTACAGATCCGAAGGCCCTTTTCCAAGTTTCTTAGGGCTAGATAGGGTTTGAATTTCAGAAATTTTTGAATTTTAGAAAGGCAATGTTGTATTGAAGAGTATACGTAATAGCCCCCAAAGAGATTTGGGCAGCACCAATAATCATACACTTATAATCACCAATAACCAAACAATCAGCTACACATACGAACAATCACACTAAGTGATACAAGTAAAGACTATAAATAGACTCTGGTCCATTCAGGATCAAGTTTTGCTTCCTAGTGAGTTTGCAGCCACCTTATGAAAAAGCTGTCAGTTTTATTATTTTTTTTATTTTTTTATTTATTTTTTTTTGGAGTATGGAGCTGCACAATGGTTCCTACATATTTTAGAAATGAAGACAAGGGCACAGACAGGTTAAGTAACTTACACAGCTAATAAACTAGAATGCAATGCCCAACTCCAGAACTCTACCCTTAAAATGTGTAAAAAGGTTAAATGATATAGTATTTGGTACACACAATATAGGTGACATATGTAAATTAATGCCTAATAATTAAAATAATAAAATAAAAATTAACCTGCTTCCCAACTTACAGAGATGAATCCCGATCTTAACCACCGCCTCCCTTGGGCACAGCACCCCAGGGCAGGCTAAAGTTGAGTTATTTATGGCTGTTACACAGGCTGAGTTTTAATGTTTTTGGAATGTGAGGTTCCTGGGTGGGGCCCGGGAGATCACACCAGGGAAAATTAAGTCCTTTTTATAATCTCAAAAGACCTATGAAGGGTGGGGGGGACAAAGTCACACTGCATACTACATTTTTACATACTACAAGATGTAAAAATGATACAATTTGAGGTATAAAAGAATGAGGGCTCTTTTACAAGGCACCACAGATAAAAACCTACTGGTTTGTGAGACCAGAACAGATTGACGTGTACTGCTTGCATAGGCCAGCATAACAGCGGCCGGGGCTATTCCTCCATCGAGCTGCTGGGCCACGTGGAAGGAATTAGAATTAGAGAAGAAGGCTCCAGGGGTTGCACGCAGAGAGTGCCCCAGGCCCTGACCAGCAAGGGCCTGGTGTGGTTATCCACAGACAAACCCAAAGTGGCTGGCTGGTTTAATAAGATCTCACTTTCAGGGGCCTGTGCACAGGAATTGACCAGAGGAATCGTCAACTCACCTATATCAAAGTTTAGAGGATGAAAGAAAGGTTTTTCACCTCAGCAAAGTAGAACTGACTTTGTGGGAAAGTTACTGATTAATGGACCCTCATCCTGAAAACAAACATCCCAAAGTTGTCAGATACCAGCCTCTCACAGACAGCTTGCTCAAGAAGATTAGGGCAAGCTGAGAGGTCCAGGACCAGGGCTAAGGGGTGCATGCACGCATGTGTGTATGTGTGTGTGAATGAAGATTCCAGAAAAATAAATGTTTTGGAAAAAAAAAATCAGAATTCTGTGTTCCCAGAATCTTATTTGACCTATGAACATTATTCTCTTCTCTGACTGGTGGGGAGAATTTTGAAGCACTTTTTGGAGCAGAAGAAGTATCTGGTCATCATGGGGTACCTCAGAAACCTGTGTTGCTGTGGACCACTCAACTTAAGCCACTGCAAGGCCATCACTAATCTGAAAGTCAAAAGGAAGACACGCTTCAAATGCAACTAGAGGACTCAGACATCTACTCCAAAAAAAGTCTCGGAATCACTATGGGAAACACGCACCCATGTGCGAGTGCACGTACACCTTGGCTCCAATCTGTGAGTACAGATAAAGAAAGCAGAACTGCGCATCCTAGGGCAGGGAACTGGGTTGTAAACATGTGCTCTGTTCACGTGATACTCAGGAAAGCTGAGGAAAAGGGAAAGTAACTAAAGCCAGAGAGACTAAGTAGGTTGCCTAAGAGTCCCTTGCATGAAAACAGATGCAGTGTTTATACTTCAATGATTAAAAAAAAAAATTAAAGGGGAGGGGCACCTCGGTTGAGCAGTGAGCTACTGACTTAGTTTCTGCTCAGGTCATGGTCTCAGGGTTCTGGGATTGAGCCCCGTGTCAGGCTCCGTACTCAGCAGGGAGTTTGCTTCAGGATTCTCTCCCTTGGTGCCCCCTCTCCCCCATGCACACTCATGCGTTCTCTCTCTCTCTCAAATAAATAAATAAATCTTAAAAAAGAAAGAAAAAGAAACCTCCCAAGTGTTTGTAGCTGAAGTTATTTCTAGCCTTTCATCATTACCACAGGTGGATTTGGGGAATATCTTAAATGAAGGGAACCCTTTTTGCAATGGAAATTCTAACAATCTGGAGGCAGGTAAGAGGGTCAAGACTGAGGCCTTTGACACATCCTCCGAGGCACCTTGTCAGTGTGGTTTCCCCAATGGAAGAGCTACAGGAACTCTCGACTTGGGTGTGTCCATTTTTTATTCAACTAATATTTGCATTGATATCTCTTTCCCTGTGCATTTTGTCATCAGCATTCTTTCCTCTTTTCCTTCTCTTTCCCCTGAAACACATAAGACACGTACTGCATCAGTGGCTCACCCTCAGCTGATGGGAGAACTAACTTCCAGCAATAAGGATAATGGCTTCACCCCATTAAAAGCTGCGGGAGGACTGTGGGAGCCTGCACACTGCTCCAGGCTCCCCTAACAGCCTCACGCTCTACATCGTATGTGCTGTGCCCACAGAGCTGCAAAAGACAGGAGCATTTTTAAGTCCCTGCTTCTTCTAAATGCAGCTTGTCACTTCTGAGAATTGGGAGACAGAGCTTGCTGCTTTACATTTGGCGGCTGCTACTCCAAGGATGGCCTGTGGCCCTGCGGCATCTGCAACACCTGGGGGCTCCTGAGAAATGCCGAGGGCCGCCTGGGTGGCTCAGTGGGTTCAGTGGCCGACTCCTGATCTCAGCTCAGGTCTTGCTCTCAGGGTCATGAGTTCAAGCCCCATGCTGGGCTCCATGCTGGGTGTGGAGGAAGGAAGGAGGGAAGGAAGGAAAGAGGGAGGGAGGGAAAGAAAAGAAAAAAGAAAAGAAAGAAGAAATGCCGAATCTCAGATCCCACACCAGAACTACAGTCAGAGTCCGCAGTTTAATAATACCCCCAAATGATTTCTATGCACACTGAAATTTAAGAACTACTGGTTTCTGGAACTTTATCACATTTATTCTATTTTAGAAACAGTAATTACTATAAGCCAAGCAATCCTAAAAACAGTAACTCACTCTTTCAAATAGTAATTCATTTCCCATTCTGAACAACCCCATTTATAATAATAGGCTGGATAGGTACTATTGTACCCCCATTGTACAGATCAGGAAACCTAGGGATGAAAGTGTTAAGTACTTGCCTAAAGTCACACAGCTTGTATATGATGGAGTCGGGATTAGAACTCCAGAATCCATTCTGTATGTCACGATTCTACACTGCCTGCCTCTTGGAGACATACGAGAAATAATTAGAACAGATACTAAAGGCTGGACACTTTGCATCAGAAAAAAATACCCACAGCTATTTACAACAGCAACTATTCTGGAAGCTACAGTTTACAGTAGAATCCCAAAGAGATCCTTTGCTCCAAAAGGATTCTTTTTTTTTTTTTTTTTTTAAAGATTTTATTTATTTGACAGAGAGAGACACAGTGAGAGAGGAACACAAGCAGGGGGAGTGGGAGAGGGAGAAGCAGGCTTCCCGCCGAGCAGGGAGCCCGATGTGGGACTCCATCCCAGGACCCTGGGATCATGACCTGAGCCGAAGGCAGACGCCTAACGACTGAGCCACCCAGGCGCCCCGCTCCAAAAGGATTCTTAATTCAGGAAGGGCTGCAAGAAGCTAAGCTTCTTTCCATCAGACGATCAGGCATCCAAGAATAGCAGGAGTGAGACCTTACTAAACAGAGGGCATACAACTAAATAAACAAAAATGATTACACTTTACTGATACATTTAAAAATGTTTTCAGGGGAGCCTGGGTGGCTCAGTCGGTTAAGCGACTGCCTTCGGCTCAGGTCATGATCCCAGGGTCCTGGGATCAAGTCCCACATCGGGCTCCCTGCTCTGCGGGGAGCCTGTTTCTCCCTCTCCCACTCCCCCTGCTTGTGTTCCCTCTCTCGCTGTGTCTCTCTGTCAAATAAATAAATAAAATCTTTAAAAAAATAAAAATAAAAATGTTTTCAGTAATGAAGGTCAGTCTGAATGGTAAAGTAAAAAAGTTGAACGCACATGCATGAGAACCTTCCCCTGTTAATGTCCACACAGGCATTAGAAAATGAGAGAAGTAAATAAGATTTAAAAATGGGTACTTTTCTTGCTGGACTTGACAAAGTCAGGTCAAAATATGTTAAAACTAGTTGCAGCCCTGCCATAGAGCTGGGCCTCTGGCCTTCTGGAACTGTCCATGTGGTGATGTGACCTCAGCTGACCCAGCCATTCACCCACTTTCTACTTCTGGGCCTTGCCTCCTTTTAAAACACCTCACAGCTCTGATCTCAAATTTGGGCACAGACTTGGGTTTTCCTGGCTGCTTGTTTCACAATCTCCAGGACAGTACTCAGCAGAAACAGTAGGAAAAGCACCTCAGGCTGCACTCATTTCCTGAAGCCTCCAGAAAGTGGATTTTACCCAAGTCAAAACAACATCTTTAATATATTTGGAAATATCATTAACAGTGTTGGATAGCTATTAGCACAGAATCTTTGCATTTACTCAATCCTGAGTCCAGGTGGTGTGCACAAAGGATAAAGGGCAGTTACATCAGATCTTCTTCTTTTCTGCAACTCCAGAAAAACTTAGAAACTTCTAAAAAAAAGGGCACTTTTTATGTTTATGGAAATAAATTCCTTATGCAAATAAAAATAAATGTACTAGTGTGCCAGTTATGCAAAAATGCACCTTTTTGGTTTCATTCTAAGCAAAAGGGACTGCATTGATTCTTTCCACAAATATTTACTGAATACCTACAATGTGCCAGGTTACCGAGCTAGGACTGAGCATTCAGTGGTGAACAAAAACAGACACAGTCCCTGTTCTCATGGAGCTCGTGGTTGAGTAGGCCAGAAATACGTTAATCAAGCATTCCCACAAATAAACATATCATTACAAACTGAAATAAGTGCTCTGAAGGCAAGGAGGATGAGAGAGGGCCAAGGAGAGCTGAAAAGGTTGACCCTTGAGCTGAGCACACAAGTTCAGGAATAGCAGGACGCATCCAGCTGCATGAGAATCAAAAGGAAATTGAGAGCAGAATGCATTGGAGAAACTGACATTCAAAGACTAGAGGGGCGCCTGGCTGGCTCAGTCAAGAGAACACGTGACTCTTGATCTCCGGGTCATGAGTTCAAGCCCCATGTTGGGTGTAGAGATTACTTAAATAAATAAAACTTGAAAAAAAGAAGAAGACTAAAGTGGTTGCTAGCCGGAGAGCCAGGAGGGGGTGGAACCATGCAGGGCCTTTGTTGGCCAAGTTGAGGTTTCTGTCTCACTTGGAGGGATTTAAGCAGGGGCTATATGAGCAGATTGGCATTTCAAAAAGAACTCTCAGGCTAGAGTGTGGAGACTGGATTGGAGGAGGGCCTAAGGAAACACAGGAAGTCAGCTAGGAGTATTTCAGTACCCAAAGTTTAGAGAGAATTAGGGTGGGAGTAATAAAGATGGAAAATAATAGAACTTGGTGATGAAATGAATATGGGAGGTGATGAGGGTGTCAAGAATGATGCCAAGGTTTCTCCTGGCTTGTGTATGTGGGTGCACAGTGGTCGCATTCACTGAGATAGCAAAACTGGAAGATTAGATTCTGTGGTGAGACCATGAGTCCAATATTGGACCTGTGGAGTTTGAGATGTTTTAGAAATATCTGGTAGGCGATGATAGATAGGCAGTTGAGTTCCTTGGTTACTCAGGTCTGAGGCTCTGAAGAGAAGTCTGAGCTGGACATTTACTGGGGAACCACTGGTATCTACAAAGACAAGTGAAGCTGAAACAGGAGAGACGAGACATGAACACCTAGAGAGGAATGGAAAACTTGAGGCCTTGAGAAATCCTGGCCCTCAATAGTCAGGGAGAAGAGATGAGCCTGCAAATGAGATAAAAAAGGAGGGGAGCCACAGAGGTGGGGGAAAAGCAAGGAGGCTGTGGGTCATGGGAGCCCAGACAAGAGGGTGCTTCAAGAGGCCAACAATGGTCAACACAACCCATCACTGACAGGGGATACATGGCAAGGACTGAAAATACCCATTTTATTTACTGACAAGAAGGTCACTAGTGGACTTAGCACTGTTTCCATGGAGTGATAATATGGATCAATGAGGGGGACAGACACAAGAACTGAATGGGCTGAGGAGTTTATGAGAAGTAAGAAAACGGACGAAGTACAATCTTCCAGAATTAAGCAGGAAATGCTCACTCAGACTAACCCAAAGGCCAACCAACCCAAAGACCTTACAGTAATCTACAAGGTCGTAAAATCTGCCTCCTCACTTGTCTTTTACTGCTCTTCCCTTTCTCACTCCAGACACACTGACCTCCTTATTCTTTGAATGCACCAGCATCTATCTCATGGCTTTTGTATTTGCTGTTCTTTCAATCAGGAACCTTATTCCTCCTCATAAATAAATGACTATTCCTAAATTCTTCAGGTCTTTGCTCAAAAATTATTTTCTCAGTGAAGTCTCCCCTTATTACTCTACTTAATGCTAAAGTTAATCTCTCATACCTCTCTACTATTTGGTATTTCTCACCATCTGACAGGTCATATTTTGTTTTTGTGTTTACTATTTATCTCATTCTCCCACCCCTCACAGAAAGAATGTAAATTTCTTGAGGGCAGAGAATTTGGTCTATTTTGTTCATCTCTATATTCTCAGTGCTTAGAAGAGTGTATATCACATAGTAAGCACTTAATAAATATTGGTTGAATAAATATTTGAACAGAAGTAGCTTAAATATATATAATACCATCAGTTATCAACTAGAAAAAAATTTTCTTAAAAGCTCCATTCATGATAGCAAAAAAATTTGGAGGGTAAGATACAAACAAAACAACAAATAAGGCATAAATATGAGAAAAACCACTGAGTGACATTTCAAAAAATATTAAGTAAATATAGAGACATATAATCTCTCTTATGAAACAACTGGCTTACAAAGATATCAATTCTTTCTAAATTAATTTCAAAATGTATCACAATTCCAGCTAAAGTTCAGTGGAATTTCGAAAGTTCTTTTGGGAGGAAAAAATGCCTGAAAATAGCCAAGATGGCTTTTTGGCAAGGGGAGGGGGGGAAGGGTGTTGAGGATAGATGATGAAGGAAAGCAAATCTTATGAAATATTGAACAATATTATAAAGTAACAGTATTAATACAAGAACATGGAGATCAGTAAAAGAAAATGTAGGATCCATAATCAGATGAGAATATATATTTTTAAAGTCAGTACACAATAAAACGTGTACTTTCAAATCAATAGGGAAAGGATAGATTCATTAAATGGGATTAGGACAATTTACTAACCATTTAGGGGAAAAAATGATGTTTCCTTTCATGTAAATTATATGCACATAAATACTAGGGATTAGATATTTTAGTTACAAAATGAACCCATAAGATAGCTATAAGAAAATAATATCAATATTTATCTCCTGAGTTCATTAGAGCCTTAACATGGGCAAAAGTAAAAGAAGAAAGTGACAGATTTGGCTCCACAAAAATTTAAAGCTTATATTTTGCAAAAGATAACACAAATTTTAAAAGAAAGCAAAAACTGAAAGAAAACATTTGCAACCTGACAAAAGATTAATGTCCCCAACATACAAAGACTTATTATAAGTCAAAAAGAAAAACAAATTCCCTAACAGAAAAAATGAGCATAGAAAAAATTCACATATTAGAAATACAGATAGTCAATAAATAAATGGAAAACATGTCCAAACTCACTAGGATTTGAATAATTGTAAAATTAACTCATATTATACCATCATTCAGATGTCAGATTGATGAAGATTAAAAATGGTAGTAAAGGGGCTCCTGGGCGGCGCAGCTGGGCATCTGACTCTTGGTTTTGGCTCAGGTCATGGTCTCCAGGTGGTAAGACTGAGTACCATGTCGGGCTCTGCACTCAGCACAGAGCCTGCTTAGGACTCTTTCTCCCTCTCCCTCTCCCTCTGCCTCTGCCCGGTCCCGGCCCCGGCCCCAACTGGCCCCGTGCACATGCATGCATGCGCACGCTCTCTCTCTCTCCCCTTCTAAAATAAATAAATCTTTTTTTAAAAAAGATAAAAAAGGTAATAACACTTAATGTTACTGAATATGTGAGGAAACAGGCCCTTTTATAGGTTGCTGATGGCAAAGTAAATTCTGGAAGGCAATACATTAACCCAGATATTAATGGAAGGGTTTATTAGTTTGCTAGGGCTGCCATAACAAAGTACCACAGACTGGGTGGTTTAAACAACAGAAATTTGTTTTTGCCCTCACAGTTCTGGAGGCTGGAAGTGTCAGCCGGCCGGCTTCATTCTGAGGCCTCTCTCCTTGGCTTGTAGATGGCCGTTTTCTCCCTATGTCCTCACATGGGCTCCCTCTGTGCACGGATGTATGTCCTAATTGCTTCTTATAGGGACACCAGTTATATTGGATTAGGGCCTACCCCAAAGCCTCACTTAAACCTTATTTACCTCTTGAAAGACCCTATCTCCAAATATAGTCACAGTCTGAGGTACTGGGGGTTAGGACTTCAACATGTGAATGGGGGGGCACAATTCAACCCATAACAGAAGGAGTTTTCAAAGATGCATATATAAGAATATTTACCACAACACTGTTTATACAAGAAAGTGTGATGGGCAGCCTTCTAAATAGCTCCCAATGATCCCTGCCTCCTGGTTGTCACACCCTTGTGTGACCCCCTCCTCTTGAACGTCAGCTGGAAATAGTGACTTGCTTCTGAAGAATAGAATATGGCACAAGTGATGGAATGTCACATCTGAGACCAGGTTACAAAAGACTGACTTCTCTCTTGCTGGCACTCTCTCTCTGGCTTCTCATGTGTTTGCTCTGGTAAAGAGGAACACTTGGTAAGGAACTTGGTAAGGGTGGCCTCTGGTCACTAGTGAGCAAGGGACTGAGGCCCTCATCCAACAGCCCTCGAGGAACTGAATCCTGTCAGCAACCACTGCATGACCTTGGAAATGGATCCTGCCCAGTTGAAGATAACTCTGGCTCTAGCTGATACCTTGACTGCTGCCTCCTGAGAGTCCCTAAAACAAAGGACCCAACTAAGCTGTGCCTTGACTCAAGACGCATAAAACTGAGATGATAAATATGTGTTGTTTGAAGCCACTGAGTTTTGGGGCAAGCAACAAATAACTAAGACAGAAAGTAAAATTAAATTTCTATAGAGAGATAACTAGCATAATATATCAAGTTTTATACACACACAAACCATGGAATAAATTTTAAATGGTGATACAAGATCTATATTTACATGGAAAGTTTATATGATACAGTTTGTGGAAAAAGCAGATTACAAAACAGCATGCATAGTAAAATCCCATTTACATAAACACATGAGTGTTCTAGGATGCTTTGGCATATAAGTCAAAAAGATATAACTCAAGCAGTCTTTAATAAAGAAATGTATTGGCTTATACAATAGGAAGTCTAGAGGCAGGGTGGGTTTCCGTGGTTCAGTCAGTATCATCAGGGCTCTAGCTTTTTCCATGCTGTTCCCTCCCTTCAATGTGTGGTCTTCATCCTAGTATTAATTTCCCTTTGGATCTGTGGGTGGCTGCTACTGATAATCGAGGACACTTGCATCCTCTTCAGGTCCATGTCCCACTTGGAAGGAAAGGAGAGAAGGAGTTGCTTCCAGAAACTCTACCAGAAGAATGTGGAAAACTTTTCCAGCAATCTCCAGAAAACTTTTTCTAGAGACTCATTAGTCCAAGTCGCCTCAAATGCCCATTCCTAACCCAACTGTTGCTAAGAGGCTAGGATGACATTAGATCAGTCAGGCTTCCCCTTACATTTGGAAGTGGGACCCTGTGACACTGGGGTTTCTTGTAGACAGAGTGGCTGCCTGCACTTCCGATAGGGATCTGCTGGGAAGAAGAGAAGTGAGGGTAGAGAGTGTGGGGGCAACTAATGGGCACTACATCCTATCTGTGTGTGCATCTCTTTGTGTGTTTACTATCTCAAGTGGATGAGATTAAGAATGATCTCATTTTCTTTATATTTTTCCTTATTGGATTTTTTTTTTTTTTTTGGCAATTAGGCTCAGGGCCTATGCAGCCCAATGTATTTAAACAATAATCTCCTTTCCATGAACTGTTTATATGGGTTCTACTTTAAGCTTACATGCTTCTATTTTATTGGGGGTGCAATCTCAGGGAAGCAAGAGTGAAGGGGAAAGCTAAGTGAGGAAAGAGTGGGGAGAACCAATATAAGGGGGTGCATAACCAAGCTGGCCACCGCTTTAAAACAGCTGGTTATTTGGTCTTACACAATGTCTCCAGAGAGGCCATTAGAAACGACTGCACTCAGAATAGTTTCTCAGGGAGAAGGAGGAGCAATTTATCAACTGGTTCCTCCCATCTCCTGTCTCTCACTGACTGCTGCCCCTCAGGGTGTGACCTCCACAACACCTCAGGCTGTGAACCTGACTCTTCAGGCAGCCACAGAGGAAGCCAGGCCTCTGGAGGGTGGTCTCCCCTGGTCATCAGTGTTGCACTGGGCTCCTCAGTGTTGGGGGAGAGAGCAGGGAAGCAGGGAACAACGTGAGCAATCACTAGAGCCACCCTGGCTGAAGTAAAGAAAGAGGCCATGATCAAGGAGGGGAAGTGAAGCTCAGTGGCCATTCTGGGCCTGGTCCCTTTTCCTTGCAACAAACTCAGCCTTGACTACAACAATACCCTTCTATAAAGCCCAGTTGGTGGTTTTTCTCCTTTTCCGGAACCTTCCTAAGCACATGGCACTTTTCCTCGTTTCTGGTCATGGGTGGACTTATTGCATAAGACCAAATACTCCTTGAGGGTGGGAGTTATAACACACCCATCTCTGTATTCCTCTGCGCATACAGTGGGCATTCAATGAATGCCTAAAAATAAAAATCGGGGTGCCTGGGTGGCTCAGTTGGTTAAGCGTCTGCCTTCGGCTCAGGTCATGATCTCAGGGTCCTGGGATCGAGTCCCGCAGTGGGCTCCCTGCTCAGGGGGAGTCTGCTTCTCCCTCTCCCTCTGTGCCCTGTTTGTGCTTTCTCTCTCATACACACACTCTCTCTCTCAAGTAAATAAATAAAATCTTTGAAAAATTAAATTAAATTAAATTAAATGAAAATGAAAATCAATATTCTTAAATTCACTCTCCTATGATTGTTTTCAGAGGCTCTGAGTACTGAAGATTCACAAGGAAATCTAGAAAGTGACAAACCACTGTGAATAGTAACTCTTCCTTCAAGGGAACCTGTATTTTATATCAGAATAGGGAGGGGGCTTTAACAAATTAGCTTACAAGATCAAAAGACAATATCCTTTGCAATTTCCTCATCCCATGTTATTTCACAGATGGTAATTCTGGAAGCATGGAAGCACACAGTTAGACAGGTTAACATCGGCATAGGAGTTTTTCTCTATTTTGGGAATGAAAAAAATGAAAATCCTATCTTGTGAGTGTGGAAGCAGCAACATAATTTTATCTTCAAGTAGTAATAATCCATCAGTTCATTCATTCAACACTGACTTAGCATCTACGTACATAGCATCTATGTGCAAGGGATGGTGTTGGGTGGTATGAGAGATATAAAGACACAGTTGTCCCATTCACGAAGCTTATAATCTGGTAGGCAGAGTTAAATTGAAATTACTATAATACAAGTTATGACTGGGCATATTCCCTTATTTTTATTCTATCATTACTTTAAAATGTTAGTTTACTGCAAATACCTAGTAACCACAGAGGAATAGGCTCAGAAAAGTGGTCTATAAAATATTAATTTGAAAATCTTCTCTTTCTAAACTTTTATATACCCTGAGAGAGTCGAGATAGAACCATGTGGACAGCTGTCTATCAACTTTTTAGTAACAACTAGGACACAAAAGTAAGAATAGTTTTTAAGTTCACTTCATCTCATAACCAGTACTTAGGAACAGACAAAAAAACCCAACCAACAGTTCATTGCTTTTGAAAATACTACCTACTAGGTGGTATTAAAGGCTATTGGATGAGAACAGCTACTACTGCAGAGAAACTATGGATTCATCAGGGTTAGCTCATAAACAAACACCAGTTGCCCAATAGAGACTAATGTAAGCAGCATGAATATGCTGCCACCAAAATCCTGAGCTGGGACCTAGAGACTACAAAATAAAGGTATTTCAGTCCTGGAAAAGTTGTTAAAATTATTTTACAGAAGAAGTAACTGATCGGAGAGGCTTGTGTAACTTGCCTAACGTCACATGACTAGTTGGCAGCAGGGGCCTTGAATCCCCACCATACTGATATGTTAGATTAGGTAAAATGCACACGAAATGCATTTTTAAATATAAATTCCTCAGCTTCTTCTGAACTGGACAGATCCTGAAGAATCTTTTTCTAAAAATTCTAAAGTTTTTGAAATTACTATTACCCAATGAACACTTTTATCTATTTATTCAGTTTCTATTAAATGCTGGGCACTGAGGTTACAAAGACAAAAGGCAAAAAAAAGTGTAGTCTCTGCCTTAAGTATGTTAAGTATGGAGAGGCAGGAAATGGAAACAGTGAAAATATGAAATGTAAGCAGTGCTGGCCTAGGAGTGTGTGTAAGATCTCGAGGCATGAGGGAAGTCTCCAGAGAAAGAGCTCCATGAGAACACAGTCTAGAAAAAAATAAGAAGGTGCTCATCGGGTAGACGATGGGGAGAGAAGGGCACTTACAGAAGGAGCTGCGTGTGCGAAGCATGATGCTTGGAACAGCTGGGCAGGCACGCTGGAGGGGGGACTGTGGCAGGTCATGCTGGACAGAGATATAGTCACTGTGCCAGATGACCAAGGGCCTTAAATTAAAAGTCTTTAGAAGGAGTCTGAACTTATCCAAAAGAAATGGACAATGGTTGAAGGATTTTAAGAAGAGCTTCCTGCTCAGTTACAGAAAAATGTTTGTGAAAAATGACTTTGGCGTCCACATAGAGAGGCCTGGATGGGCTGACCCTACAGGTTAGGACACTAGGACAATAACTGTGATTAAGAATAAAGGAACTTAGGGAACCAAGAAGGTGGAGGAGGATAAGCAGCACTGATTTCACTCTGCTTATAATAAATATAAAACTGCCATCACACTTTTTAGAAGAATAACTACTTCCCCAACAGTATCCTCACATTGATTTTCATCCTGTTTATTATCATGAAATAAACTTAGGACTCTATAGTACATAAAATTGTCATAGTAACACCCTTACTGAAATGAGATATTCTGTTAAATTTGTTATTTCCCAGAAAGAAGTTCTGAATTTTTGTAAATAAGTGAAAAACTCTGACATTTAAAGGAAATGCAGCCACATTTTTACACAAATGCTGCCCTTCACCCCACCTATTTTCTTAACTCCTTCATCTGTATCACAAATTTGCATATACTGATGTTTTAAACAATAGACAACAGGTGTAACCAATGGTGCCTGCCATTATGTTAAATAGATGCCCAATTAACACCAACATCAAGTCTAAAATAAAATGCATTTTAAGTATCTTCTACATCGACATTAGTTGTTGTGAATGTTAAAAAAAATAATAAACACAAAGCTCATCTATCTAGAATTTTCCAAGCACAAGTGTTACAACTAAATATTCAACTGAGGGCTACACTTAAACTCAACTAACATCTGTCCCATCAGATAGACACATGTAATGCTTATTGGTCAATCTAGAAATGTGCTTGTTTACATTCTAACTTCATTAGGAATCCAAATGTTTGAAAAATGAGTAAGTCCAGGAGTCCTTACCCAGGCCTGCTGACCCAACTTTTTTTCTCCCATCAGGTAATCAGCAATAATCAATGGCATGAATTTAGGAATTACTCATTTACATATTTAAACTGACATTTTGAAATGACAATGAGAAGCTGACAATTAACTGTTCTCTAAGGAAATGCCCTTTCTCTCCATATGGTTTCTACTCTGGGACTAACACTTAAAGAGATTTTCAATTTGCGGAACAACAGAGAGTCTCCCCAGCTGAGACTCCCGTGGAACTTCATTTAGAATGTAAATGCATCACCTTCTGTACCAAATATTTAAATGCCATTCCCATTTACGCTAAGAAGCCAGTTATAAAATGAAAATTCACCCTCACCATAGGCCTTGGGTAAATTAAACAGTAAAGAAACGTAAGGCTTTGGGGAAAATGCATTTTCTTGTGTTAGCTTGGCAGCATGTATGATGGAAAAGGCCCTCAAGTAGGACCACAGATTCATCCTTCCCCCAGAGGCTTTGTTATCGTGGCTCCTTGTCTTAAAATAGAGATATTAATTCCTGTTGCAAGGATGACATGAGATAATGTGTAGATTAATTGATTATAAACTATAAAGGCTTCCATAAACATATGCCATTATTTAGACATTCACTAATATACTGAACTCAAAATAAAAGGACTGTAAAATAAAAATGTAGCCTAGGGGGAAAAACAAAAATACCCTGAAAAAATAAAGTTACTAAAAATGCATGTGAACAAATTGATCTGTATATTCAATTCAATCCCTATCAAAAAATCCCAGCTGCTTGGGTTGAAGAAATTGACAAGCTTATTCTAAAATCTGTATGGGAATTCAAAGGACTAAGAATAGCCAAAAATCTTGAAAAAAAGAAGAACCAGGTGGAAGGATTCACACTTTCTGATTTCAAGACTTACGACAAAGCAACAGTAATCAAGACAGTGTAGGACTGGTATAAGAGTAGGCATATATATCAATGGAAAAGAACTGAAAGTCCAAAAATAAACCCTTACATTTATGGTCAACTGATTTTTGACAAAGTTGCCAAGAAAATGGGAAAAGAATAGTGTTTTCAACAAATGGTGCTAGGACAACTGGATATCCACGTGCGAAAGAATGAACCTGGACCCCTTCTTCACATCATACACAAATATTAACTCAAAATGGATCATAGACCTAAATGTAGGAACTAAAACTATAAAACTCTTAGAAGAAAACATAGGTGACCTTGGGTTAGACAAAGCCTCCTTGGATATGTCACCGAAACACAAGCAACAAAAGGTCACATAATATATGATTCCATTTGCATGAAATGTCCATAGTAGGCAAATCTATAGAGGCAGAAAGTAAATTAATGGTTGCTTAGGGCTGGAAAGTTTGGGGAAAGATGGAAGAATACTGCTAAAGGGTACAGGGCTTCTTTCTGAGGTAATAAAAATGTTCTAAAATTGATTATGATGGTGGTTGAAAAATCGTGAATATACCAAAAACAAAAAGCAAAACAACAACAAAAAAACCCACACACATTGTTCTATCTATCTATCTATCTATCTATCTATCTATCTGTCTATCTATCTATTTATTTATTTTTAAGTAGGCTCCACACCCAGCCTGGAGCCCAACACAGGGCTTGAATTCATGACCCTGAGATCAAGACCTAAGCTGAGCTCAAGAGCCGATGCTAACCCACTGAGCCACCCAGGTGCCCCGAATTGTACACTTTAAATGGGTAGATTGTATAGTATGCAAGTTATATCTCAATAAAACTGTTAGAAAATATGTGAAAGACACACATGTGAAAAGCAGCACTGAGTGGTCAAGACCTTCATTTGAGAACCAGAGACATCAGTTGACATTCGGTTCTTACTAACTGTGGAAACTTGAGCAAATAACAATATCTCTTAGCCTGTTTTTCTCGTCTTTAAATTGCATATAATAATAATTCTCTTTTCAAAGGGGCTATTGTGAGTAGTAACCGAGGTCATGTATATAAGGTGTTGGCTTAGCATACAGGTTAGCACACGGCACTCAAAATGTTAGCTGGTTTTTTCTTAAGATTTTATTTATTTGTCTATTTACTTCTTTATTTGAGAGAGAGAGAGCATGCATAAGCAGGGAGGGGCAGATGGGGAAGAAGAGGGAGAAGGAATCTGAAGCAGACTCCACACTGAGCATGGAGCCTGACTCGGGGCTCAAACCACGAGATCATGACCTGAGCCGAACCAAGAGTCGGATGCTCAAATGACTGAGCCACCCAGGTGCCCCAATAATGTTAGCTGTTTAAAAAAATATCTATGTGGGCCTTGGCTGTAGGTAGTAGCTTAAAAATGGTATGATATTGCTGTAAATGTTATTATAAAATTATTTATTTGTAAACTTAATTAAACAGTGTTTCCAAAAAGGGAGGCTCACTTGAAGACATGGAAAAAGAAAAATCAAGACTCCACTTGAGGTCTTTAGATAATCACAGAGGCTAGATTTACTTTCCTACCTAAAACAACTAGAAATCCAGGCAAAATATAAGAAATAATAATTTCCAGACATTATACAACAGACAGCACAAGACTAGAATCCCTGAGTAAAGGTAAACCAGCAAGAGGAGCCTACAATTATACCAACCTACTGCCTGCAGACAGTTTACAGGCTGCAGAACAGGAGAGGGAATCCAACATTACCCAGTGGTTCCACTGAGCTGAGATAGAGAACAAAGTTCAGCAAATTCAAGGTGGATAGAATTTGTGGTGCAGAGAGAAGATGAGGGAATGCCTCAGAAAGAGGGAGCTCCAGAGATCTGCAGAGGCTAAATTAGCCCTAGGCTGAAGGTTATTCTGATCCTGCATAACAAAGCTCAAAGGCAAGCTCCCAAAAGATCCAAAGACAAGTGCAGAACAAAGTAAAGGAATACAACAAAAGCCAGAACTCAACAAGTTATAACATCCTGCCTCCAATAAAAAATTATCAGGCATGCAAAGAAACAGAACTATGTTCCATAACCAGTAGAAAAATTAATCAATAGAAACAGACCCAGAAATGACAGAAATGATGGAATTAGCAGACAAGGAAGTTAAAGTAGCTATTATAAATACATTCCATATATTCAAAGGAACTTCTCGAAATGAAAAATACAATGAAATATGAATGAGATTAATAGCAGCCTAGACACTGCAGAAAAGACCAGAAAATTTGAAGATATAACAACAGATGCTATCCAAATGGAAACATAGAAAGAAAAAAAGATGGGGAAAAAATTAAGAGAGGCTCAATGACAAGTGGGCAAATATCAAGCAATCTAATACATGCATAATTGGAGTCCCAAAAAGAAATTAGAGAAGGGACAGAAAAGATGTTTGAAAAAGGGGCACCTGGGTGGCTCAGTCGGTTAAGCGGCTGCCTTCGGCTCAGGTCACGATCCCTGGGTCCTGGGATCCAGCCCCACGTCTGGCTCCCTGCTCAGTGGAGAGCCTGCTTCTCCTTCTCTCTCTGCCTACTTGTGCTTTCTCTCTCTGTGTCAAATAAATAAATAAAATCTTTAAAAAAAAAAAAAAAAGATGTTTGAAAAAAATAATGGCTGGTTAATTTCCAAATTTGATGAAAACTAAATCTACAGACTCAAGATTTCAACAAACCCCAAGCAGGAGAAAGCAGATGAGTGTTTTATCATCTCACTTTACAGGTAAGGAAACTAAGACAGAGGCAGGTACTGGTACCAAGTCACGTAACTACCTAGTAGCAGATCCGAGGTGAACCCAGCTTTCCTGACTCAGATCCAGTGCCCTGTCCACTATGTTGCAGAGGAATAACATGATATGACTTACTCTTTAGTAGGTCACCTGGCTGCAGTACGCATAATCTGAGTGTGTGGAGGGTTGAGGGGGCCAGGGCAGAAGGAGGAACCTGTTGTACTAATCTCAGTGTGAGATGGGTGATGGTGTGGACCTAAAGTAGAAAGGTGATGAGAAACAGTCAGAAGCTATATTTTAAAAGCAGAATTGGTGGGTTTGCTGATGGACTGAATATACTCTTAGAAAAGAGAAGAATGCATGATGACTTTATTTTTTGACTTGAGCCTCTAGCAAGGGAATAGCCACTTACTGTAATGGAGAAAACTGAGGGAAGAAGAGTTGGGGAGAAGAGTCAGGAATTTTGTTTTATAAATTTGAGATATCTTCAGACATGCAAGTCAAATATGCAGTTACTGCACATACCTGCCTTAAATTCAAGGAAGAGGTTGTGGTCAGTGATATGGAAAGATCATAAATGTGGTAGACAAATGACTCATGTTTGGGAAGCGCTACACTAGATGATTCTTAAGAGTCTTTAGATACGAAGAATGTGTGATCCAATAACCAGGAAATACTATATATCTGAATGGGCTCTTCTGAATGATTAGGTACCAAATTTGTCCCATTCAAAATTCTCTCCCTCGTATTAGTTATAATGGATTTCGTTTTTACCCTCACTTAGGTTCCATTTATGCTTTTCTGAGTGACATTACAATTTGATTATAGCTTTGAGGCTTTCAGTATTATTCAGTTTCTTCAAAATTTGGCTTTGGTTGTGCTGTTCTTTGAATATCACCGAAGGCTCTCTTTTAAAAATTGTGTTCCAGACTTACCACCTCTAAGAATAATCTTTATGTCCTGGGAATCTACCTGGCCATGAGACAAGGAATCTAGAAGTCATAGTCTTTCTACTCCATTTAACTTTTGTTCAAGTGTCTCCTGTAACTTTTAAAGCCAAATGAGTCCTCTCTCTAGCTTCCCCAAACCAGATTTCTGCTAACTGCCCAGGGGAAGAATAATAGAGTCTGTTTACTATGTAAATCTGTAATTCTTTAGTTAAACACTACAGTATCCTCTTGTAGTTACTTTCCTTGTCTAAAGAAGATGAAGCAAAATGTTTGCAAAGCAATTCTAGTTCATACGTTTCACTGATAATTCCAGTTTAGATTCACTCTTTAATAATACAGTACATGGAACCATGAAGGTGTTTATTCTAGCATTACATAAAATACCGTATTTCAAACTTCTAAGATGCATAGTGAATTAATATTGTGAAATCTGAAGGTTTCTTATAATTCTGTTGGCCTGGCACTGACATAGTGACCACTGCGTGTGCAGCGTGAATCACGTTGTCATTCCTGGTAACATGACTAGATAACTCTCGATGCTTCCTTAAGAATACAAGTTCTGGCTATTGTCGGAGAATCTTCCATCTACACGATCTGGTAAGACCAGAAATACCAACATCAATGATTACAGAAAGATGTCAGTCTCTTAAACAATCCTACAGAAAAGAGTTCGCCTCCTTTAAAGAAATGCTGCATCTCTGAATATTTTGATGTCATTGAGGCTGATACTGGGTGCTGAGACCCAACATCAATACTCTGAACCAAAAAGTGATTTGAAAGGCTTGCACTTTAAATGTGAAGAAATCTTAGGATTATTTTGAACAATCTGATCAGGCTGTTTTCCTTTTTTATGTATGCACAGCAGTAAAATATGATTAAAATCTATGACTAAAGAAGCTTAAGGCAGAACTTTCAATAAAAATAAGATTAAAAATCTATCCAATGATATGTATCTTATCATAGTGTGACTGGTACAGAAAACAATGGTGTGTCCCAATCTATAGCATCTTCAATTTAATGAAATTCCAAAGCAAATAATTGGAAACAATCTAAATGTCTGACAATAGAAGAATACTTAAATAAATTAAATAAAAAATGGAATATTATAATTACAAATCACATTTTCCAATCTTTTTTATTTTGGTGACAGCTTTGAGATATAATCCACATGCCATAAAATTCACCCATGTGAAGTGTATGATCCAATGGTTTTTTGTATATTCATAGAGTTGTGCAACTATCACTATAATCAACTTTAGAAGATTTTCATCACTTCAAAAAGAAATCCCGTACACTTCAGCTATCATCCTTTAATCCCCCCATTTTCCCCAGCCCTAAAGCAACCACTAATCTACTTTCTGTCCCTATAAATTTGTATATTCTAGACATTTCATATAAATAGAATTATAGAATATGTAGTTTTTTGTGACTGGACGCTTTTACTTAGCATAATACTTTCAAGGCTCATCCATGTTGTAGCATGTTTCAGAGTAGTTCATTCCTTTTTATGACTGAATAATATTCCATTGTACGGCTATACCACATCTTGTCTATTCATCAGTTGATAGGCATTTGGGTTAATTACATCTTTGACTATTATGAATAAAGCTGCTGTGAATGTTCATGTACAAGTTTGTGTGAGGACATATGTCTTCAGTTCTCTTGCATATATACCTAGAAGCAAAGTTGTTGGAATATATGTTAATTCTATGTTTAAGTTTATGAGGATCTACTAGACTATTTTCCAAAGTGGCTGTACCTTTTTACATTCCTATCAGCATTGTATGGGGATTCTGGTTTCTCCACATCCTTGCTAACACTTGTTATTATCTGACTTTGATTATGGCCATTCTACTGGATGTATGGTAGTGTCTCACTGTAGTTTCCCATCCAAGTACTAACCAGGCCCGACCCTGCTTAGCTTCCGAGATCAGAGGAGATCGGGCGCGTTCAGGGTGGTATGGCCGTAGACTATTTCACTGTAGTTTCGATTTGCATTTCCCTAGTGGCTAATGATGATGAGCACCTTTTTATGTGCTTATTGGCCATCTGCATATCTTCTTTGAAGAAAAGTCTATTCGGATCCTTTGTCCATTTTTAATTGGTTTATCTTTTTATTATTGAGATGTAAGAGTTCTTTATATAATCTAGATGCAAATCCTTTGTTAAGTATATGATTTGTAAATATTTTTTCCCATTCTTTGGGTTGTCTTTCACTTTTCTGATAGTGTCCTTTGAAGCACAAGTTTTAAAAATTTTTATTAGCCAAATTTATCTATTTTTTTCTTTTGTAGTCTATGTTTTGGTGTCATATACAAGAATCTATTGCCAAATCCAAGGTGACAAAGATTTTATCCTATGTTTTCTTCTAAGAGTTTAATAGTTTTAGCTCTTAACATTCAAGTTTTTGATCCATTTTGAGTTAATTTTTGTATATGAGGAATGTAAGGAATACATACATTTTGTATATGAGGAATGTATACATTTTTGTACGTGAAGAAAGTGTCCAAGTTCACTCTTCCCCTTGTGGCTATGCAGTTGCCCCAGCCCCATTTGTTGAAAAGTCAATTCTTTCCATATTTCACCCTTGATGTTGAAACCCTTGTCTTCGTGCTCTTATTGAAAATAAATTCACTATAGACACATGGTTTGTTTCTGGACTCTCAGTCCTATTTCATTGATCTATAGGTCTATCATTTTGCCAATACCAAACTGTCTTGATGACTGTTGCTTTGCAGTAAGTTTTGAAATTGGGAAGTGTGAATCCTCCACCTTAATTCTTCTTTTTCAAGATTGTTTTGACTATTCTGGATCCCTTGAATTTCCATATTAATTTTAGGATTAAATTATCAATTTCTGCACACAATGGCAGCTTGGATTTTGAGAAAGTTTGCATTAAATCTGTGGATGAACTTTGGGGAGCACCACTATCATAACAATATTAAATCTTCCTATCTATGAACAGGGGATGTCTTTCCTTTTATCCAATCATTTTTTTAAGGGGGAAAGAAGCATTTTTTCAAATTTATTTGTGAGAGAGATGGAGAGAGCATGAGCACGGGTAGGGGGCAGAGGGAGAGAGAGAAAATCTCAGGCAGATTCTCCGCTGAGCAGGGAACCCGATGCAGGGCTCGATCCCAGGACCCTGGGATCATGACCTGAGCCAAAGGCAGACGCTTAACTGACTGAGCCACCCAGGCGCCCCTATCCAGTCATTTTTAATATACTAGAGGAATGAGATGATGCAGCTATGTCCCCAGGAAAACAGAAATGATATTCCTTGGTTATGGGATAATTGGTAATTTTTATTTTTAAAAATTTCTGCATTTTCCAATTTCTCAACAAGAATATCTTTTATATAACCAGAAAGAAGTTATTCTTTTAATATTTTATTTATTTATTTATTTATTTGACAGAGAGAGAGTACAGCAGGGGGAGTGGGGGGGCAGCAGAGGGATAGGGAGGGGAGCCCAATGCAGGGCTCAATCCCAGGACCCTGGGATCATCATGACCTGAGCCAAAGGTGGGCGCTTAGCCGACTGAGTCACCTGGGCACCCAGGTCATGATCCCAGGTCCCAGGATTGAGCCCCATATCAGGCTCCCTACTCAGCTGGGAGACTGCTTCTCCCTCTGTCCCTTACCCCTCTCTCACTCTCTCTCTCAAATAAATAATTTTTTTTAAAAAGGAAAATATTCTTTAATAAAATACACTCACATTTAAAGTACTTTATAAACATGGAATACGCTTGGAAATGAAAATGGTTGAAAGATTTTTCAAAATACCTGAACATACCAGTGTTTATACTCGGCCATTTCTTCATCAGAATTTACTGATTGAATACTTTAAGGCCAATACTGTGCTAGATCCTAAATGTACTATTTTTTTGTCTATTTGCTTGTTTTTTTTGTTTTTAAGTAGGCTCCACACCCAGCGTGGACTCTGAGATCAAGCCCCGAGCTGAAATCAAGAGTCAGACGCTTAACCCACTGAGCCACCCAGGCGCCCCTGAGTGTACTATTTTAACAAAATAAACATGATTCCTACGCTCATGAAGCTACATTTAGTGGGAGACTGACAATAAACAGGCAAACAAAGTAGAAAATAGAAGTGCAATTACAAATTGTAAAGAGTACTATGACAGAAAGCCCCTGGTACTATGACAGCGAATAATGGTGGGGAAGAGCTAACTCACTTTGATGTAGTGGTCAGGGAAGCTCTCTCTAAGGTACCAATGTTTGAGCTGAGGCTTGGCTACTTGATATAAAGGCAAATGCTGGTTTTTGGTATCTGTCAAATATTCAAGTTTCTTAAACTTAATGTTTAAACTTAAGTTTAAACTTAATGCTCAGTTTCTTAAACTGAAAGGTAAAAATAGGAAGCTTTAAAATTCCAAAGGGAAATTAATTTCAACACAGAGTAACCCCACCACCTCCTATACCATGGTAAATGGGGTCCAAAAAATTCAATACTATAAAATGTGGGGTTAAGTGATCATAAAGTTAAGGAAATGCACCAGAAGAGCCTGCTGTGGTCCCACTATACAGTCCCAACTCTACCCCGTCCAAGCCGCAGTTTGGCTCCACCTAAGAGTAGTTGTCTGTTCCAGTTTAACTATCCATGGGGATGATTCTGGGGCCTGGGGGACGGTTGGGAGTTCCTGGACCGAGGCAGCAATTCCAGGAATCTCCAGTGAGCTGGTGCCTTTTTTGTCAGCCTGCTGGGGAAGTATGGGCCAAGAGAACACTGAAGATTCGAAGCCCTACCCTTTCTCTCCGTCTTCCTGAGGTTGTGTGCCCTGACATGTCCCCTCCTGATCTCAGTCTATCTTCCACTAGCTTCCCTCCAGACATGAGATCTCCAGCCTACTCCTGTTTGAGAATAAGAGTTAAGCAAAGGACCAAAGCCAAAATAACTGAATGAGGATTACCATGGAAGTTTTATTATAGGTTTGGTTGCTACTTGCCTCCTCAATATCCATTCCCTGCTCTTAGTAACAGAACTTAGATTTTGTTTAGGAGGCAATGTGACTAATCGAATTACATGCTTCCTTGAACTCTACTGCAAGAACACTACTGCATGGTAAGGTGATGGAGTTTAACCAATAGATTTCAATTAAGGGATTTGGGAAAGCTCGACTTTAATGATATAGGCACTATTCATTTCAGCTTCCTTTTATACCTTCCTCCTTGGAACCTGGACATGAGGCTGGAAATAGAGCGATCGCTTTAAGACTAGGAGATAACCATGAGGATGAATGTTTTATATGAAGAATAGTGATGCAGAAAGATGGAAGGAAGCTGGGCATTGACACCATTGTGGAATGGCTGTCCCAGCCTGAATGAACCACCTCCAGACCTCTAGGTGAGAAAGTCCATCTTTGACTGTCCCGTTAGTTTTCCATTATATATAGCCAACTGAAATCCTAACAGATACAGTGGTATACCGTGAGCATAAACTTAACACCTTTTAAAGAATCCAAGATTTTTAAGGTTTTAGTGTAGAAAGTACAACTCTCATGATTATAAAAGAGAAAATTCACAGCACTCCACTCCTTATCACCCACTGTAGAGTGGTCAGTAAAGGTCATTAAACAAAAGTAGCACAAAGCAGCAGCTCCAGAGAGGGAGGCATTTAATGCCACTTATCTTCATTAACCTCATTTCCCAAGCCGTAGCAAATAAACATATATTCCAGGTAAAACTGTGCTTGCTCTGTAAACATACTTCTAGAGACGTTCCTCGGTTCCTCCTTGCAAGGAGGTTGCCATCCCTGAACTCCTCCTAAATGCAAATTTTTCACAGCATAAAATGACTTCCAAAGCAATTCTGCCCACAGGTAAAGTTATGGCTTAGGGTGCATTATTGCACATACCACCTTTCAACTTTCACGCAGATGTATTAAAGTGATATGGCTCAAGGAATGATAGTTTTTTCTACTTTTGCCTTAGCAGGCTTCTACTCTAATCTGAAATCTCCTGTTTACTAACACACCCTTACACACAATGCCTCATCCTCCAAAACAAAGTCCTCAGATTATGCCTACAGAATTCATTATTCTTCAGGGCAGATACAGCCAGCATTCAAAATAATATGAACATTTGTACAGAAAGTGTAGTTCAGATAAAGCAACATATTAATAGGCCAAATCAAAGGAAGGAAAGGAGAGAATTCTGCTAGTTTTCTGTATGTACCCTTGCCCATGTGAAATTAAATTCTTTGTGCATCCTAATGTGAAGAATGTAGAGTGTTTTTATTATCACAAATAAGATAATGGGCATTCAAGTAGGAAATTCAAGTAGGCTATTCAAGCAGGAAAAAAAATCTAAACTATATGATGAAATTTTTCATCACAGAACCCAAAAAGGGAAGACTTCAGATGAAAATCCATATGGAGTCAACTAGAATTACATTTTTTTTTTCATTTCAGAATAGAATTACTCCATAAAGTTTTCTGATATCTTTCTAATGTTTCCCAATGAAACTCTAGAAAAGTAATAAAATTCAGTCAAGAGTCATCATAACTGAATTGAGTCCCAAATAAGTTATTTTTTTAATTGTCAAAATCTTACATGTCAAATTACCTGTTTTAGAGATCTTTTAAAAAAAAATTGGGGGGGGCGGGATTCCCTACTCTTTTTTTCTCTAAGTAGGCAAGGACAATCAGCAGGAGGCAGCCTGGGATTTTCAGAGATCTTTACTATCATCAAGACAAAGGCTAAACTAACATGTAATATACAACTTAGGTGGTCTTCCTAGAAGGCAATTCAAATTTCAGCGTGGAAGGTCTTCCGTGCCCTGTGTCAACCCTTCAAAGAAGCATACCATAAAACATTACGAGTGCCTTCTTCACCATCTGTGTGTGATAAGTGATTAAAATGTGGGCAGAAGTAATTATTTTGCCAAGCCCTGAGGCTTGAAGCCACAACACAGCCCCCACAGGGAATCTAGAAGCAAACACACTGAGGGTTATAAGTGGTCTCGCAGAAGCGCCCTCACACCCCACTGGAGACTCACCTGGTTAGCTTGCCCAGCGGAGGTAGGGGAGTCGGGTCTATATATTCCAGACTCACCTCTAAACCCCCAGTTTGTGCCTGCGTGCTTGGTTTCCCTCAGGCTAATAGGTTTAAATCAGTACTGGGTGGCAAGCTATGTCATTCTGTGGGTTCCGCAGTTTGGAACATAGGGGCTCTGCAGCACCCGAAAGTTCTTCGCAGCCTGTTTTCATGCCCAAACTCTGTCACTGAGAGAGCATCCCTATCCTGGTCCAGTCGCGGGGCTGTCCATTGAGCAGCCAGACGGATCGCTGCCCGGTGCGATGGCATCTCACCCAGGAGCCGGAGGCTGCAGGGCAGCCCCTCCTACCTGGGACAAGTGGCCAGAACCCGTTTCAGCAGAGGCATGAACGCTCCAAGACCTGGGGAGGACTCGCATCCTAAAGAGATGTCTCCCAACGCCCAGACAAAGACAGCGCTGGGAAAAGTTGGACCAACTAGCACCACCAGAAGGCGAGCGGCTCAGCCCCTCGGCCTTGGTGGCCGAGCCGGCGACGCGCTCTCAGAGTCGCAGCCAACTTTTCCCGTGAGCTTCTGAGCAACTTGCTGGAAGTTGGGGCGAGGGGGCAGAGGAGGGGTCAAGGGCAGCGCGGAGAGGGTGGTTGTGCCCCAGCCGGTTTCGCGTACCTCCCCAGTACCTGCTAATGTATCCGTCCCCGTCGCCGTCGCACGTCTGGAAGAGGCGCCGCATCCGCTCCTCCTCGCCAGTGCTGGACGTGTCGCTGCTGCTGCTGCCGCCGCCGCCGCCGCTGCTGCCACAGCCGCTGGCGCTCCCCGCTGCCGCCGCAGCCGCCATCATGCGCCGGCTGCCTGCTCCGGAGGAGGAGGACGCGCGACCGCGGGAGGAATGCGCGAGGCGCAAAAGCGGCTCGCAGCCCCGAACCTGCCTGACAACGGAGCATGCCCAGTGGCCACCGGGGCGCTCCGGGCGCGGGATTCCAGCTCTCCGGGTTTTGCCCGGGCTGGGAAGATGGGCTCTCTGCAATCGCCGGAGTAGGCACCTTAGTGGAGAGGGAGGAGGGGAAGGTGGATCGTGGAGTTGGGGAGCCAAAGATGCCGAGGGGACGCCAGGGGACGCGAAGGGTGGCAGAGTACACAGGAGGTCCCCTGGAAGGGTGTCAGCTCTGCGTATCCGACCACTACGCGGACCCCTGACACTTGGGGACTCAGGCAGAGGCGAGTGTGCTCCCGGCAGAACTCCTCCAACTGCCAGGAGTCGTGGATTTCTTTTCAGGAGAAAGATAAACACTCCCGTTTTGCAAACTCAAAGCGATACTCCTGGTCTCAGTCTGCAAGACTGCGCTGGATTCTGTACCCATAACCCACAAATGAGACCCGGAATGGCGGGGGATTTGTGCATTTTTAACACCTGTCAAGAAATCTGAACCTCCTTAGCTCCGACTGGTCTTCCACACTATACTGTAAACAATCTGCTCTCCGGTGTGGCATTGTGCACGTTTGATCCATTTCTGGAAACGGCTCCTGACCTGACGTCACTAGTATTTGACCCAACAGTTTTAATAACATCAAGAGCGAACATAATAGATGGTCTCATTTCACTGCAGACCTGAAAGATGTCTCTATTATTATCAACCCTATGTTTTAGGAGGTACGTAACTACTTCATAGGGTATCTTGGCAGTAAGATAGTATATAATGCACTTAGGCCAATGTCTTGATACCTACTAAGTACTCAGTAAATGTTAGCTCTCATTATCCCCAATTTACAGATAAGAAAACCAAGGCACCCAGACCTGCTTAAAATTCCAGGCTCAGTAAGTGTCAGGGCAGAGGCAAGCCCAGGCAGGCAGTCTCACTCCAAAGCAGGAGCCCTTAAACACAACAGTATCCTTCCACCACAGCAGAAAGGGAACCACAATGAACCAATTTGTGGTTTAGGGAATGACTCATTATTCTGTCCCAGACTGTCAGAGGTCTGAAAATTCCTATGGTAGTTTTAAAAACACATCTGCAGAAACTTTGGTGCACCTCTCATCAAGAGACAGAGTCTGTTTGCCTCCCCCGTGAACCTGAGGGGGTCTTTATGAATATTCTCTTAACTTCTGAGGCCAGGCTAGAAAAGACACTATAGATTCCATTTGGCTCTCTCGCTTGGGACAAGGACCTTGGAAGCCCTGAACTACCTTGAAAGAAATTTGTCCACGCTAAGCTGCCATGCTGGAGAGACCATGTAAAGACAGAAAGAGATGCCCAAGGAACCTCAGCCGTTCGAGCCTTCCCAGCCCAGGTGCCAGACCCCAGTGAATGAGAGAACCTTCAGATGATTCTAGACCCTGAACAAAAATTGTCCAACTGAGCCCAGACAACCCCCAGAGATACAATGGCAATAATAAAAGGATTGTTGTGGTTTTAAACCACTAAGTTTTGAGGTCATTTGTCATGCAGCAATAAAACCAGAAGACGTCCATATGTCTTGAAACTATGCCAGGTCAGAAGGAAGCTGTTTTTGTTCTCTTCTCTCCCCTCTCTGCCCCATCCACCCCTTCCTACTTCAGTTCTTTTTAAATCTGTAAGTTCCCAGGACTTCAGGGCACTTATGATTCATACAATGAATAGGATGTCATCTTAGAAATATTCTGTCAAGGGACGCTTGGGTGGCTCAGTTGGTTAAGCGGCTGCCTTCAGCTCAGGTCATGATCCCAGGGTCCTGGGATCGAGCCCCACGTCCAGCTCCCTGTTTAGTGGAGAGCCTGCCTCTCCCTCTCCCTCTGCCTGCCACTCTGCCTACTTGTGCTCTCTATCTCTCTGTAAATAAATAAAATCTTAAAAAAAAAAGAAGAAAAATTCTGTCAATATATCCAATAGTATTTGCTTAAAAGATGCTACTGTCAACATAAATATTCTTGCCTACAATAGAACAAGGACCAATGTTGAAGCTTCTAAAAAATATTTAGAATCTTTATTTTTCTAATTTTTCATAGAATAAAACTTTTATTACTGTCTGACAGTATAGCCAGACAGGAATTGTTACCCTTAAATCCTCCTAGACCTAAATTGATGGTTTGGGTGTAAAAAAGAAAAGAAAGGGAAAGGGAAAGGGAAAGGGAAAGGGAAAGGGAAAGGGAAGGAAGGAAGGAAGGAAGGAAGGAAGGAAGGAAGGAAGGAAGGAAGGAAGGAAGAAAGAAAGAAAGAAAGAAAGAAAGAAAGAAAGAAAGAAAGAAAGAAGAAAGAAAGAAAGAAAGAAAGAAAAGAAAGAAAAGAAAGGAAGGAAGGAAGGAAGGAAGGAAGGAAGGAAGGAAGGAAGGAAGAAAAAGTTTTTTCTAAATACATATGTATGGAGGGTCTGGAAACCCAAATGATTTTCCAGGATTCAAGTATATCTCTTCATAACCACACTCCATATATACAGAAAGCAGAGTGTAAACCTCAACCAATTATATTTCAAAGCAAAGAATGTTTTTCTCCTGAGAGAATATGTGCATGACAGCTCTGGAGGTTTAAATTTAAACCATCTTGAATTAAATCTGAACACACAAAAAGTGGAACTTGACAAATTTCCTAAACAACATTTGCTCATGCTTGGGTAATTCATAAATGGCTGAACAGACAGATTCAACCTTCCAGAAAAGAATTTGCTTCTGAGCTGATATGAAGCATATGAAATTTCACCCGAAAAGGTTACTAGGAGAGGGAGAAATTTGTAAGACATTGAAAATAGAGATGCCAGATGAATATAAAGATGGTAAATGTAAAGTAGGAGCTTGGAATGAGAGCAATACCCATGGCCATAAATCTAACAGTACTGGTTATGTCATAATTTCAAAGGTTTTATGTATTTATCTGAGATGAGTACATAGCTCAACACCGTCCTTACCCAGTTTTTTTTCTCAGATTCCTCTTGGTTATAATAACAGTTCATATTTTTATCATACATTTCAAAATACACTGTATACATTATAAGATATATGTCCTCTATGTCTAAAGTCACCAGTTAAAACAAATAAAACCGGGCCTAGGTGGCTCAGTCGTTAAGCATCTGCCTTCGGCTCAGGTCATGATCCCAGAGTCCTGGGATCGAGCCCCGCGTCGGGCTCCCTGCTCAGCGGGAAGCCTGCTTCTCCCTCTCCCACTCCCCCTGCTTGTGTTCCCCCTCTCGCTGTGTCTCTCTCTGTCAAATAAATAAATAAAATCTTTAAATAAATAAATAAATAAATAAATAAATAAATAAAACAAATAAAACCATTGCAACACTGTACAAACTTAATTACCTGGTACTTGCCTTTCCAAATTCTGTTTACCTAAACTAGGACCACATGCACACCTGCCCCACACCTCCCCGTGCCCTCTGCCCACCTTTCTCTCTGTATGGTGTTTTTATGAGCCCAGTTAAGCTCCTATATCCCTCAAGAAGCCTTCCTTTACCTCCCCAGGTCACAATGATGTTCCAGAGCTCTCTTAGCTTGAAGCACACATTTTGAGGATAGAATAATTAGAATGATAAGAATCATACGCTTTAATGGTGATTTGCCTCCCCTACCCACAGTACCAATTATTTATTATTAAATGAGGTTGTAAATTCCTGAGAGAAAACAATAAGGTAAAGTTGAGCTTTACCTTGAACTTTCATTAAACCCTTATCACAAATCAGTAAGTACTGATTTAAATGTTTAAATACCTTATTTAATGCTATCGAGTAGGGAAGGTATTTATCATCCTTATTTGTGGGGTAGGAGGTGGCAAGTGAGAGGAAGCAAATCCAAAAAATTTAAGAGTAGCATGCCCAAGTAAAGAGTCAGTTCCCGATGGCCTGACAGCTGAAGGCTGTCTTCGGACAGCACTCTTAGAAGCCTGGCAACAATCCTGTCTTGAGGGGAGAACTGTGTGGTACATTTCCATGTTCATCACAGGCCACTCCTTGAGCCACTTGATCCATTTCATATATATTTGGGGAGACTCGCCTCCAAGATTCTGGTGGGCCTCCCTTTCAGGGGGAATCTTAGAAGAGAAAGGTTAGTGGGGAAAAATTACAATCCCCAGCACTGCTGTAGGTCCTAGGGTCCCAAATGCTACTCATTGTCTCCCTCCTCCACTAGCAAGTCTAGATCCCCTCACCCTCAAGAGCTGGTCTAGGCTGTTTACTTGGTGACACAACCAAGATTCTCATCTCTGATTGCTGCACTTGTTCATTTACTGTTAGAACTGAAGGGAGAACAAAGAGGTGCCCAAATAAATCACCTGTGCGCTAAACATATTCCTTTTTGCCTCTGTTGTGTAATTATAGCACTGCCTCTTCTTGATGATTAGTGTAAATTACCTCAGCCAAGATAGTGACTCTTCTTGCCTGCTGGTATCTATCCCTTGGTGGAGGTGGTCTTCCATTGGAGAAGAGGAATTCTAACCCTGCAGAGGCAAGAGGTTTGGGGACAAGAGGCACAAATTTCCCAAATGGATCATTTCCCGATAGGGAGTCAAGACAAGTATGGTCACTCCTGCTTCCACCCTTTGGTTTTTAGACCCATGTAGACTTCTTATCAGGGATGTAGCTCTACACGAAGTCTTTGATTCAACATATATGCTGTGCCCTAGGGGGTGGCTCACCATCCTCATAAAGTGTGACCTTCAAGATGGAACTTCAGCTGTGCTTCCAGGAGGCTGTTCCACTTTTTCCAGCAGCTTCTTGGTGGTGCAGTATGTGATATGACCAGTGGGTCCCATGATCATGAGCCATTCCTACACATTAGGTAATGTGGGTTACCAGATTTGACACAGTGCTATGTGGGACCTCATGTCAATAGAGTAACACTCTGTAAGACTTTGGATAGTAATATTGGCTGAAGCCCTGCAAGTGGGAAAGGCAAACCTATAGCAGGAATGTGTGTATAGTGTGAGCATGAATTGCTGGTCCTTTCAGAGAAATGACCCAATGTACTCAACTTGCCATCCAATGGTCAGTTAGTCTCCTCAAGGAATGGTGGCATATTGGGGGCCCAGCATTAGTCTCTGTTAATGGCAGGTTGGACATTTGGTAGCAGTAGCAGTGACATCAGCCTTGTTAAACTGGTGCCTGTGTTTTTGGGCCCATGTATAGCCCCATTTCTGTAACCAAGGCTACTTTATTCTATGCCCATTGTCCTGGCGCCGGGGTGGCTGAAGACAGGCTCTGGCTGACAGAGTCATTTTGTCTAGTTGGTTGTTCAGTGCCTCTTCTGTGGTGGATGCTCTTTGGTGGACTTTAATATGTGATAGAAAGGTCTACACATTTTTTGTCCACTGCCTTATGTCCATTCACATGTCTCTACCCAGTCATTCTTGTGTCCCTATTCTTCCATTCTTCCTCCTTTCATGTTCCTGTCCAGCTGGCTAAGCCATTTGCCACTCCCTATGAGTCTGTATATATTCTAACTTTGGGCCATTTCTCTCTATACAAAGTGGATGACAACTTGAAGATCTGCCCATTAGGAGTATTTTCACTTGCTCAGTTTTGTTTCTCAGGGAAGCATACCCAGAGAAAGAATTTGGTGGGTAGAATATCTATTAAGGAATCTGCTGGAATGGAATGTGGGAAAAAGAGAAAGGAAGCAAGATTGAACAGAGAGAAAAGTACAGCTTGGTATAGACCTGATGACAATCTTAAATGATCTGATAAGGAGCTCCAGAGCTAAACTGATCTTTCAGAGTTGTCTTATGTTGGCCTGTCATGACTGGGCATTTCTATCTCCACCTCAACCAGCCACTGGATATAAACTGCTCCAAGAAGGTTGTGACTCTGGTCAAGGAGTTTCTTTGAGGCTGAATCAATCCCTAAACAGTTTGACAGAAGAAGGCTGCCACAGGCCCTCAGGCAGCAGAAGGCAGAAGCCACAAGCCCTTTCTTAAAGGGGAATCAAGTGGCACATCTTTGTGCCCACACGGAATCAGATAGCCTGAGGTCAAACCCTGACTAAACTGATTACTTCCTGGGTGATCTTGGAAAATTACTTGACCTGAGTTTCGGTTTCCTCATCTGTGAAATGGGGGTATTATTTATTTCATAGGGCTATTGTAAAAATTCCAGAATATAATTCATGTAAAATACACTATATGGATCGCCAGAAAGAGCCCGGTGAAACTTAACTATTATTATTTTTTTCATGAAACTGGGTCAGCAGTAACCTCTTGGACATCAACTTTAGCAATATTTTTCTGGATATGTCTCCCCAAACAAGGGAAACAAAAGAAAAAATGAACAATTGGGACTACATCAAAATAAAAAGCTTTTGCACAGCAAAAGAAACCATCAACAAATTGAAAAGGCAACCTACTGAATGGGAGAAGATATTTGCAAATGATATATCCAATAAGGGGTCAATATCCAAGATATATAAAGAACTCATACAACCCAACACCATAAAAACAAATAATCCAATTTAAAAATGGGGAGAGGACCTGAATAGACATTGTTTCCAAAGAAGAGATACAGATGGCCAAAAGACACAAGAAAAGGTGCCCAACATCACTCATCATCAGAGAGATGCAAATCAAAACCACAACGAGATATGACCTTATACCTGTCAGAATGGCTAAAATCAAAAAAACAAGAAGTAAGTGTTTGTGGGGATGTGGGATGTGGAGGAAAAGGAACCCTCATGCACTATTTGTGGGAATGTAAATTGGTGCAGTCACTAATAGAAAACAGTATGGAGGTTCCTCAAAAAACTAAAAATAGAAGTATCATATGACCCAGTAATTCCACTTCTGTGTGTTTACCTGAGGAAAATGAAAACAATAATTCAAAAAGATAAATATACTTCTATGTTTATTGTAGCATTATTTGCAATAGCCAAGATATGGAAGCAAACCAAGTGTCTATTGGTAGATGAATGGATAAAGACTACGTGGTATATATATATATATATACACACAACGAAATATTACTCAGCCATAAAAAGAATGAAATCATGACATTTGTAACAACATGGATGAAACTAGAGGGTATTATGCTAAGTGAATAAGTCAGACAGAGAAAGGTAAATACCATATGATTTTACTTACATGTGGAATGTAAAAAACAAAACCAATGAACAAACAGGAACAGACTCATAAATTCAGAGAACTGGTGGTTGCCAGAGGGGAGGGGAGGGGGTGGGTGAAATAGGGGAAGGGGATTAAGAGGTACACAATTCCAGTTACAAAATAGATAAGTCACAGAGATAAAAGGTACAGCATAGAGAATATAGTCAATAATATTGTAATAATGTTGTATGGTGACAGATGGTGACTATACTTACCATGGTGAGCACTGAATAATGTATAGACTTGTCAAATCACTATGTTGTACACCTGAAACTAATGTAACATTGTATGTCAACTATACTTCAATAATAAAAAAAAAAGTTAAAAAAAATCTGGATCAAGCTATGCACCATCAACAAATTGAAAAGGCAACCTACTGAATGGGAGAAGATATTTGCAAATGATATATAGACCTATCTCTTCTTTGGAAACAATGTCTATTCAGGTCCTCTCCCCATTTTTAAATAGACCTTTAGACCTTTATTGTGGGATAGCTGATATCATACCTTTTTTTAAATATTTTTCTTTCTGGGTTCAGATATAGGAAGTCAGCTCTACAGTATTAGATTCAAATTTCCAGAGAATGGGCCTGGTACTTTCTTTGCACACACAGCACCCAGTGAGAGGCTTGAATTTCTTCTTGTGGCTGGAGGATATGGCAAACACGACCGGGAACTAGGGGGCAGGCTGAGCATGTGCGCGGCTATGAAGCATCAGCACCCGCTCATTACCTCGGACGGTGGCTGGCTCTCCAGCTGCCTCCACCCCAGCTATGGTGGGTTTGGGTTTGGCAGACTGTGAAGAGGAGCCTTCCCTCTAGCGGGTACTCAGTATTAGTCGGATTTAAATAATCCCTAGCAAATATCACCTCTTGAAAGGAGTCTAGGTATCCTGGATTCAAGCTGAGCAACCATACTCTGAGGGATCGAACTGGCCCCCATGAAGGAAATAGTGAGGCCCAGAACACCAGAGAGAGAAACCCCAACCCAACATCTCAAAGACTTCAGGGCAGTGGTTTTCAAACTGTAGGCGGTAACCTATCTAAGGGTGACAAAATCATTTTAGCGGATGGTGACAAGCTTTTTTTTTTTTAATGAGCTAGAGAAATATATTACATAAATACATATTGCTTCAGAAAACTCTTGTGAATGTATGTTTTTTCTGGGGTATAATATAAAATGAGTGTGTAGCCGGTTGTATATCTGGCTGAAATATACTGCCTTAGGGGGAAGATACTTAAAGCAAGAATTACCACCCTGACAGTCAGCCCAAAAGCCTTACTTTGCTTTCCTTTCTTTTTATCAGGAATAGCTTGAAGCATTTCTCTTATTCCTTTCCATTTCATTCATCTTGTATTCATTAGACTTGGGGTAATCAAGAAGAATGCATTTTATTTCTGTTCCTTCTATGCCCCTTCCCCCTTCCAGTTGGTGCCCTGGGTGGGCTAAGAAGGCTGGACTGCTCCATTTCTCTCTCCTAGCAGGCAAAATAATCAAGAGTGAACTAGGCTGTTGGGTTCTGGGAGGGGATTGGAACAGGCTTCTTATCTGAGACCGGTGGAGCCAGTGAAGAAATTACTAGATGGGCACCTGGGTGGCTCAGTCAGTTAAGCGTCTGCCTTCAGCTCAGGTCATGATCCTAGGGTTCTGGGATCAAGCCCCATGTCCCCTTGCCCTGCGGGGAGCCTGCTTCTCCATCTCCCTCTGCCCCTCCCCCGCCCCTGCTTGTGCACTCTCTCAAATAAAAAAATCTCTAAAAAAAAAAAAAAAGAAAGAAATTACTAGAAATCTCATTTGGATCCTCAAATCCAAGGAAGTAGGCAGAAATCCAAAGCCAATGTGCAGGGGAAAACAGTGTCAGAAACAAGGGTGAGGAAGGAAAGGTTGATCTTGCAGTGCTGAAGTGGGAGGACAGGAGGCAAAAGAGAAGAATCCCCAAAGTGAGGAACATCCACAGCAATGTTTCATGATTTGAAAATTAGAAAAGCTAAAACATACAAATTATTTCCTTATCTACCAATTTACATATCTTAAATGTGCCAAAAGGAGATGACAGGGGTATGGGTTGCATGGGTGTATGCATTTCCAAATTATATAGCTAAAAATTGTGCATTTCAATGTACATATATTTTAATTTTAAAAATAATAATAATTAAGAGTGGGAAGTGTATAAAGGTATGGATAGATCAAGAATGGCAGATTGTTAAAGCTGGGTGAAAGGTACATGGAGATTCATTATACTCTATTTACTTTGTATTTGAAATTTTCTACAAATGTCTCACAATGCCTTTAACACTCCTTCTTGTTATTAATCCATCCAAGGGCTAATATGATCTTTTCTCCATAAACTCAAACCAACATGGAAGCAATGAATTCACTAGGCTGCTTCCACATTCCTGGCAGCTCCCAACAGCCAAGTATACTAAGTTGCATTAGACCAGATGGTCCAGGAGCGGCCGATCTACCATAGTCACACTGGGTAATCAGAAGGGATCTAAGAGATGGAGATGGTGGCTTTGTGTCTGAAACATGTACTAAATCCAGCATTTCTCCATTGACCCCATAGATCTCTCTGAAGTCAGACCTTCCCAGGAACCTGTGCAGGTAGAAGAGACTTATGCTTGTTATTTCACTGCATTGATAATTAAGGAGGCAGCAAGACCTGTACCTACCTGGAAAGTGCCTGACATTGTAAATTATGAATAGAGAGGGTGGGGTGGCAACAGCTGGCAATTCAACATGTGTGGTTTGCTTTAATAGGAAGCCACAAACTAATCTTTGAGGCTCAACACAGCATGAAACCCATAGAATTACTTGCTCAGGGCTAAGAAATGAAAGGCTTGCTGGTAAGGAAATGGCCCCCTCATCCACCTCCTCATTAACAGCCCCAGAGAGAGGGTGTGCTGCCAAAGGCTGGTCTTGATGTCTAATGATATGAGGCAGACCTGGAGCACTAATGTGAAATGATATAATAGAAAGGTGTTCTAGTCTTTGGATCTTCAAGTAGCTATGCAGTATTGGGCAATACACCCAGCTACGCTATACTTTCATTTCCTCAACTGTAACATGATCTAGCTGATATTTCTAAAATTCCATTATTTACTTGCCATAAAGTTTCAATCACCCATTACTGGGAAGTTATTGGCAAGGTAGAATTGTCCTCGGCTCATGTGTTACCTAATTCTTGACAAGGGTCAGTCTCACAAGTAGAGAGAATAGTGACTACTTCTATGCAGTGATTTAGGGCATAATGAGATGAAATCCCAAGCTTGCAAACTCCTCACTAGCTATAGCATTTCCTAAAATTACAGAAGAGATTTTTTTCTTTGCATTTTGGAGGTTCCTCTTTAAGACACCCTATTAAAATGGAAACGCCCCTGGAAGACTACTCAGCCCTAAGCATTGATTTAAAACTTTGTAGAAATAGTCCATTAGATAGACAGGCCTTGTGGGTAGGAGGAGAAGGGACTGAAGAAGAATGTGAAGGCACTGATGTGAATCCAGTGCACTTCTTGGGCTCCACTACCCCAAGTGGTAGACCAGTTGGCACAGGAAAGGAGCTATGAAAGGAATAAGGTTAGGGAATAGTTTGGGGAGACTTGACTCAGTTGCAGTCCACCTGAATTTTAGCACATGATTCTAAAGTTACTTACATCTGTGTTGGGTACTGAATGTGTGTCCCCCTCAAATCTACACCTTGAAACCCTAAGCCCCACTTTGATGGAATTTGGAGATGGGGCCTCTGGGAGGTAATTAGGGCTAGATGAGGCTAGGAGAGTTCCCATGATGGAATTAGCACCTTATTGGAGGAGACACAAAAGAGATTGCTCTCTCCCTCACCACACACACTCTCCGAAGATAGGTCACGTGAACGCACAGCAAGAAGGCAGCCATCTGTAAGCCAGGAAGAGAGCTCTCACCAGAACTGGACACTGCCAGTCATTGATCTGGGACTTTCCAGCCTCCACAACTGTGAGAAAATAAACTTTGGTCATTTAAGCCACCCAGTCTGTGGGTATTTTAGCATAGCAGCCCAAGCTGACTAATACAGTCTCCTTTTAATCATGTGGCCCCCTTCCCTTCCAGTGTTAGACATGAGTCAGTTTGTTAAATCAGGCATGAAAGAAATGTCCCCAAAACATCTGGCAAGGGAATATTCTTAAACATTATTCCTCTCCTGGAGACTACCAAGCTAGTGCTGTTGTTAGATGCATCCAGTGCACTTCTCAGCCCCCGAGAAGTTTTCTGACTACTTTTGGATGATCCAATCAAACAAGGTGGTTGCATTTCCTAAAGGAATGCCTCTCTCTTAATTTGTCCCACATGTGAAATAGGTTTACTAACTTGATATGTGTTGGAAAAGTTGGAAAGACTTTTAATGGTTTTTTTTAAATTATCAACAGTTTCAAACATGCTCCAAAAGTAAAGAGTAGCGTAAAGAGCATCCACATATTCACCACTCAGATTCAGTGATTGCTTGTGAAGATTTTAAAGAAAAATACACAGTGAGAGAAAAAGTATTATATCTGCAAAGTAGTAAGTGTGCCATGGGGGAAAGAAACTCATTATTTTGTGGGGTATAAATACACTATAGAGCTATAGGAAAACATATCTAATCATTCTTCAACTACATACACGGGTAAATTTGACCTAAGCTTTTTTTAAGATTTTATTTATTTATTTGTCAGAGAGAGAGACAGTAGGGTGAGCGGCAGGCCGAGCAAGGAGCCCCATGTGGGACTTGATCCCAGGACCCTGGGATCGTGACTCAAGCCGAAGGCAGACACTTAACCTACTGAGCCACCAAGGCATCCCTTGACCTAAGTTTTAAAAATTGAATTCTTTAACTAAAAAAACAAGCAAAGTTAAAGAGAGAGAGACATAGACAAACCAAGAAACAGACTCTTAACTATAGAGGAGGAACGATGGTTACCAATGGGGAGCGGTGGGGGATGGGTGAAATAGGTGATGGGGGCACTTGTTGGGATGAGCACTGGGTGATGTATGGAAGTGTTGAACCACTACATTGTCCACCTGAAACTAATATAGCACTGTATGTTAACCATACTGGAAGTAAAATTAAAAATTTAATTTAAAAAATTAAAACTACATTCTTTAATAAAATGGAAACATTAAATATTCAGGGATAAACCTTTTTTCTTTCAGTGGGTTTTTGATGTTTTCTTCTCTTCAGAGGACCCCAGGAAAGGGTTCCTGACAGAGGGCTCCATGGACAGACAGACTCCCCTTCTTCGTATCCCAGTTCTTTTAGCAGTCTCCTGAGGGAGAAACCTAGGGGCATCATTCCCCCAATCCTGCTGCATCCTCCCACAGATTCCCATCTGATCCTTTTTACAAATGCAGTTAAATTCTCAAAGTGTCATCATTTCCACACTGGATTTTCAGAGCCTACTCTTGACTGGCATCCTAACAGCATGGTTTCCTTAAAATTCTGCAAGGACATATGCCAGCTGACATATTTATGTCACTCCTATCTTTAAATCCATATAGTGGTTCCAGTTCCTGGGAAAGTAAATTTCCCTTGCTACCAGACCAGAGACTAGACTCCCATGGATCATGTTGGGTCACTGCTTTTTTCCTTGTCTCCTTCAGCCTACCTCTCCATGTTCCCAGTGAGTGGTCTTCAAGGTTGTGACATGGTACTTTCTCTTCTCTACCAACCTTGTATTTAGAAAGTTCTTCCCTGTGAGTTTTTCCTAACGTCTTCTTCCCCTTTTACTGTACATCTCTTTAAAATTACATTTACTTGTGGGGAGGAACCTATCAAGACTGCCTAAAAGAGGTACTTTTTTTTCTTTTAATTCCAGTGTAATCAACATAGAGTGTTATATCAGTTTCAGGTGTACAATGTAGTGGTTCAACAGTTCCATATATTACTCAGTGCTCATCAAGATAAGTGTACTCTTAATCCCCTTCACCTATTTCACCCATCCCCCTCCCCTCTGGTAACCATCTGTTCTCTAGAGTTAAGAGTCTGATAAAGAAGATGTGGTACATACATACAATGGAATATCACTCAGCCATAAGAAAGAATGAAATCTGGACATTTGCAACAGCATGGATGGAGCTAAAAAGTAGAACGCTAAGCGAAATAAGCCAATCAGAGAAAGACAAATACCATATGATTTCACTCATGTGAAGAATTTAAGAAACAAAGCATTGAACAAAGCCAACAAAAAAGAGAGACAATCCAGAAAGAGGTGCTTCTCTTCCTCTTCAGTCATTCACAGCATGAGAATAAGTGCTCCAGAAGTTACACAATGCATTTGCTAACCTATTGTGTTCACATTCAGGGGCTGAGCATTTTCGTGTTTGAGAGATGGTTTAAGAGTGTTCCAGATGTTTTTGAGGCACATCTTGTAAAAATACTCATTTAAATGTTAAACTCTAAGGCTTAAGAGAGCTGTAGGAGTACTGAACGTGTTAGTGTTTAATGCTTTGGGTAATGATCTGATTATTCTATAATGACATGACAGTGGATAAGAAAAAGAGGAAGAGTACAAACTAGTTGATAGCATCTTCCAGAGAGTCTATTTTTATGATTTTTAAATACAAACACTGCCTCACATGAACACAATTGCTTTCATCTCAACTTTTACTATGATTACTGCCATTATACAGCGGTTCACAGTTGTGTAGTAAAATCAGCCTAGGACCAAAAGCCAAAGATAGCTTTCTAGTACCACCTTGTGGCTAATCTATTAATACACATTTTAAGCTGATTACTACGTAGCTAGATCTGTAGGTACATATACAGAGTATTAGCAAAATATGCATTTTTTGATGCATATATAATTACATATGTAATAAATGATAGAGCACTAAGAAATTTTACAATTACTTAAACCTCAGGTGGTAGGAACAGATTTCATTCCACAGATGCGCAGGACTTAATTTCTCTCTATTTAACCTAATCTCAGTTAATTCAGGGGCCCCCTAGTCCATCCCTAGGCTTGATTCTAAATTCTGGAGGATTTAAAGGGTGTCAAGTCATCAGGAAGTGTGAGAAGGCGTTTCTGATCCTCGGTTGTCAAATAAGGTAAGTCACTTCTGTGTCCTTCTTCGCTTGTCCCCAGCCACAGGACACCTTCAGGTCCAGTGTATAACTGCCGATTCTGCACCCCGCCTGCTGCTCTACACCCCACTCAACCCCACCGGCCTTGGCACACCACACCACCATTCTTTCCTGGCCTGTCTCCCTGGGGCTCCACCTGGGGGAGCAGCACAATGTCATTCTGTTCTAGGATCTCCCAAAACATCCAGAGTGTGTGTTTTGTTCTCTTCTAGGACAGTAGGGCTCACTCCTTTGTAATGACTCATGGGCATGTTAGAATGTGACTCCTTCCTCTCCCAAGTCTCCCTATTTCTCCTTCCCACAGCCCCTGGCACTCCTTCTTCTACTCTGTTTCAATAAGCTTGACCTTTTTTATTTTTTAAACATTCCACATCTAAGTAATACTATGCAGGATTTGTCTTTCTCTGGCTTATTTCACTTAGCATGACACCCTCCACTTTCATCTATGTTGTAGCAAAAGACAGGATTTCCTTCTTTTTTAAGGCTGAATAATTCCATTATATAGAGAGAGAATACATATATCACATTTTCTTGATCTATTCATCCATTGACACTCAGGTTGTTTCCACACCTTGGCTATTGTGAATAATGCTGCAATGCACATGGGAGTACAGATATCTCTTCCAGATAATGGTCCCATTTCCTTTGGATATATACCCAGAAGTAGGAAAGCTGGATCATATGGTAGTTCTTTTTTTAATCTCTTGAGGAAACTCCATACTATTTTTCCATTAAGAAACTACAAGACTGATGGGGCGCCTGGGTGTTTCAGTCATTAAGTGTCTGCCTTCAGCTCAGGTCATGATCCCAGGGTCCTGCGATCGAGCCCCACATCGGGCTCCCTGTTCTGCAGGGAGCCTGCTTCTCCCTCTCCCCCTCCCCCTGCTTGTGTTCCCTCTCTTGCTGGTCTCTCTCTGTCAAATAAATAAATAAAATCTTTTAAAAAAAAAAAAAAGAAAAGAAAAGAAACTACAAGACTGAGCTATAAGACTCCACCATAGAAAAGTAGCAGGCCTCTCCATAGTGGATCAATGTGTTCATATTTGTGAAGGACACTGAGAACAAGGTAAGGCAGGCCTTGACTGCCTGCAGCCCACAAGCCTTCAGCATCAATGCCTAGTCCTCCTCAAAGGAAGCCTTGTCTCCTCACAGGCAAGAAAGCTCAATGAGGGCCATGCTCTTTGCAAACTACAGAATATTGTGTATTGGCAATCCTGGGATCTGAGACTTTCCAGCTCAAACTGATGCCATTTCCCTCACACCCTCTCCTCTGGCCTGGCCTATGGGGGTCTAGACCTAGGATACCCCCAGATTTCCTCTCCTAGATGTGGGTACATGTGCTCACTGGAAGCTGATTCCTCTATGGAAACTTCTGGTCATCAGTATAGCCCTCAGGGCAGCTTCACCATCACCTACCTCCCAGTTTCCCCAAGATTACCAAATCTGCCTTCACATCGAGCCCATCCACTTCATCCTCCTCTATATTGGCAAGCTGGTGAATGTGGCAGGCAAGAGGTCCACAATTTCAGGGGCTCAACATCTCAATCCCTGGGGTAAGAAGGTGGTGCCTACTGAGGAGGGCTGGGGCTCTACAGAAAGTAAGCATACAGAGATGAGGATGAGGGGATGAGGATGAGAGGGAATCACTCTAACTTAAAATCATCCCTTGTTTCCCTGACATCCCTAGGGTAAACACCAAGCTTCATAATGTGAAATTCAGAGCCATTCTGCATCTCAGTGCTCCCAGGCTCTCCATTGTCACCTCCCACCAACACAGAACTTCTAGTAATAGCCTGTCTCAAACACTGAGTTATGCCTCTGTTTCTCTGCACTTGTTGCCCCATCCCTTCTGTCTTTTGAACATGGAACTCCATGTAGGCAAGGTCCTGATCTGGTGTTCAGCATCTGGAGCGGGGCCAGTCCTCAAGTCAGTGAGTGTAAGGAACCAAACTGCCAGTTCAGGCCCACACTGGGGCATGGAAACTGGGTTTCTGGCAGGTGCATGGAGTCAGGGTCCCTCGCCCCCACCTTTGGCTTCCCTGCTCCCCAGACTGTTCACTTGGACATGCAGTTGGGTGAACACACCAGTGATTATGCGGAATTTGTGGCCAACAACAAGCTGACCTGAAGCATTTGTGCATGCGGCAGCTGGTGCAGCAGGTGGGGTAGACAGAGCAGATCCAGCAGAGGCAGGAATACTGGAGGGTGAGGGGCTTGGCTGCCCCAGTTGAGACAGGGAATGTGTAACTCCCAGGGAGCGAGTCTTCCAACTCTTGGAGAAGGAGGGTGGGATTCAGTCCTAGCCAGGCACCTTCTCCATTCTCCCCTAGCACAGTGTCAAGAGAAGCACTTCTGGCAGACCAGGAAGAACACCAATCAGTGAGTGCCACTGTGGTCCATTCTACAGACCTCATCCTTGTGGCCATTGGCATCTGGCAGATGCAGCACCTCAAGAGCTTCCTTAAAGCCAAGAAGCTGGTGTAGATGGGCCCCAGAGACCTAGCATCCACTCACTATCCTTCTGTTGACTGATGGGAAGCGGCCTGGCCTGGTCTATCTCTTGCCTTTCCCCACCACTCCCAACCCCACAGGGCTTCCTTGCTACTTGCAAGGGGACAGAGGATGTCTTTGAACTGGTTTCTCAGCCAGCACTGGGGAGAGGATGGGTTTCCAGTTGGAGACACTTGGACAGAAGAAGCTGTGGGCTCCTTTGTGACTCCGTGATGCTAAGCAGGAAAGGGGTAAAGGTGCTCCCAACCCCTGTGTTAAACAGGATGGATGAACTGTCCCAAGATGGAGAAATAAGAGGGAAAATAAACTGCTTTCTAACCTAAACATTTATTGCCTCCCACTCTGCAATTCATTCTGTGTTTTATGTGTCTAACCAGATATTGATGTGAAGCCCTGCATGCATTGGTGGGGGACTGATCCCAAAATGGTTGGGGTAAAGGGATGTGACCCAGAAGCCTTGGCAACATGTGGAGAGCCCTTTCCAGAAAAGTCCAATTTGGGCCCATCTTTTGGATAACCTGAGTGCTTGTGATGATCCTGTGCCTGTCTCTGGGTTCCGGTCAGATTCATGTGCTATTCCACTCCAGTCACCCTGACTTCTGGGTTCTCCCAGGAGATCAGATGAGCATGTTGGTTTTCCTACTATTTTTCAGTCAATCTGGGTCTCTACGATGTCATTGGTTAAATTTTTTCAGGAAATGCTCACTTTTATAGGGTTCTAAATCACTGTTTCCATTATATTTAGCACGCCCTGTAACTCGATCTTCACATGTGCACACAGGTGTAAATGACCAGGCGTCCATGCCCCCATTGCTTCTGCCTGATCTTGCCCACATTTTATCAAGACTGTGCTGGTTGCCCTTTTGGAATATAGTCTTCTCTCATTAGAATTTGACATTTTCCGTTAGAAGGAAATTCACCGGTTGGTACCCTCAACAAAATCAAGTCCAAATTGTCAAGGCCAAGGATGTCATTAAAGGGAGATTCCACATGAGGAGGCGGAGACATGACAGTGCCAGCTCTTGGGGCCTGAGATAGACTCACCTTCAGGATACTCTTGAGGGATGACTGCAAGCCTCGGGGATGCTGCTCATTTGTGGGTCTGGCTACAATGGTCTCTGAAGGTATCAACGGGACTTACCTGAAGGCTCAGGAAGAGGGGTGGAAACCATTGTAGAGTAACCTCTGATCAATGTGACCTTAGGGTCCATCTCCCTCACCTGAAGCTGAGAGTGTGGTGCTCTGCTCTCCACTGTAGGGGAAACACAGTGACCCAGACAGGCACATTTTTGTCCACAGAGCCTGTGATCTGACACCAAATGAGGCAGGAGGTTGAACAAGACATAAGAGTGATGCATATTTCCGAGAAGGGCACAGGCCAGGGGCAACATGACAGGAGTCCCAGCCTAGTCTAGATGGTCAAAGAAGGCTGCTTTTTAGAACCAAGACTCATAATAGGAGTTAGCTGAAGGACGACTGCTCTGGCCAGAGGATAAAGCACAAAAGGAAGCCCTAAAGTAAGATGATTTTTCAGCAGAAACTTTGCAGGCCAGAAGAAAGTGGCATGATGTATTCAAAATCTGCAGCCAAGAATACTCTCTCCAGCAAGGCTATGAAGGAGAGATGAAGAGTTTCCCACAAAAGTTAAAAGAATTCATGACCACTAAACAGCCCTGTAAGAAATGTAAGGGGGACTCTGTGAGTGGAAAACAAAAACCATAAGTAAGAGTAAGAAAAATGGGAAGCACAAAGGCAGTGAAAATAAGTATATTTGTAAAAATCAGTCAAGAGAAACACAAAATAAAAGAATATAAAATATGATAATAAATATATCAAACATGGAGGAGAGAGGAGTAATGAGTTCAAAATTAAGTGACAGCTTAATATAAACTGCTATATGCAAAAGATGTTATATATAAACTGAATGGTAACCACAAATCAAAAAACAGTAATAGATATACAAAAAGTAAAGAGTAAGGAATCCAAGTATATCACTAAAGAAAACCAGCAAACCATAAAAGAGAAAAAGAGAAGGATCAGAGAAAAACTACAAAAACAACCACAAAACAAATCACAAGATGTCAATAAATACATATATATCAACAATTACTTTGAATGTAAATGGACTAAATGCTCCAATCAAAAGACACAGGTGACAGAGTGGATAAAAAAAAACAAGACCCTCTATATGCTCCCTGCAAAAAGCTCATTTCAGACTTAAAGACACCTGCAGATTGAAAGTGAGGGGATAGAGAAGTATTTATAATGCTACTCTAGCCTTTTTTTGACATCCATTTGTAATATTTTTATCAGAAAAATAGACTTTAAAACAAAGTTTGAAAAAATTAAAATAAAACAAATTCTGTGAAAAGAGACAAAGACGCTATATAATAATAAAGGGAACAATCCAACAAGAAGATACAACAATTGTAAATACATATGCACCCAACATGGGAGCAGCCAAATATGTTAATAACAAACATAAAGGAACTAATTGATAGTAATACAATAATAGTAGGGGACTTTGGGGCACCTGGGTGGCTCAGTTGGTTGAGCATCCAGCTCTTGATTTCAGCTTGGGCCAAGATCTCAGGGTTGTAGGATCAAGCTCTGCATCCGTCTCCAGGCTCAGCAGAGTCTGCTTAAGATTCTCTCTCTCTCTCTGTCCCTCCCTGCCCCACACTCTCTCTCTAAAATAAATAAACAGGGGCACCTTGTGGCTCAGTCTGTTAAGCTTCTGCTTTTGGCTCAGGTCATGATCCCAGCGTCCTGGATCGAGCCCCGCATTGGGCTCCATGCTCAGCGGGGAGCCTGCTTCTCCCTCTCCCTCTGCCTGCCTGTCTGCCTACTTGTGATCTCTCTCTCTCTCTGTCAAATAAATTAATAAAATCTTTTTTAAAAAATAAATAAATAAGGAAATAAATATGTTTTTAAAATAGTAGGGGACTTTTAACACCCCACTTACATCGATGGACAGATCATCCAAACAGAAATTGACAAAAACAAAAACAAAAAACAGTGGCTTTGAATGACACACTGGAACAGATGGATTTAACAGATATACTCAGAACATTCCATCCAACAACAGCAGAATACATATTTTTTTCAAATGCACATGAAATATTCTCCAGAACAGATAACATATTAGGCCACAAAATAAGCCTCAACAAATTCAAAAAGATCGAAGTCATACACCATGCATCTTTTCTGACCACAAAGCTATGAAACTAGAAATCAACCACAAGAAAAAATCTGGAAAGACTACAAATACATGGAGGTTAAATAACATGCTACTAAGCAATGAATGGGTCAGCCAAGAAATCAAAGAAGAAACCAAAAAGTACATGAAACAAATAAAAATAAACAATGAATCATGGAACACTACATCAAAAACTAATGATGTAATGTATGGTGATTAACATAAATAAATAAATAAATAAATAAATAAATAAATAAATAAATAAAATTTAAAAAAATAAAAACACAATGGTCCAAAACCTTTGGGATGCAGCAAAAGCAGTTCTAAGGGGGAAGTTTACAGCAATACAGGCCTACCTCAAGAAGCCAGAAAAAAAAAAATCTCAAAAAAACAATCTAACCTAAAGGAGCTAGAAAAAGAGTAACAAACGAAACCCCAAACAAGCAGAAGGAATGAAATAATAAAGATTAGAGCAGAAATAAATGATATAGAAAATAAAAAAACAATAGATCGATGAAACCAGGAGCTGTTTCACCCCAGGTGGCCAGCCTCCTGAATAAAACTCATATTCCTTTCCAATCAAAACTCATCTTGCATGGGTGGTTCAGCGGTAGAATTCTTGCCTGCCAATCAAAACTCATCTCTTCTCAGGGAATCGATCCCATTTACAAATGCACCAAAAATAATAAGATACCTAGAAATAAACCTAACCAAAGAGGTAAAAGACCTGTACTCTGAAATTTATAAAACACTGATGAAAGAAACTGAAGACGACACAAAGAAATGGAAAGAGATGCCATGCTCATGGATTGGAAGAACAAATATTGTTAAAATGTCTATACTACCCAAAGCAATCTACACATTTAATACAATCTCTATCAAAATACCAACAGCATTTTTCACAAAACTAGAACAAAAAATCCTAAAATTTGTATGGAACCACAACAGACCCTGAATAGCCAAAGCAGTTTGGAAAAAGAAAAGCAAAGCTGGAGGCATCACAATTCCAGACTTACAAAGCTGTAGTAATGAAAACAGTATGGTACTGGCACACAGACACATAGATCAACAGAACAAAATAGAAAACCCAGAAATGAACCCACTATTATATGGTCAATTAATCTTTGACAAAGCAGGAAAAACTAGGCAATGAGAAAAAGACAGTCTCTTCCACAGATGGTGTAGGGAAAACTGGTCAGCTACATGCAAAAGAATGAAAGTGGACCACTTCTTATACCATACACAAAAATAAATTCAAAATGGTTTAAAGACCTAAATGTGAGACCTGAAGCCATTAAAATCCTAGAAGAGAGCACAGGCAATAACGTCTCTTGACATGAGCCATAGCAACGTTTTTCTAGATGTGTCTCCCAAGATATGGGAAATAAAAGCAAAAATAAACTATTGGGACTATATCAAAATAAAAGGAAACAATCAACAGACCACCAGGTGCCTGCCTTCCAAATTATAATTTTTTGTCTAGGACTTGCCTCTTCCCCAATGATTAACCCCAGAGAACCACCCTTTTCAAGGGGACCCTGTTCCTTACCCATTGGGGTGAGACCTTATCCTGACACTTCAATAGGTCAACAAGTTACAAAAGAGCAACAGAAGGCCACGGGAGAGCTGCACACACAGTAGAATGGAGCCCCCCTTGTATCAGTCTCCTCATTCACCTCCACATGTGTCCTTCCCCGTCCCTGTAGAGGAAAATGCACATGTCCCAGCTCTAGAGAAGAGAGCCAGTGAGGAGGGGGTGGGCCATTCTAAAACCTGGCCGATTCGGCTCAATTCTTGGCATTCTTTTCTCTGTCACAGCTACTTTTCTACAGATAGAGGAAAGACCCTACACAGGGAGGGAAGATTCACTGATTTTAAAGAGTAAGCAGTATGGATGGGAAATGTATTTGTTTCCTGTGGCTGACATAAATTACCACAAACTTGGTAAATTAAAACAACAGAAATGTATTCTCTCATGGTTCTGAAGGCCAGAAGTACACTCCCTCCAAAGGCTCTGGGAGAGACTCCCTTCTTATCTTCCAGCTTCTGGTGGCTCCCGGTGTTCTTTGGCTCGTGGCTGTGTCACTCCAGTCTCTTATGAGGAAGGAGTGGGCCTCACCAGGCTGTCCCACAGCTCTGCTACTAACTTTAATAGTAAAAGAAGTAAAGATTTCTGGCTCTGTTAGGTCTTCATTCCTTCATGTCCACAACTGGCTGAAATCCTTGGATGGAACATGCCTTTCTAAATTGCCACTGTCTCCCTCCTCCCTTTTGTCTGTCTCGGACTTGCTTCTTCCCCAGTGATTAACCCCAGAAGACTACCCTTTTTAGGGGGACCTGGCCCCCTTCATGGAAGTGAGACCTTATCCTGACACATTAATAGGGCAACAAGTCACAAATTGCCACTATCTCCCGTTCCCCTTTTTGAATGTTTGGACTTTACCGGCATTTGAGTTTGCAACCACTACTTCAACCCATTCTAGTAGTCAAACAAAGAAGAAAATACATTCATTTATGCATCCAACAAGTATTTATTGCACATGTATTGTGCAAGCCGTTTGTCTCAAGCTCAAGAGATAGATACAAGTGTGGTAGAGTATATTCTTTGCTCACAATTATTTATTCCCTTCTTGAGCATGGCTTCCTAGCAATAGAAGAATACATTCATGCCCCTTTCCTGTGGCTTAGCAGAGCCGCCCAACAGAGTAGTGGGAGTATACTTCGGCCTTGGCCTGTGACTCACTTTGGCCAGTGGGATGCAGGTGGTTGCGACAAGCATGCAGGCTTTAAATGTGCCTGCATAGTTTGGTTTCTGTCTTGTGTTTCTGCACTTCAGCCTAAGTCCAGAAATGAGAGATGCTAGAGCTGACTTACTATGAATACAATAGGTGCACAGTAACTATTTATTGAATGGATAGAAATGGGAAGAAAATAATAAAACCTACACTCATGTATCCTCCACTTAGTTTTAACAATTTGGGTATGAAAATATTCTATTTCCAGGGTCTGTTGCCTCAACTGCAGATTGAGAGGTATAATTGTATTCTCCCCTGGTGGAGGAGAGAGGGTGATCCAGGCACATAATAGTATCTCAGTGAATTTCTTCCTTCTCCTCTCCTAGACTATCCCATACCCCAGTTTGGCCAAAACCCAGCAAACTTCTCAGCCTGCATGGCCTCTGAAGCCTTCACAGAGATGGAGAACTCATCTGAAAGGGGCATCTTTCCATCTTCATGGTTCTAGAACCTGCAGATGACCTCCTGGTGGGTCTGATCTCTGAGCCCTATCTTGTCTCAGGAATGGGACACTGGGGGCTGGGTCCCAAAGCAGCTGAGCAGCCCTTCCCCTATGCAACCTGGGGCCACTGAAGGCTTCTCTCCTTCCTGCCTTCCTTCCTCTGCCACCTTCTCAGGTCCAGAAGTCTCTAAACCAAGCTGCTCCCCTCCTTCCCACTCTCCCTCCTGTGGGTTTCTGGTCACCACCATTCCATCCCTGGGCAGACAATGGGGCAGAAGGGCACTGTAGATTCAAAGCAGAGACCAACATCCCTTTTCAAGGCTGAGGTTAACAATTTGGTTGATCCCTTTGCATAATCATTGGGCACTCCCTCTGAATGTTCTTGGGCTCCAGAAAGCTCTTATAAGGGGATCTGTGGCTTACCTCCTGCCCCTTGCCACTCACTGTGTGGGAGCATCTTGAATCTTCCCCTGGAGGCATATGAGAGGTCTTGCTGAAACATTACCCAAAGCAAAAATCATATGGGGGCAAAGGAGGAATGTCTAGTTCAATGCTGGCTCTCAGATTGGTAATCAAGCATCCAATTTAGACTGGTGGAGTTCTTTCTTTTCCTTTTTTTTAGAGAGAGAGTGAGAGAACGAGTGTGAGAGTGGGGGGAGGGGCAGAGAGACCATTTTAAGCAGGTTCCACGTCAGCTCAACGTGGGGCTCAATCTCACAACCCTGAGATCATGACCTGAGCCGAAATCAAGAGTTGGACATAGGCAGCTTCACATATTCTCACTATCCATCCTCCAGGAATCCCCAAATTCCACTCTGACCTGGGGTGAGATGGGAGGCTATGATCAGCCCAGGGCAAAAAAAAGGCAGAATTATCTAGAGGCTGGACCTTCCCCCAGCCCATTCCCATGCCAGGCCCTGAAGAGCCTTAGCCCTACTCAGAGTAGGGTAGAGAAGGCTTAAGTGCATAACCCTGCCTTATGCCTATAGGAAATCCTAGGGAAAGACAAGGTACTTGGTGCTAAGGTGGCCTCTAAAACTTCTTGGTAAAAGGCAGATTATTTCTCCCTCTTCTGAGGTTGATGTACAATTCTGCCCTCACTTTAATCCCTGGGAAGCAACATGGGGCACAGAAGAGAGCTTAGAGTGACATCAGCAACATAGTCCAATACAATGTCCCTCACTGATATCTACCCCTGACGAACAACAACAACTTGACATCCATCCACATATGAAAGTGCCTTTATGGGAGCTGTGGGGTCCAGCACCATATGCAAGGGACCCAAGAGAAGTCTCACACACCGTGTGTCAAGTTATAGACCTCAGTGACACCTGTGAGCCTGCAGTGGCCCATGAATCAGCTCTAGCCCCCATCAGCCTGGAGATCACTGTCTTAGACAATCACTCTTATAGAAGAGAGCCTTTGTATAAGACCAGGTTTCCAGAGGAGAAGTTCTGTGTGTGTTTGGACACATCAGAGAAGGTAAGAGGAACAGTTTGACTTTGCCCATATCACCTGTCCCCTAAGATGCACATCTCAGTGCCAAGAAATCACCTTCTCAGCCCATGATTTCTCCAGCAGGGTAGAAAGTGAGAGCATGTGAGTGAGCACCTGGCTTCCCTAGCTGTTTAGGACTCTGCCAAAGAGGCTCATTTCTCTCTCACCCCATCCAGGGTACTGACTCATGAGCTGCATGACTGGGGCTGGGAGAGCAGCAAATAGGACTGCTGGAGGGCATTAAAAAAAACATGGATTCTTTTAACTGCATCATAAACTCTAATCAAAAGGCATAGAGTGGACTTGTCTCCATGTCTACACTGACAGCAGCTGGGTTTCCTCAGGACCCTCTGTGGGAAGAGAAGGAAGTGGTTGGGAATCAAATCCAAAGTTATCATCCAAAACAAGATTTTCCTTCAGAAAACATCATCAACAGGGGCGCCTGGGTGGCTCAGTCAGTTAAGCGTCTGCCTTCGGCTCAGGTCATGATCCCAGGGTCCTGGGATCGAGTCCCGCATCAGGCTCCCTGCTCTGTGGGGAGCCTGCTTCTCCCTCTCCTCCCCACTTGTGCTCTCTCTCTCACTATCTCTGTCTCTGTCTCTCAAATAAATAAAATCTAAAAAAAAAAAAAGAAAAGAAAAAAGAAAACATCATCAACAGCCACTACCAAAATGACCCTGGGCTACCCGGCAGCCATGGAAGCTTGAGATGTTGTCTACCTGTATCCCCAGCTCATTAACTATGAGCTCCACGTGTTTGTATATGTGAGAGCTGGGTATGTTTGAGGCTAGCTGGAGAGCTATATCACCTTCATGAAAGACGAGACCCTGACCCTAGTCATCCTGCAGGTGAAAGCTGATCAACATCAGCAATGTCACTCTGTCTGATGCTTTTAGTGGCTACCCAACCCTTGTTTCCAAACTCCTTCAGCTTATCCAGGATGTGCTCCAAGGTGCTAGAAAGGTCTGGGGCTGCCTAAGCCAGGGCTGGGCCTTTCAAAACCATTGACAGAACCACCACCAGGAGTCAGAGCAACAAAATGATCCTCATGGTGGGGCCAGAGGGGCACTCTGGATCAGTAGTAGGACAGCATGGGTGGGCCTTACTTTTTATAGCTACCCTCTTGGCAAGAGACTCTTCAAGTTAAACATACTTCACCTTTGTCTGGGAAGATAAAGGCATTAAATTACCATTATGCTCTTAGCAGGAGCAAGACTGTACTCATTCTTCTTGTAGTCAGACTCCTTCCAACCTTCCATTCCAAAGGTGTCTTCCACTGCATCCCCTAGGGTGAGATTTATGGCAATTTACCCACATTCTTTGGGTTGGTTGAGGTTTGGGATATACTACTTGCCTAATTCTGGTGATGCTGGGACCAAGACAATTCTGAAACTTGAAAAGGATGGATATCAACTTTCTTTTTTTTATTGAATTACATTTGACATAAAACATGTGAGTTTGAAGTGCACAACAGGTTGATTTGATGCATTTATGTATTGTAATATGATTATCATTGTGGTGATAATTGGCACCTCTATCATGTCACATAATTCTCATTTCTTTTTTGTGGTGGGAACAACCAAGGTCTAGTCTCTTATCAATTTTGATTAATATAATACAATGTTATTGTCCATATGCTGTGCATTGGATTTCCAGGACTTCTCCTGCCTACTGGTTGCAGATTTGGACCCTAAGCAAAATCTCTCCTGTTTTTCCACACCCCAGCCCATGGTAACCGCTATTTTAGTCTTGGTTTTTATGAGTTTGATCTTTTGGATTCCACATGTAGGTGATATCATACAGTATTTATCTTTCATGGTCTGATTTACCTCACTTGGTATAATGCCTCCAAGTTCCATCCATGTTGTCAAAGAATGCAGGATTTACTTCTGTCCCATGGCTGATTAATATTCATATATATATATATATCTGTATATATCTGTATATATATATATATATGCATACACACACACACACACATACACATACCACAACTTCTTTGTCCATTTATCTGTTGATGGGCACTTGGGTTGTTCCCATGAGTCCTGGCTATTGTGAATGGTGCAATAAACATGGAAGTGCATTAAAGAAAAAAAAAGGCATAGAATGGCTGGATGCATTTAAGAAAGAAAAAACAAAAAACAGGGGCCCCTGGGTGGCTCAGTTGGTTAGGTGTCTGCTTTTGGCTCAGGTCATGATCTCAGGGTCCTGGGATCAAGCCTTGCATCGGGCTCCCTGCTCAGTGGGGATCCTGCTTCTCCCTCTGCCTGCTATTCCCCCTCCTTGTGCTCTCTCTCGCTCTCTCTCTCTTTCTCTCTCTCTCTGTCAAATAAATTAAAAACAAACAAACAAAACAAGATCCAACTACTTCCTGTCTACAAGAAATTCACTTCAGCTTCATGACACACATAGGTTCAAGGTGAAGGAATAGAAAAAGACATTTCATCTAAGTAGAAACCAAAAGAGAGCAGGGTACTATATTTATACCAAACAAAATAGACTTAAGCCAAAAACTGTAACAAGAGACAAAGGTCATTATATAATGATAAAAGGATCAATTCCTCAGGAACATACAACAATTGCAAATATTTATGTACCCAATATCACAGCAGTTAAATATATTAGGCAAATGCTAACTGATCTGAAAGGAGAAATAAAGAATATTTCTTTCAACAAAGGATAGCTCATTCAGACAAAAAATCAGTAAGGAAACATTGGACTTAAACTATAGACAAGTGGACAAATTCCTAGAAACATACAACTTACCAAGACTGAATTATAAAAAAAATAGAAAATCTGAACAGACCAATAATAAGTAAGGAGATTGAATCAGTAATTAAAAATTTCCAACAAAGAAAGCCCAGGACCAGAATTCTCCATGGAGAATTCTACCAAACACTTAAAGAATTAATGCCAATACTTCTTGAACGTCCAAAAAATTAAAGAGGAAGGAACACTCACTTCCAAATTCATTTTAAGAGGCCAGCATTACCCTGATACCAAAACCAGATAAGAACACTAAAGAAAAGAAAGCAACAGACCAATATCCTTGATGAATATAAATGCAAAATTCTCAACAAAATATTAGCACATCAAATTCTACAGCACATTAAAAGGATCATACACCATGATCAAGTGGGATTTATCCCTGGGATGTAAGGATAATTCAACAGATGCAAACCAATAAATTTGATTTATCACATTAATAGAACGAAAGATAAGAATCCTATCATCACCTCAATAGATGTAGAAAAAGCATTTGACAAAATACAATATCCTTTCATGATAAAAACTCTCAATAAATTGGGTATGGAAGGAACATATTTAAACATAATAAAGACCATATATGACAAGCCAACAACTAACATTGTATTTAACGGTGAAAGGTTGAAAACTTTTCCTTTAAATCAGAAACAAAACAAGGGTGATCCTCTCACCACTCCTAGTCAATATAGTGCTGGAAGTCTTAGAGCAATTAGGCAAGAAAAAAAAAAAGACATAGAAATTGTAAAGAAGTAAAATTGTCTTTGCAGATGTTATATATATATGTTATATATATTACAGATGTTATATATTAAAAAATCCTAAAGACTCCACCAAAAAACTTAGAACTAATCAACAAATTCAGGGTGCCTGGGTGGCTCAGTTGGTTAAGCATCTGACTCTTGATTGCAGCTCAGGTCATGATCTAGGGGTTGTAGGATGGAGCCCCACATGGGGCTCCATGCTCAGCAGGGAGTCTGTCTGAGACTCTCCCTCTCCCTCTCTGCCCCTCCCCCCTGTGCACATGCACACGCTCTCTCTCTCTCTCTCAAATAAATAAATCTTAAAAAAAAAAAAGAACTAATTAACAAATTCAGTAAAGTTGCAGAATACAAAATCAACATACAGAAATCAGTTGCATTTCTTTTTTTTTTTTTTAAGATTTCATTTATTTATTTGAGAGAGAGAGAGCACGAACAGGTGGAGGGGCAGAGCCAAACGTGAGGCCCAATCCCAGGACCCCAAGATCATGACCTGAGCCAAAGTCGGATGCTTAACCAACTGAGCCACCCCGGTGCCCCTTGGTTGCATTTCTTTTTTTTTTTAAATAAAGATTTTATTTATTTATCTGACAGAGAGAGACACAGCGAGAGAGGGAACACAAGCAGGGGGAGTGAGAGAGGGAGAAGCAGGCTTCCCGCTGAGCAGGGAGCCCGATGTGGGGCTCGATCCCAGGTCCCTGGGATCATGACCTGAGCCGAAGGCAGATGCTTAACGACTGAGCCACCTAGGTGCCCCCTCGGTTGCATTTCTATACACTAACATTAAAATACCTAAAAAAGAAAGAAAATGACTCCATTCACAATATCAAAAACAATAAAATACTCAGGAATAAATTTAACCAAAGAGGTGAAAGATCCATTCTGTACACTGAAAACTGTAAGACTTTGAAGAAAGAAATTGAAGAAGACACAAATAAATGGGAATGTGTCCCAAGTGTCCCATGGACTAGAATAATCTTGTTAAAATTTCCATGCTATTCAAAGCCATCTATAGATTTAATATAATCTCTATCAAAATTCTAATGGCATTTTTCACCAAAACAGAAAAACAAATACTAAAATTCACAGAAACCACAAAAGACCCCAAATAACCAAAGCAATCCTAAGAAAGAAGAACAGGGGTGCCTGGGTGGCTCAACTGGTTGAGTGTCCAGCTCTTCATTTTGGCTCAGGTCATGATCTCATGGGTCATGAGATTGAGCCCCACATTGGACTCTGCACTCCTCAGGGAATCTGCTTGGGATTCTCTCCCTCTGCCCCTCCCCCGACTCATGCACACACATGCTTTCTCTAAAATAAATAAATAAAAGAACAAACAAATAAATGAAGAACAAAGCTGGAGGTATTACACTTCCTGATTTCAAACTGTACTACAAAGCTATCGTAATCAGAACAATATGATACTAGCATGGACACATAGACCAATAGAACGTAACTGAGAAATAAACCTTCACATTTATGGTCAACCAAGACCCCAAGAATACTCAATGGAAAAAAGATAATCTCTTCAATAAATGCTGTTGGGAAAACTGAATAATCACATGCAGAAGAATAAAATTAGACCCCTATCTTACACCACTTGCAAGTTAACTCAAAATGGATTAAAGACTTAAACACAAGACCTGAAACTGTAAAACTCCTAGAAGAAAACATAGGGGAAAAACTCCTTGGCATTGGGCGTGGCAACAATTTTTCTGATAGGACACCAAAAGGCACAAGCAACAAAAACCAAAACTTATAAGTGGGACTACAGCAAACTAACCTAAAAAATTGAACTCACTGAAACAGAGTAGACTGGTGGTTGCCAGGAATTGGTGGGTGGGGATGGGGGAAATGGGGAGAAGTAGGTCAAAGAGTACAAACTTTCAGTCATAATAAGAAAAAGTCCTGTGGATCTAATATACAGTATGGTGACTAGAGTTAACAATACCTTATTATATACTATACGAGAAAAAAACAATTAAGTCAGGAAATGATGACATTACAGATATTCAGGAAATCAAGGTATAAGTTAAATGACTCTAAGAAGGCAAATAAATTATCTTTGTTTGGGTCTTCTACAAAGCACGTTTGACACCAGGAATCTTTTGCAAAGACTCTCAAAAAAGAAACCTGCAAGGAAGTGAGGGAGGCAGAGTAGGACAGGGGAAGAAGCTAAGAGTATGAGTGGTTTCAGCTGAAGCCTAGGCTCCTTCTAATACCCCCTGCCCCTGCCAAAGCTCTAGAGCATGACCACCACCACAGGATGGCCCCCCTCTAGGCTTCAGTACCCCTGTATCAGTCTCACTGGCTGCCGGCCATGGTGAAGAAGGTGAACTCAGGTTAGCCAACAGCAATTCTCCAGAAGCAATTCTCCAGAAGCAATTCTGAATAGGGGGCAGCTGTGAGCCCTTAGCCGCCAACATTCACTGCAGCCAGGGATTGGATGTGCCAGTAAGGGGTGCTGGGCAGGGCAGCAACATTGTCTACTCTACAGATTGAGAGCCATTCTACAGGATGACCAGTCATTGACTCAGGTCATTGACCAGAATAAAAGGGAGACTGCTCTCCATTAAAACAGACTTAAAGAGAGGTGCCTAGGTGGCTCAGTCGGTTAAGCATCTGCCTTCGGCTCGGGTCATGATCTCAGGGTCCTGGGATAGAGCACTTCCTCAGGTTCCGTGCTTAGCGGGGAGTCTGCTTGAGGATTCTCTCTCTCCCTCTCCCTCTGCCCTCCCCCTGCTCACATGCTCTCTCTCTAAAAATAAGTAAATCTTTAAAATAAAATGAGTATATGTGAGTCCACTGTTGAATTTCTGTACTTGTTTATGTTTGCAGATTTTTATAATAATTTATTTTTTATTTTTATTTTTTAGAGTGAGAGAGATAGAGCACAAGTGGGGGTGCAAGGTGGAGGAGCAGAAGGAGAAACAGAATCCCAAGCAGGCTCCATGATCAGCTCAGAGCCCAACTCAGGGCTTGATCCCACAACCCTGAGATCATGACCTGAGCTGAAACCAAGAGTTGGACACTTAACTGACTGCGCCACCCAGGTGCCCATCATAATAATTTAAAAGTAATAAATGGGGAGCACCTGGGTGGCTCAGTCGGTTGAGCATCTGCCTTCAGCTTGGGTTGGTGATCTCGGGGTCCCGGGATCAAGCCCCACATCGGGCTGCCTGCTCAGCGGAGAGTCTGCTTCTCCCTTTCCCTCTGTGATTTCTCTCACTCTTGCTCTCTCTCAAATAAATAAATAAAATCTTCAAAAAAAAAAAAGTAATAAATGGGTGGAAGAATCATATCTGGTCAAACACAACTCTTTGACCCACCACCCACTCTTTTCCAGTTCCAGGAAAGTTCCTAGACAGTCTTCTCCCTCTGTCTGTCTGTGATACTTGGGAACAGAAAAGTGGACAGCAGGCAGCAATGAGCACCTGCACAGAGGAGACCACCAACCTGGGCCTCCCAACGCTCCCTCTCCAGCCCTTCCCATGCCCCTGCTTGGCCTCCCTCCCCATCAGTCCCCAGAGTCTCTCACCAGTGGAGGGTCAAGTCACCCCACCTTCTCCGGAGCCTCATCCCTTCCCTGTCCTACCTAAGGCTTCCTCAGGAGAGCAGGTACCCACGAGTCAGTGGTCAAATCCTTCCCTGCAGAGGCTGCTGAGCAGGGCACCAGCTACAGACACCAGGATGGCTGAGGGCTCAGCACCAACGCACCCTCAATTAATCTAACCTGTGCCTGCGTGACCTGCCACAGGCACTGGGAGAGACAGGCAATTCACACAAATGGGAGGATGCCTGCCCTCTACTGGCCACAGGCCGCTCAGGCCTCCAGCTGCCTCCCTTAACCTAAACAGAAGAAGTAGAACAGGAAGCAGGGCCAGGAGGACTTGTCCTGGAGGACGAGGGCTATAGAGGGAAGGAGGAGGAGGAAGGAAGTGTTCTGTAGAGCTGGCAGATGGAGAAAGGCTTCCAGGTGGTAGCAGGAGCACGACGGACAGCAGAGGAGAGCAGAGACTGTTTCTCTGCCTTCCTTCTTTCCAGTCTTTTGTTTATTCTGAAAACAGACCTAGGGCTGATCAAGGGCTTGACTCTAACTTTGACAATGGGACACCCATGAGTAAGACTCTCTTTTAGGAGAGGAGCTTCCAGTGGGCTGGGAGAGACACTCACATAAACAGAACTATGCCCAGGGGTCAGGGCCATATGGGGGCGGGGGGTGAATGATGTGCTGTGGGGATCCAGGGGAAGCATAGTGATAACCCTTCACAGCAGACTGGGCCCTGGAAATCTCCCAGGCCTACAGCAGAAGCCAAGAGCCACAGCCCCAGAGCTTCCAGGGAAGGGGTGAGGAATATGGGGGAGGGTAATGAGCTCAAACAGTGAGGATTTCAAAGGGACAGCAGGACAGAATTGCAGGGAGGTGGCTACAGCATGGGGACACTCCAATCTCAGCTTAGGCACTGTTTTAAGAAATTCAACTGAGTAAATCTGAAGATCTAATTGGCTTTATTCAACAATTCATGAATAGGGCAGCATCTCATCCAGCAGATAGAAAGGAGCTCCAAGGAGCTATATAAAATGGAAGGCTCTTACAGGCAGAAGAGGAAAATGAGTGCTTTCAGGCAAGGTCACCTTCTTTTAGGGAAGAAAAGAGATCTATCAGGTGGATTAACTCCCTAGTACTTCCCAGTTAAGATTACATCCCTGGGAAGGACTGAAACTACAATTAGGTTGGATATTAAGTCTTGGTTTACTAACGTGGAGCTTAGTGACTCCATTGAGTCCTGCTGTTTAGCACCAAGAGGTTCAGGCAAGGGAGAATGAGGGGCCAACAAGGGAGGGAGCCAGGTTTCAGTTAAGCCAGGGGGAGGCTGTGAAGATTGCCATAAGGACGGCAGTAGCCTGTAGGGAGAGGTAGAGAACACTAGGAAGAATGGAGAGAGAGGCCAGATGATCTGGAGAACTGGCTTTAAAGGCTGAGCTGGAAAACAGCGAGGCTGAGAGCCCTGGGTGATGGTGACTTCAGGGAATTACGAGCCTCCAGCAGCCTTATAAAGACCTGTGGGCCCTTCCAGATCATAATGCTCCAGAAAGAGAGAGGCCCAAACCACAGTCAAGTAGACACAGACCCTGGAAGGGCCCAGCACAGCACCTGGTGAGAGATGCCCAGTTACCATCCTAAGGGCCCAGTCCTGATGAAGAGGAGTACTACCCACAGGAGTACAACCTGGACAGGTTCCTGATATGATTTGATTTGAGAAGATGAAGCAGAGAGAAAAACCCAATGTTAATTTCAAACGGGAGCAACAAGTTTGCCCAGTGATTAACACCCATTGCTCCTTTGTATCCAGTCCTATTTCTGCCCTCCTATAAGATAACTGTTTGCTACCACATTATGGAGATGGCTGGACTGTCTCCAAATTCAAAAGCAATGTTTGGCATGGCTTGACTTAAAATATGAACTATATAATACATTTGAAATTTGGTTTTCCTGTCTGCCTCTTCCCCCAAACCCACGAAAAGCAACATAAAAAATGAGAAACAGCAACTCCCCGTCTTTGACAAAGTGAGGGAAAACCACTAACTCCAAACTCTAAAGTCAATGAGAAAGACTGCCAAGGGCAGAGAACACCAGGCCATCTAGGGATACCTTCAAGGCAGGGCCAGCACAGGACACAGGACAGATCTGGGGCCAACAAAACAAACACATTTGATACAGTAGAGTGGCAAGAGATACGGTGCTCAGGGAGATTAAGAGGCCACGTAGAGCACCTGGCAAACCACTGCCTTGGCTAACATGGGGAGCAGAAAGGGACTCTAGGGGAGGTAACAGCCCCAGAGCTGCTGCTGTTGATAACCTCAGCAAAGGAGAGGTTAGCCGCCTTAGGCACAAGCACCTTATCAGGATTCCCCATGAGATAGTGCAAATACCCTGGCTTCTCCCCAACACCATCCTTGTGAAAATAGCTAATCCGAGAAGAATTCAACCACAAAATGAATAGGCAAAGAATCTATAGTCGGCGGCGGGGGGGGGGGGGGAGAGTGTGGGGGTGCTGGGCAGGGAGGAAGATAGAGGATAAATAAAGCAGCAAGTGAAGAACATCTCTCAAAAAGATTTTATTGTTGGGGCGCCTGGGTGGCTCAGTCATTAAGCGTCTGCCTTCCGCTCAGGTCATGATCCCAGGGTCCTGGGATCGAGCCCCACATCGGGCTCCCTGCTCGGCGGGAAGCCTGCTTCTGCCTCTCCCACTCCTCCTGCTTATGTTCCCTCTCTCGCTGTGTCTCTCTCTGTCAAATAAATAAAATCTTAAGAAAAAAAAGAAAAAGAAATACTCAAAAATGATTTTAAAATAGCAGGTAGTAGAAGCAACTCAGTGTCCATCAGCTAATGAATAGATAAACAAAATGTGGTCTCTCTATACAATAGAATATTATTCAGCCATAAAAAGGAATGAAATTCTGATACATGCTTTGACATGGGTGAACCTTGAAAACATTATGCTAGGTGAAAGGAGAGAGACACAAATGTCACATGTTGTATGATCCCAATTCTGTGAACTGTCCAGAATAGACAAATCCATAGAGACAGAAGTAGGCTAGTAAATTGTCCTTGGTTGGAAGAGGAAAGTAATGGAGAATGTTCCCTAATTGGTATGGGATTTCCTTTTGGAGCAATGAAAATGTTCTGGAAGTAGGTAGTAGAGATGGTTGCGCAATCTTGCAAATGTACTAAAAACCACTGAATTGGGGGTGCCTGGGTGGCTCAGTCGTTAGGCATCTGCCTTCGGCTCAGGTCCTGGTCCCAGGGTCCTGGGATCGAGCTCTGCATCAGGCCCCCTGCTTGGCGGGAAGCCTGCTTCTCCCTCTCCCACTCCCCCTGCTTGTGTTCCCTCTCTCACTGTGTCTCTCTCTGTCAAATAAATAAATAAAAAATCTTAAAAAAAAAACCCCACTGAATTGTATATTTTAAAAGGATAAATATACTATAATAATGGGATGTGAATTATGTCTTAGTTTTTAAAAAATGACTCAGGTTAAAACAACAGAAAACTCAGGTAACTCTTACCAAAGAGAAGAAACTTTGAATCCACACATTCAAAAGGGCACTACTACCATATCCCAGAAAACAGCTCTCACACATCAGTCAGCACTGAGACGTTGCCTGCAAAGACACTGAATTTCAAAGATTAAAGCAAGAATCTCATGGCATCCAAGCCAAAAAGAAACAAGCATACAAAAATCGAGCCACCTGCAACAGGTAGATGAGGCTGTCTTCCAAAACCCCAAGCAACTTTCAATATCAGCAGATAGTGCAGCAATGTCTACAAAGTCATGGAGGAAAAAAAATATGACCCAACTGCATGCCCAAATTTCACACCAGTAGCAAGGCAACAGAGAGAAGTTTTCGAAGTTTCAGAGCTCATGAAGAAACTGCTAGAATCTCACTACTTGCACTGTCATCTGCAGCATCAGCCTTGCCTGAGCGATGCCAGTCAGACTTTCAGACTTTCGAGCCCCATCCCAGACCTGCTGAACCAGAATCAGCAGTTTGATATGATCCCCAGGTGAATCTTATGAACATAGAAGTTGGAGCAGCACTGTCCTAGAAGATGATTTTCAGCCAAAGCTGCACAGAAAAACTAGCGACTACGCCAACAACAAAGTCAGTGGTGGTGTACTGAATGCGTTTCAGTGTACAAGGGAGGCGAAGACAACTGCAGCATTTATGGCTCCAGAACATAAACTTAGAAATAATTAAAGAAACTGGTTTCAGAAGTGGTGGAAGAGAGAGCAAGTATGCTGACTTTCCATCTTTCCCAGCAGGAGAGTAAATAGATACTCATCTAAACTAATAGGTAATAAAGATATACTTAAGGGAATAAGACAGGGTGGCATACCAAAAACAGGCGGTTAAGTAACTAGATGCATACAAAATGCTGAATGCAAAGATGCCCCCTACTTCCCCAACCCCACCTCGGGGGCCCAGGAGGTGGCAGCCACACCCCTACCTCTAGGCAGGAGATTGGAGGGCTCTTTCCTGGAGACTCTGACCCCCAACAAATGGTCCACATCATCATCCGCTGTGAAGCTCCCACTATGTTTTCTTAGTCCCCAGTTTTAATCCTGAACAGGGAACCAGGAGTTGCCAGACATCTGAGAAAAATGTCTAACACATTTAAACAAAAGAGAAAAAAACCAACCTGGAGGAAATAGACACCATGCAGGAAAAGAACATTTTATGCATGTGTTAAAACTCTTTAAACTGTACACCCAATGAGTGAATACTACTGTATGTAAACTTTAAAACTGAATAAGATTTTTTAAGCTATCATTGATATTTAAATATATATCTTTAAAACAGTAATCAAATGCTATTTCTAAAAAGAAAGAACACAGAAAGGGAAGAAGGATAGAAGGAAGGGCCAAGAGGGAGGGAAAAAAGGAAGAAGGAAGAAACATTCAAAAGAAGAAAAAAAAACACTCTTGGGAATTTTTATTTTATTTTATTTATTTATTTGACACAGAGAGAGAGTGAGAGAGAGGGAGGGAGAGAGCAAGCACAGGGGCAGGGGGAGTGGCAAAGGGAGAGGGAGAAGGCTCCCCATTGAGCAGAGAGCCCTATGTGGGACTTGATCCCAGAACCCTGGGATCATGACCTGAGCCAAACACAGATGCTCAACCAACTGAGCCACCCAGGTTCCCAGAGGGAATTTAAAACCTGAAAGCATAGGGGCGCCTCAGTGACTCAGTCCATAAAGTGTCTGACTCTTGGTTTTGGCTCAGGTCATGATCTCAGGGTCCTGGGATTGAGCCCTGCATTTGGCTTTGTGCTCAGTGGGGAGTCTGCTGGAGATTCTCTCCCTCTCCCTCTCAAATAAATAAATCATTAATAAATAAGTAAATAAAACCTGAAAGCATAAATGGAAAGATGCAATGTATATGTGTTAACTAAATTGAATTTAAATAAAATAATTTTTTAAAAAGAAGAATGCCATGTAAAAGTTGCAAGATAATTTGAGAAAATCTCCCAGAAAGTAGAGCAAAGGAAAAGGGATGAGAAAAAAGATGAGAAAAGTTAGAGCAACTCTCCTCAAACATCCAAATGAGAAAATGGAAGGGAGGAAATAATCAACAATCACAACAAATAACAGTAATTGAAGGAATGTTGCCAGAACTGAAGATCTTGGAAGGTTGGAAGGTTGGAAGAACCCGTCAAAAATCTATAGGCCCACAACAGAGAAAGTTACTGTATGAAGTTTCAGAATACTGGGGACAAATGGAAAATTCTAAAACTTGAAGAGAAAGAGGAAAAAAAAAGTCACACACACAAAAAGATCAAGAGCCAGAATGGCTTTAAATTTATCAACAACCACAATGGAGATAAGAAGACAAGGGAGTACGATGTTTATAGCAGCAATGTCCACAATAGCCAAACTGTGGAAAGAGCCAAGATGTCCATCAACAGATGAATGGATAAAGAAGATGTGGTATATATATACAATGGAATATTATGCAGCCATCAAAAGGAATAAGATCTTGCCATTTGCAACGACGTGGATAGAACTGGAGGGTATTATGCTGAGCGAAATAAGTCAAACAGAGAAAGACATGTATCATATGACCTCACTGATATGAGGAATTCTTAATCTCAGGAAACAAACTGAGGGTTGCTGGAGTGGGGGGTGGGGTGGGAGGGATGGGGTGACTGGGTGATGGACACTGGGGAGGGTATGTGTTCTGGTAAGCGCTGTGAATTGTGCAAGACTGTTGAATCTCAGATCTGTACCTCTGAAACAAATAATGCAATATATGTTAAGAAAGAAAAAAAGAAGAAGAAGAATGTAGCAGGAGGGGAAGAATGAAGGGGGGGAAATCGGAGGGGGAGAAGAACCATGAGAGACAATGGACTCTGAAAAACAAACTGAGGGTTCTAGAGGGGAGGGGGTTGGGAGGATGGGTTAGCCTGGTGATGGGTATTGAGGAGGGCATGTTCTGCATGGAGCACTGGGTGTTATGCACAAACAATGAATCATGGAACACTATATCTAAAACTAATGATGTAATGTATGGGGATTAACATAACAATAAAAAAAATTAAAAAAAAAAAAAAAAGAAGACAAGGGAGTAATTTCAAAATACTGAAAGAAAATAATTTCCATCCTAGAATTCTGTATCCAAGACAAACTATCCATCAAGTGGGAAGGTTGAATACAGATGTTTTCGGGCATGCAAGGTCTAAAAAATGGACCTCCCAAACACCTTTTCTTGAAAGGCTACTGAGAGATGTTCCTCACCAAAACAAAAGATATAAACAAGAAAGAGGAAGAGATGGGTTAATAGAACCAAAAGATCTAACACAGAGGTAAGTGAAGGAAACCCCAGGAGAATGATGAAGGAGAATCCCTGGGTGCCCACCTTCACTGCATCATCTTATAACCAGAAGACACATGCTAAGCTGAGCATGATCCTAATTTTCATGTGTACTTGGTTTGTATAGAAAAAGTTCCTGCTCTCCTCTCTACGCCCTGCTGTCTGCATTAGCTGGGGATGCTCAGCCCACTGCATAGAAATACCCCTTCTCCCATCACATTGCTGCCAGATGTGCAGCACCTGTGAACTCTGTTAGCCCTGTGGGATATCCCAACTACGGTGAGACCATCCAGGCCTCACTCATGATCTTGCCCACTGACTTCCTTGGAGGGGCCCTTGAAAACTCTCAAGGACAGCGAAGGCCAAGGCTATGCCCCAGAACCTCTGCTCAGTTTATCTTCTGGAACCTCATTTGATAGTGACCATACTGCCTTTTCCTTGCACAGATAGGTTTAAGTTTGCTTTTGGGGTTTTCAAAACTACACAGTGCTTTATTTAGGAGTACATTATTTGTAGTAAAACTACAAAGAAAAGCAAAGAAGACTAATACGAATTAATAAGTGAGGCTCATGGTTATCTGGGAGGATGTGGGGGACATGGTATGCCCCTAAGAACCTTACTTATGGTTCGGGGACCAGCCTATTTCCTAACCTGATCGATGGTTATGCAGCTATCCACATTATTTCTCTTCCAACTGTAAATATTCATTTTATGTACTCTTCTCTATGTATGATACACTTCACAATAAAGTTGTTTGAATTTTTACATACACATATGCGATATTCCTTGTATACTATTTTGCCCAAAAGTTATAATTCCAAAAAAGTCACCTAGCAGATAGTAGTTGCTCAGTTTCCTTCGTAAAGGGGTATGCTAGTACAAACAAGTATACAAAACAGACAGGGTTCTTAACTCTCAAATATAGGTGCCTGTCATTGTTGATGGAGAGATTGGGGGCTCAAAAGGAATTAAGGCATAAGTCTTTGGTTGTTACATTTACACTCCCTGGTGAAATGGCAGCAAGAAACTGGGCCAAGGTCAATTCCACCACAACATCTCCACCCGTGTATGCATCACCAGACTAAAGAAGAAAAATTACATGATCATTTCAATAGGTGCAGAAAAGGATCTGACAAAATCCAACATCCATTCATAATAAAAACTCTCAGCAAAATAGATAGAGGGAAACCTTCTCAACTTGATAAAGATTTTACAAAAAACCTACAGTTAACATCATTCTTAATGGTGAGAAACTCAGAGCTTTTGTGCTAAGATCAGAAACAAGGCGAAGATGTCCCCTCCCACCACTGCTTTTCAACATTGTACTGAAATCCTCACTAATGCAGTAAGAAAAGGAAATTTTTTTTCTTTTCTTTTTTTTTAAGGATTTTATATATTTATTTGACAGAGAGAGAGAGAGAGAGACAGCAAAAGAGAGAATACAAGCAGGGGGAGCAGAAGAGGGAGAAGCAGGCTCCCCACTGAGCAAGGAGCCTGATGCGGGGCTCGATCCCAGGACCCTGGGATCATGACCCAAGCCAAAGGCAGACGTTTAATGACCAAGCCACCTAGGCACCCCAAGAAAAGGAAATTAAAATATACAGACTGAAAAGGAAGAAATAAAACTTTGTTCAATCAAATGAACTTTGATAGTCTATGTAGAAAATCCAAAAGAATCAACACAACTCTTGGAACTAATGAATGATTATAACAAGTCTGTAGGATAAAAGGTGGATATACAAAAGTCAATCACTTTCCTACATACCAGCAGTGAAAAGTGGAATTTGAAATTAAAAATACAGCATAATTTACATTAGCACCCCCAAAAATGAAATACTTAGATATAAATCTAACAAAATATATACAGGATTTTTTCAAGATTTTATTTTTAAATAATCTCTACACCCAACATGGAGCTCGAACTTACAACCCCCAAGATCAAGAGTTGAATGCTCTACTGACTGAGCCAGCCAGGTGCCCCAATATATACAAGATTTATATAAAGATATCTACAAAACTTTAATGAAAAAAATCAAAGATCTTAAATAAATGGACAGATATTCCATATACATGGGTAAGAAGACTCAATATTGTCAAGATGTCTGTTCATCCCAACTTGACATATAGATTCAATGCAATCCCAATCAAAATCCCAGCAAATTATTTGGTGGATATCAACAAACTGATTCTAAAGTTTCTATGGAAGGGCAAAAGGGCTGGCCAGAATAGCCAACACAATATCGAAGGAAAAGAACAAGGTTGGAGGATTAACCCTACCTAACTTTACTATAAAGCTACAGTCGTCCAGACAGTGAGGTATTGCTGAAAGAATAGACAAATACATCAATAGGACAGAATAGAGAGCCCAGAAATAGACCCACATAAATATCATCAACTGCTCTTTGACAAAGGAGCAAAGACAAAACAATGGAGGAAAGATAGTCTTTTCAACAAATGGTGCTGGAACAACTGGAAATCCATAGACAAAAAAAAAAAAAAAAAAGGAATCTAGTACAGGCCTTACACCCTTCACAAAATTAACTCAAAATGGATCACAGACCTAAATGTAAAATGCAAAGCTATAAAACTCCTTGAAGATAACATAGGAGAAAATCTAGATGACCTTGGATATGGCAATGACTTACTAAAGACAACACCAGAGTCACGATCTTTGAAATAAATCATTGATAATAATTTAATTTTCATTAAAATTTAAAACTTCTGCTCTGCAAAAAACACTGTTAAGAGAATGGAAAGACAGGGCACAGACTGGGAGAAAATATTTGTAAAAGACATAGTGATAAAGGACTGTTATCCAAAATATACAAAGAGGGGCACCTGGGTGGCTCAGTCGGTTAAGCAGCTGCCTTCGGCTCAGGTCATGATCCCAGGGTCCTGGGCTACAGCCCCGCATCGGGCTCCCTGCTTGGCAGGAAGTCTGCTTCTCCCTCTCCCACTCCCCCTGCTTGTGTTCCCTCTCTCCATGTGTCTCTCTCTGTCAGATAAATAAATAAAATCTTTAAAAATAAATAAATAAAATGCTTTAAAAATATATATATATATATATATACACACACACACACACATGTATATACAAAGAACTCTTAAAACTCAACAATAAGAAAACTAACAATCCAGGGATGCCTGGGTGGCTCAGTCAGTTAAGCTCCTGCCTTCGGCTCCGGTCATGATCTCAGGGTCCTGGGATTGAGTCCTGCATCGGGCTCCTTGTTCAGTGGGGAGCCTGCTTCTCCCTCTGCCTGCCACTCCCCCTGCTTGTACTCTCCCTCTCTCTCCCTCTCTCTGATAAATAAATAAATACTCTTTTAAAAAATCTACAAAAAAAAAAAAAAAGAAAACTAACAATCCAATTAAAAAATGGAGGCAAAAGACCTGAATAGACAACTCACCAAAAAAGATATACAAATGGCAAATAAACATATGGAAAGATGTTCCATATCATGTCATCAGAGAAATGCAAATTAAAACAACGAGATACCACAACACAACATTCAGAATGGCCAAAATCCAGAACATGAAAACACCAAATGCTTGTGAAGATGTGGAACAATAGGAGTCCTCATTCATTGCTGGTGAAATGCAAAATGGTACAGCTACTTTGGAAGACTGTTTGGCAGTTTCTTACAGAACTAAGCGTACTCTTACCATACAATCCAGCAATCATGCTCTTTGGTATTTACCCAAACAAGTTGAAAATTTATGTCCACACAAAAATAGGCACACTGATGTTTATAGTAGCTTGATTCAAAATTATAATACTTGGAAGCAACCAAGATGTCCTTTACTAGGTAAATGGATCAAACTGTGGTACATCCAGACGATGGAATATTATTCAGTGCTGAAAAGAAAAGAGCTCAAAGCCATAGAAAGGCATGGAAGAACCTTAAATGCATATTGCTAAGTGAAAGAAGCCAATCTGAAAAAGCTACATATTGTATGATTCCAATTATATGAAACTCTGGAAAAGGCAAAATTATGGAGACAGTAAAAAGATCAGTGGTTGTCAGGGATTGGGAGAGAAGAAGGGATGAATAGGCAAAGCATGGAGGATACTTAGAGTAGTGAAACTGTTCTGTATAATGCTATGATGATCGATACATATCATTCTACATTTATCAAAATCCATAGAATGTACAATACCTAGGGGCGCCTGGGTGGCTCAGTTGGTTAAGCAACTGCCTTCGGCTCAGGTCATGATCCTGGAGTCCCGGGATCAAGTCCCGCATCGGGCTCCCTGCTCAGCAGGAAGTCTGCTTCTCCCTCTGACCCTGCCCCTCTCATGCTCTCTCTCTCTCTATCTCATTCTCTCTCTCAAATAAATAAAATCTTTAAAAAAAAAAAAAAAAGAATGTACAATACCTATAGTGAACCCTAATGTAAACTACAGACTTTGGGCCATAATGATGTGTCAGTGTAAGTTCATTAATTAGAACAAATGTACCACCTTGTTGTAGGATGTTGAAAGTGGGTGAGACTATGCATGTGTGGGGGCAGAAGGTTTATAGTAACTCTGTGCACTTTTTTTTTTAAGATTTTATTTATTTATTTGACAGAGAGAGAGACAGAGAGGGAGGGAACACAAGCAAGGGGAGTGTGAGAGGGAGAAGCAGGCTTCCCGCGGAGCAGGGAGCCCGATGCGGGGCTCGATCCCAGGACCCTGGGATCATGACCTGAGCCGAAGGCAGACGCCTAACGACTGAGCCACCCAGGCGCCCCAACTCTGTGCACTTTACACTCAATTTGCTGTGAACCTATCTCTAAAAATAAAGTTTATTTTTTTAAAAAAAGAAAAACATTGGGGGGCCTGGGTGCCTCAGTCAGTTAAGCCTCCAACTCTTGATTTCAGCTCGTGATCTCAGGGTCATGGGATTGAGCCCCACTTCAGGCTCCGAATTCAGTGCACAGTCTGCTTGGGATTCTCTTCCTCCCTCTGCTCCTCCCCTCTCTGTTTTTCTGTCTCTAAAATAAATAAATAAAATCTTTTTTAAAAATGGCTAAAATGGTAAATTTTATGTTATATATATATATATATATATATATGTATATATTACCACAATTAAAAAGTCCATTATTATAACTTCATTTAGTTAAAATTGTGTACATATCTTTCATTTAAAACAAGTTACGGAAACAGTGGTAACTCACTTAACTCATAAAATCAATCAGGAAATTTAGAAAGTTTAATTCATGAGAAATTTAACCTTGGTCTTGTACAAACCAAAATATTGTGCTAATATTTTTATACGGTAAACTACTTTTTAAAGACTCAATCATGCCAAAAAGCTGTTTTAGCTTGGAATTAAAGCTTTTTCTTATCTTGCAACAAAGGCTATTATGAACATAAATTTTTGAGTGTCCACACACATATCAAAAACCACAATTGATAACTTTTTCTTTCTTTGTTTTAGATATCTTTTACTGTTTTTGGGGGGGTTAGATATTTCTAGTGTGCACATAACTAAGAATGTTCTGGGGGTTTTGATTTTTGCAGGGTTTTTTTTTTAATAGCTAATCTTTAGAATTTCCCAAAAGAGAGAATCGAGGAGAGAGGAACAAAAAGAGTGAGAAGCACCTGGCTTTAGACCAAAATGAAATTGTCATTTTAAAACCCTACTTACAGGGTGGCTCAGTCGTTAAGCGTCTGCCTTCGGCTCAGGTCATGATCCCAGGGTCCTGGGACCGAGCCCCGCGTTGGGCTCCCTGCTCAGCGGGAAGCCTGCTTCTCCCTCTCCCACTCCCCCTGCTTGTGTTCCCTCTCTTGCTGTCTCTCTCTCTGTCAAATAAATAAATAAATAAAATCTTTAAAAAAAAAAAAACCTACTTACATTTCCTCTGCAAGGGGAGAGAAGAAAGTTTAGATGTAGAGAAACAAAAGAAACCTTGGGGCATCTGAGTGGCTCAGTCAGTTAAGTGTCCAACTCTTGGTTTCAGCTCAGGTCATGGTCTCAGGGTCCTGGTCTCAGGATGGTGGGATCAAGCCCCGTGTTGGGCTCCATGCTCAATGTGGAATCTGCTTGAGATTCACTCCCTCCCCCTATGCCCCTGTTCACACACACACACACACACACACACTCTCTCAAAATAAATAAATAAAAATTCTTTTTAAAAAGAAACCACATTACATCTGGTTTAGACAGTAACTTGGGGCTTGACTATTTTCTCAAGCCATACAATTAAAAAGCCAGCCCTTATTAATCTCCAAGGTATGGAAATGAAGGAGTGGTGTGCTTCCTGCATTAAATAAAACTATCTTTTTGATATACAAGAGCATCTTTTCATGACGGTTTCTTTGCTTTTTGTCCTAAGATATGAACAATCTTTGTTCTAAATCTTTTGTCCTAAATGAACAATCTTTTCAATGTCAAAATCTCCCCAAGTGGCCACTGCAATTCCAACTGTCACTGGTGAAATTGTACCACTTAGAGAACTAAGGGTACAAATTGGTGGTGTTAGAATGAGAAAACATGCAGGAAAGGAGTGTTTGACCTGGAATAGGCATAGTTTTAAATGAGAAAGGAGCTATTTGAATGGTCTAAAAGAATGGTGCATGTGTAACTCTATTTTTCTGGAGCTTGGCCAAAGACCTCAGTTATCACCTACCAGGGCCAGACCCAACCTCCTAAATCCAGACAAACTAAACTGAACAAAATAGTTCTCAGCGACATAAGGACAAGGATCGAAGAAGAAATCCTTACAAGGTTTTAAAATGATGACCTGGGGTGCCTGGGTGGCTCAGTCGTTAAGCGTCTGCCTTCGGCTCAGGTCATGATCCCAGGGTCCTGGGATCGAGCCCCGCATCAGGCTCCCTGCTCCGCGGGAAGCCTGCTTCTCCCTCTCCCACTCCCCCTGCTTGTGTTCCCTCTCTCGCTGTGTCTCTCTCTGTCAAATAAATAAATAAAATCTTTAAAAATAAAATAAAATAAAATAAAATGATGACCTAAGGGACACCTGGGAGGCTCAGTTGGTAAAGCATCTGCCTTGGGCTTGGGTCATGATCCCAGGGTCCTGGGATCGAGCCCCACATCGCATCAGGCTCCTTGCTTCTCCCTCTGCCTGCAGCTCCTCCTGCTTGTGCACTCTCTCACTCTCTCTCTCACTTGCTCTCACAAATAAGATCTTAAAAAAAAAAAAAGAAATGATGACCTAAGACACAGCATGTCCAGAGGACCATAGGGCCAGCTGGAAAACAGATTTATCTGGCTTATGCCCATCCCTCCCTATAGAATTTTCATCTTCAAGCGGCGCCTGGGTGACTCAGTCGGTTAAGCGGCTGCCTTCCGCTCAGGTCATGATTCCAGGTCCTGGGATCGAGCCCTGCATCGGGCTCTCTGCTCCGTGGGAAGCCTGCTTCTCCCTCTCCCTGCTGCTCCCCCTGCTTATGTTCCCTCTCTCACTGTGTCTCTCTCTGTCAAATAAATAAATAAAATCTTTAAAAAAAAAAATTTCATCTTCAAGAAATTAGAGGTGCTGGTGAGGATGTGGAGAAAAGGGAACCCTTGCACAGTGTTGGTGGGAAGGCAAGTTGGTGCAGCCACTATGGAAAACAGCATGGATGTTCATCAAAAAATTAAAAATAGAACTACCATGTGATCCAGAAATTCTACTACTGGACATTTATCTGAAAAAAATGAAACCATTATCTCAAAAAGGTATCTGCACCCCCATGTTCGCTGCAGCATTATTTACAACAGCCAAGAAACGGAAACAACCTAAGTGTCCATCAATGGATGAATAAATAAAGAAGATGTGGTATATTCATACGATGCAATATTATTCAGCCGTGTAAGAAAGAATGAAATACTGCTATTTGTGACAACATGGATGGACTTAGAAGGCATTATGGCATTACACTAAGTAAAATAAATCAATGATTTGTATGCCATATGACCTCAGTCATATGTGGAATTTAAGAAACAAAATAGGATCATAGGGGAAGGGAGGGAAAAATAAAACAAGATGAAATCAGAGAGGGAGAAAAACCATAAGGGATGTTTAATCATAGGAAACAAACTGAGGGTTACTGGAGGGTAGGAGGGTGGGGGGATGGGGTAACTGGGTGATGGACATTAAGGAGGGCGTGTGATGTAATGAGCACTGAGTATTATATAAGACTGATGGATCACTGACCTCTACTTCTGAAACTAAGAATACATTATATGTTAATTAATTGAATTTAAATAAAATAATAATAAACAGAAATAAATGTGGTCACATATAGAATGGCAGAAATGAAATAACTCAAGTTCAGTTGGTCTTTAAAATCATTAGGCTATCATTGCTTATTTGGAATGTTCTGTTTAAACCCAAGAATATATACTACCACAGGGACTGAAAACACAGACTGCTCTTGAATGTAGCTCCAATAATTCCAAAATGTTACAGTGTTCCTCTTGCAAAGAAGCCTTGTGGGCTTGTGCTTGGAGAGGGGCAGGCAGGGCAGGATGACTGTGATTGTGATGGTGTTAACTGGGAGTTCTCTCAATTAACTTCCATGTAGAACACAGTGTTTATATTTATTAGAAGATAAGTAATACAAACATGCTGATTTGAAACACATACGTGTATCATTAAAACTCGTCAAGAACCATAGCAATTGTTTAGAACTTAGATCTGCAGAAGATATTTTTTCGGGGTCGGGGTAGTACCTTATGTAACATCATTTAGAGTTGCCAGCATGGTGATGATAAAAGGCAGACCAACTTGTAACTGGTGTTACTGTTTTTAAGTTACTTATAGACACACCCTTTATTACCTACATTCTGGGCGGAGGCTTCCATTACCCATACTTGGTCAGCCGCCATATTCCTTGCAGAAGGAACAGCACGTGCAAAGGCCCCGGGGTGGGAGCATGAAGAGCAAGGGGCCAAGTGGCTGGGACAATGCCAGCAAGGGGGAGAGGAGGGACTCAGAAGTAGAAGAGGATGAGGTAAGGCCTTATAGACCACACTGAGGATTTCACCTTTCAGTCTGGGTGATGTGCAGAGGTCTAGCTGAGGACTGACATGTCCTGGATGGATCTGAGGAGCTGGGAGACCAGAGGACTCACCCATGGGAGATAAGGGTATCACCCATATAAGGGAGGCCCAGAGAATAGGCAGTGGTTGCCAGATGAGGCAATGAGAAAATGCCTCCTCCACAACCCAGGCTCTGTGAAAAGCTATCTTGGATGCAGAAATCCTCAGCCCTGGAGGACAAGGCTAGAAGCACAGGGCATTTCTACCACAGGATGCTCTCCAAGAAAAGATTTCTGAAGGGAGGTTGTCACCCTTGTAACTAACTACAAAGACTTATCTACAGAGAAGAATGTAGCCAGCTTAGTTTCCTCTCATCTCTTCTAGGGATGTCCCACCTCTGGGCTAGGAAATGAGTATGGGCTTTGGAATGGAGGAAAAGAAATGTGCCAAATTCAAGGCCACCAGTGTGGTCCAGCCCAACATCAGTGTCTCTGGAGGCTCTAAAGGAGTAGAACTGCTTTTCTCCTCAAGATGGCCAGGGTGAGCCAGATCCTGGACCTACCCACTGCTTTCTCCCTCCCATAGCCACTGATGGTATAGAAGTGGTAACAGTCTGAGCGATGGTGGCAGAGCCCCAGCTTCCTAAGGGCACTCCAGTCACACCAGAACAGACTTACTCCCCGCTGGTGGATTCTGGCCACACAGTGGGGCTCTGGCAGCAACAGCCGCCAGAGAAATCAGGGTGCTTCTGGAGATTCCTCAAGCTTCCCAGGGTCTTATCCTGCAAACACCTGCAGCCAAGACTGGCCAGGGCAACTGAGTTGTGGACCCACTGTGGGAAGGAGGACATTCTTGGGATGGTGACTAGGGCCCCAAGCCAATTAATAGGAACATTAAAAGACATGAAACTTTTTTTTTTATGGGGAGGAATCTAAGCTGTACCTGTCAGCATGACATCATCCATTTAGTAGATCAGCATAATGCCCTATAGGTCAAGGTCGCTGTGCCCTAAGTTGCTGCCCAGAGACAGGATATACCCTATGACAGCATGAGGTCAGGTGTGAACTCTAGCCCCTAAAGTTCATTCATTCATTGTTGCTCACAGGCTTTCAAGGCTTACTTGCTACATTGATGTCCCTCTTTCTTCTGGCCCTGAAGATGCCCCTTCCTTCTTCTCAAGCTGAACAATGTTTCTACATTTCGTATAATACTGTGTTTGGAGTGGGGGACCTCTTCTCTTCTCCATCTTGGTAATCCAAGAATGCATGAAACAGCAGCCCTAGAGTGGCCAGCCTCCAAGATGACCCCAAATGATTCTTCCTTACTTTTTTTTTTTAAGATTTTATTTATTTATTTGACAGAGAGAGACACAGTGAGAGAGGGAACACAAGAAGGGGGGAGTGGGAGGGGAGAAGCAGGCCCCCTGCGGAGCAGGGAGCCAGATGCGGGGCTCGATCCCAGGACCCTGGGATCATGACCTGAGCTGAAGGCAGACGCTTAACAACTGAGTCACCCAGGTGCCCCAAGATTCTTCCTTACTTGTATTCATGGTCCTTCGTAGTCCCTTGTCACACTGAACAGTGTTGACCTGTGTAACCAATAGGATGCTGCAGAAATGAGAACATGTGATTTCCACACCTGGGTCATAAAGGCATTACACTTCTGCCTTGCTCTCACTTGGATCACTTACTTGAGGGAAGTCAGCCACCAAGTCAGGAGGACCTCCAGCAGCCCTGTGGAGAGGCCCACATGGTGAGGAACTGCCTCCTGCCAAGAGCCAGATGAGTGAGCCACCTTGGGAGATCCTCCAGCCCCATCAAAGCCTTCAGATGATGCGGCCCTGAGTGACATCTTGACTGCACCTCATGCTAGACCCTGGGCCAGAACACCCAGCTGAGCTGCTCCAAATTCCTGACCCATAGAGAAATGATGTGAGATAATGTCTATTTTTGTTTTAAGCCACAAAGCTTTGGTGTAATTTGTTACTAAAACAGATTAACTACTCCAGAGAAGCCACCTTTTTACAGACCAACTTTTAACTGGTGGTGTTGTTTTTAAATTCTCTGCAGACACATCCCTTATTGCCTGCATCCTGGGCAGAAGCTTCCATCACATACCCACTGTGTGGCTACATGGAAGCCGCCCTACATTAACTACTCTTCAAGAAGCCAATGTCATGGGCATTGTGGATGTGAGCAATGTAGGATCCCCACTCCGCACAGACTTGGATCCCTAGTTGTGGGCTCCAAGCCCACTGGAGTTCATCCCTTGGAGACTACTAGTCCTCTCATCTGCTGGCCCCACTTTAAGGCAAGAAATAACAGTGGGACTAGGGAGTGCGAGAGTGGGCTGCCACCTGAAGACTCCCCATCCACACTCTGCCCTAATCTGAATGATTCCCTACCACTACTATATATTCTCAAGAATGTGCATGAGACCCTTCCTCATTTCCAGTGATGGAGAAGAATTCTTCCTATGACTTCAGTTTGACTATTTCAGTAAGAAACCGGAAGAGACTAAGTCAAAAGCACAGACATGGGATGCCACTTTGGAAAAGGAAATTACTAAAACCCTGAGTTATGGGGTGCTTGGGTGGCTCAGTCGGTTAAGCGTCTGCCTTCAGCTCAGGTTATGATCCCACAGTCTGGGGATCGAGCCCCACATCGGGCTCCCTGCTCAGCGGGGAGCCTGCTTCTCCCTCTCCCTCTGCCTGCTGCTCTGCCTACTTGTGCTCTTTCTAATAAATAAATAAAATCTTTAAAAATAAAATAAAACACTGAATTATAACACTATCATACCTATTAGAAAATTATAGGGCAGTGGATGGCAGGGGGCTGGAGGGGCAAACTCAGAGTCATAGTGCACTGCAGTGGAGCTATTATTGGCCAACAGGATAGTGATGACCTCATTGTTGTGATGACCTCATTGTTGCTTCCATAATAAATCACTGTATTAGCTGACTTCTGACAGGGCAGGCTGTGTTAGTTATCACAGTATTTCAGGATGCCCTGGACTTTAACTCTCTCTTGGCCAAGGCCTTGTTAGGACCCCTTTGTTTACCAACACCCTACAGTATGTGCCAGGCTCTGTGCCGAAGGGCAGCAGAATATGCCACCCCCAAAATATGCCTCTTGACAGAGGATTATTGAGCTAAAGTCACTTGAAAACAGCAGGTACAAGAAAGGAACTTTGATCTCCCCTTTACTTCCTGAAATCAGGAGATAAACATCCCATGTGAAAGATGGTCTCTCTATACCAGGAGGAGAGAAATGTTATCACCAGAAACAAAGAGTGGAGGCCAAGAGAAATCTGTACAAATAGATTTTGTTAAAATAATTCTTATCTTTAGTCTCCCCATATATTTTAGTTATTTTTCCACAATTGACTCTCTTTGTTTAACCTAGTATATAAACACTTAAGCCTGGCCACTTCTCTGGGTCTCCGTTTTCCTGTGGGGGCTCCCATGCACACGTAAAAATCTCCATGCTTTTCTCCTATTAATCTGTCCTATGTCAATTTAGTTCTCTGGCCCAGCTGGAGACCCTAAGAGGATGGAGGTGAAGTTTTGCCTCCCTACAGTGCTATGGTCTCTGTATGTCACAATCCCATGGGACCCTGCTTTTATCCCCATTCTCTACATGATGAGACTGAGACCCAGAGACATTGAGGGCTTTCCTGAGGTCAAATAGCCAGTAAGTGGCAAAATCTAAGTCCGTCTGAGTCCCATGACTTTCTGCTACAATGTGCAGAGTAGTGAGTCGGATAGATTCGAAGAAGAGACCCTTGGATGGGCCCTCCAATGATCAGTACAAGTTTATCAGACCCAGGAGGAGTAAAGGAGAGAATACAGTGCTGAGCACCTCAAGGTTGTAAGATGGGGTTGAAACCCAGGTCTCAAGGGAAACAGGGGTGAGGGAAGAGGCTGCTGTAGGCAAAGGCCAGCTCACAAAGGTCCCTAAATACCAGGCCTGGGGTCTTGGAACTTACCCGGGGGGTGGGGGGTTCCTGGGTTGTTCTCAGCTGGGGAGATACAGTCACTCACTGTTTGAAATCTGGGGACAGCATGGAGGCTGAATTGGAACAGCAGTTCCCAGCATGGGTGTGGATCAGAATCAGCCAGGCTGCTCATAAAACACACCTGGAACCCACACTCCAAATGTGTGATTCAGCCAGGCTGGAGAGGGGCCCAGGGATCTGCATTTCAACATTTTCCGAGGGATTCTGATATGAGTCATCACTTGAAGAAACACCAGTAATCCAGAGGGAGAGAAGCAGCAAGGAGACTAATTATGAGGTTGTCGCCAGAGACAAATGATGAGTCCTGAACTCCAACAGTGGTAAGGAAAATGGAAACAGCCTCACTGCTCTGGCAGGATAATGTTTTTATAATGTTACCCTTTGTTTTTCCTTTTTCTGGTAATTCATCCCCCAGCCCCTTTCAAATAGCTAGTCCATTATGTGCTCATTGCCCCTTGGGAGTGGGATGTGACAGGACAGAAAACAAGTCTCTCTGGTATGATGTATTGGGCTTGTTTCAATTAATACAGGAGTTGGGGGTGGGGGGCATTATAGATGAATCATAATTGGCCACGAGCTGGTAACTGTGGAAGCTGGATGATGGCTGCAAGGGATTCATTATAGAATTGTTTACATTTGTCTTTGTTTCTAAGTTTTACTTAAAAAATTTTAAGTACTGTTAGATTTGGGTTCAAAAAGGACTTAGGGATGAGAGACATCTCAGACATAGCTGAAAAGTTTCAAGAACCTACATGAGCTAGAGGAGATAGGGAGGCTCTGCCAGCAGGATACTTCTGCTGAGGAGAAAAACTCCTCTGATTTGTGTATTTGGGAAGAATACAGTGCATGCTCTGCTCAGTTCTTCTCTTCTTCCTCTTCAGATCTGCCATATCCACTGCCCCGCAGGGGCTCTGGAGGGAGGCCTACCCAGTTGAGCACTGCCATGACTGGGGACAGGGGGTGTCTACCGAGCTCAGGGATTCAGTTGCCCACACTGGGTGAATGCTCCACCCTGGCCTTTGTCAGCAATAAGGCAATGTCCTGGCCTTCACCTGCCTCTCCTTTGCTTCATTTTCCAGTATGTTTAGAACCCTCGTCAGTAAGACAGTGCCAACTTTTGGGGGTCCTCCAGAGACCCCAAAACGAGGGCTTCCGAGGTCTGGAGAAAAGGGAGTGTAGAAGAGGAGGACAGAGGGGAGTGATGAGAGTTCATAGAGGCTGGAGTACAAGGCAGAAAACCCAGGAGCAGAGAGGGAAGCAGCAACCCCTGTCATGGAGATGGCTCTGAGGAGCATCCAGCCAAAAAAAAAGACCTTAGCTAAGCTCAGCAAGATTCCCACAGGCAAGAGTGGCACGCAGCAGGAAGAGAGTTGGGGTCTCTAGCAGACGTGTGAGTGAGAACAGCCAGGTCTCAACAACAACCAGTGGGACCAATGACATCTCCACAAATATCTGTGTAGACAGATGACATTAAGAACTAGATCCCCCAACACACACACACACACACACACACACACACACACACTCACACCCGAGTACTAGATGAGGCTCCAGAGGCTAAACACAAGCCCCAGGGAAGGGGTAAAACCCTCCATTAGCTGAGATGAAGTTTCTGCCACTCCAACAGAATGGGAGTTCAAAATAGAAATTAAGTTGAGTTATTAAAAAACTTTAATTATATTTCTTACACAGATAAATTTATGATGAGAGATTCCTCCTTGCTGGAATAGATATTTTGGAAGCAGAATCAACAAGACTTGGAGGTCAGATGGATGATAGGGTGGTGAGGAGGAGGAAGTCTCTCTTCCTTTTGAGAGATTTGTTTCCCAAACACCCCAGGCTAATTCAGGTTCTTCAATACTGTCTGCAAAGTTTTCCCTCCTTCCCCAATGGTCTTCTCCCAGGGCCCTGTAACATAGGTTCAATTGTTCTTGCCTACTCAATTAATGATTAGGAACAATAACCAACTGCTCTAATAAAGCCACCTACTTAACTAGCCATTTTCTATTTACTACCTAGAAAAAGTATCTGTTAGAATTGCACCATGCAGACTCTACTATAGTCACTCTAACAATGAGGCCTGTAGGGCCTGGAAAAGGTCACAGCAACGCACTTCCCATCCCAGAGCACCTCCTCTGGGACCTCCCTATTTCATTCTTCCCCTGTGCCAAGGCTCCACCATCCTCATGGATGGTCCAAATCTCAACCTGGGATTCAAGACCTTTTCATGCTGGATCTGATCTCTCATCCTCTCCCACTTTATTCCTTCTCCTCTAAACCCTCTCCCCCTCTCAGGGGAAGTGGGGAGAGTCAGTCCCAGGCCCTCCTGCCCAAAGGTGCAAGCCCATTCTCAAGTTTAGAGGGAGGTGGATTGAGGGAGAAGGAACGAGACCTTCCCTCAAAAAGGTTACCTCCCTCAAAAAGTGTTAAGAAAGTCCTTAGTTAGGGGGTGCCTGGGTGGCTCAGTCAGTTAAGTGTCTGCCTTCAGCTCAGGTCATGATCCCAGGGTCCTGGGATGGAGCCCCGAGTTAGGCTCCCTGCTCAGCAGGGAGTCTGCTTCTCCCTCTTCTTCTGCCTCTCCCCCAACCCCGGCTTGTGCTCTCACTCACACTCTCTCTCTCAAATAAATAAATAATCTTTAAAATGAAAAATTTTTTTTAAAAAAAGAAAGTCCTTAATTAGGCTGAGGCCCAACTCCAAGACTCAAGGGGAGAAAGGGGCCCATCAGGATGATGTCATCAGTGTCACAGTAGATTAGCCTGGTAGCCAAAGGAATGGTGATTTGGTCAAAACTTCCTATAAAATAAGTGTGTTCAGAAAGTGACATACCCCTGAAGCAAGACAGTAAAGGTGTTTTTTTTGTTTTGTTTTAAAGATTTTATGTATTTATTTGACAGAGAGAGAACACAAGTAGGCAGAGAGGCAGGCAGAGGGAGAGGGAGAAGCAGGCTTCCTGCCGAGCAAGGTGCCTGATGCGGGGCTCGATCCCAGGACCCTGGGATCATGACCTGAGCCGAAGGCAGCCGCTTAACCGACTGAGCCACCCAGGCGCCCCGAAAGACAGTAAAGGTTTACTACTGCCCCTGCCAGAGGAACACAAACTATTCCTAAAATTTGGTATAGAAGGAAAAGCATTTACTAGAACTACAGTTGTCTATTACAGGCCAACAACTGCACCCATATCCTCCAAAAATGACCACTCTGAAAAAGTGCCCACACCTGGGGTCCTTACCAGAATAAGTTTGCCATAATGCTCTGTCATTCTTCAGGACCATCTGTCTTCTCCATCAATGAAGAGAATGTGGCATACGCACACACACATATATATACATATATATATGTGAAAGAAATATATATAAAATACATTAGTATAAGACTATATATTATAGGGATGCCTGGGTGGCTCAGTTGGTTGGGCAGCTGCCTTCAGCTCAGGTCATGATCCCGGTGTCCTGGGATCAAGTCCCGCATCGGGCTCCCCGCTCAGCGGGGAGCCTGCTTCTCCCTCTGCCTGCCGCTCCTCCTGCTTGTGCTCTCTCTCTGACAAATAAATAAAATCTTTAAAAAAAAACAAAGAATATATATTATATGCAAAGCATATGTATATAATATATATAAAGGAATATTATTCATCTCTAAAAAAGAAAATCCTGCCATTTCCAACAACATGGATGATTCTGGAGGACACTCTGCAAAATGAAATAAGCCAGTCACAAAAAGACAAATATTGCATGATCTAACTTATATATGGAATATTAAGGGGGAAAAAAAAAAGCTGAACTCATAGTAACAGAAAGTAGAATAGTGGTACCAGAGGCTGGGGTGTGAAGAAAAAGAGGTTGGGTGTTTGTTTGTTCGTTTGTTTGTTTTTAAGTAGAATGGTGGTTGCCAGGGGCTGTGGGAAGGGAGGATGAGGAGTTATTTAATCAGTATGGAGTTTCAGTTTTGCAAGATGAAAAGAGTTCCGGAAAGGGATGAGGGTAATGGTTGCACACAATGAGAATGTACTTAATACCACTGGACTATATGCTTAAAAATGGTTTAAGATTGTTAAGTTTTATGTTAGGCATATTTTAACACAATAAAAATAAATAAATGGGAAAAAATACTATCTATCTTCTATTCTGGCCAAACTAAGAAGTAATGTTCATGTAGTGGGAATCACCCTGAATCCCTCAAATCCTTGATGATGGCACTAATCCCTATAATGAGATGAAGTATTTTTCATTTACGTTCTTGGTAGTTAAGGAAAGCTCCAGGGCCATGTAGCCCTTCTTCTCAAAATAGCCCTTGTTCCCATTAATTAGGCTAATGTCATAATTCTGGCCTGTTGATATCAATAGCAACTCTACATATAACCGCCATACAGTTTCAGGGTACCACTGGCCCTGGCATGAGATATTGCACTCAAAACTTTTTCTAAAAGTTGTACCATGCGCATGTCTCATATATTCAAAAAAAGAGAGGGGGAAGCTCATTTTAACAATTAAATACATAATTATCACATTTTTTAAATGTTCCTTTGTGTACCACTCAAAATCCTCTCCTGCACATACAACTTTTGCAGAAACACTGACCTAGGATGTGCCCCAGTCATCTCACCATCACACTAGTTGTAACTGTGTATTTAACTGTCCACTTTCTCCACCAGACTGCGGCAGGAGCGGGGTCTGAGCTCTGCTGTCCCAAGCACAGAACACTGGACTCCCCAGTCGACCACACGTTGCAAATAAAGACCTAGACCATTCCTCCACCCCTTTCACCTCAGGCCATCCACGAACCCACGAGTTCTGGCTGGCTAATGTTGAGCAGCCCCTTCGCCTTCCGTAGCCTCGATTTTGTCCGCCGCAAAATGGGAACGACCGTACCCGCCTCGCCGCGTGAGTGCGAGGAGTCAGATGGTGGGTGTGAAAGTACTCTAGAAGTTAATTAATTCATTCATCCATTCAACAGACAATTATTAAGCGCCCAGGGCTGTGCCGCGTGGTTACCACAACGACCACCCTTCCCCGGCGCAGGTCGCATCCCGCGAGTCCGCCAGGTTCTTACTCTCACAGAACTTTAAGTGGTGACCTTATTCAAAATGGCGCAGGCAGCCTCGGGGGCTAGTGCGGCGGCGCGGACGCCGCGCCCTATGACCTGCTGGCAGCAGCAGAGGGGGGAGCCGGGCGCCGCCATATTGGCTGTTGTCCTGCGAGGGGAGCGGCGGCGGCGGCGGCGGCGGCGGCGCGAGTGGAGCGAGGGAGCGGCGCGAGCAGCAGCATGACTCGGAGGCGGAGCAGGCCGAGCGGCGGCGCGGGTCGGCGCGAGCGGATGCGGGCCGCGGGGCAGCAAAAGCCCCAGGCTCCCGAGCCCCCGCCGCCGCCGAGCCTGGAAGCGGGAGCGGGTGCAGGGCCCCCGGCGGCGCCCGTGGAGCCGGACCGCGACGGCCCCAGGGAGGAGGACGAGCCCAAGTTGGCGCCCGGACCGCAGGTAGGAGCGAGCGAGGAGAGTCCGGCTGCTCCGGCACTTTCCCCTCCCGGGAGCGGGGCCGGGGTGAGCTTGGGGATGGACCATCCTCCACTGGCTGGGGCTGAGGCTATCTCCCCTGAGGCGGGAGTGGAGGCTGGACCCTTCTCTCCAAGCCGAAGCATGGTCCGTCCTGTCCTGTGACCAGGGCTGCCTGCCCTCTCTCGCCGCCTCCGGGCTGGAGCAGGGGCTAAACCTTCTGGTCGTATACCCACACTGGGACTAGGCTGTGCTCCTGAGGCCACAGCTCAGCTCTCTGCCCTTCCACCTCCCCCTGGGCCCACCTGCTCCCCCACCTACCCACAGGCCAGCCTGGGGCGCTGTGGCCTGGAAGGCTGCAGCCTCTTCCCTTTCCCCACCCTGGGAGCGGCCCCACCCTTTCCCCTCACTGCCTGCAGCCACTGCCCCCTGAGCAGCTGTGTGCCCCCAGCATATGTCTCCTGTGGCCTCCCGCCTCTCCCTGCCCAGAAGACTATTTGGTGGGGCGCCTGCACTGAAGCGTAAACTAGCAAAGCCTGCCCTTTCTTCCCTGTATACCTCTGACCAACAAGGTGGCCCACCCCAACCCTCAGATCCCTGGGTTTGGTGAATCCTGCTGAGAGTGAGCAGTAGCAGGACTCAGCAAAGCTTCCAGCTTATCACCTGGAAGAAGGTCACTTTCTTTTGAGCAAAGGAGATAATGGGAGGTACCCTGCTAGTGTTCACTGAGAGCCCGGGGTGGCATGAGCCACAGTTGCTCTGGGAGGGCTGGGTGGCTCGCCCTAAGCTTGCTCTGACAAAAGAGTTTTGAGTTGGTCTTTTGGCTGAGCCTGCCAAGGAAGGCAGGCTCCTGCAGGAGTCTTGGAGGGTCGGATGCAGCGCCGGATGAGGATGAGGCGTGGCGGAAGATGCGTTTGGCTCTGCAGACACTGCATCGGGCAGCAGGGGACTCTGGGAGGCTGGTGCAGCCAGAAGGCATGGCTCTTGACAGCCTTCTAGTAGAATCTCTGGAATTGTGCATGTGAGTGGGGATGCCATTTGGGGTACCATTCCCAGAAAGCCTTCCCTACCTTCCCAATTGCGTGAGGTGCCCTCTTTGTGCCCACAGCCCCTTGTGCTTCCTTTGGTAGCATTCCCCATTCTTCATTGAGACATTCTGTTGATGTATCTGTTCCCTGCACTGCACTGTGAACTCCACGGGGGCACAGACTATGTCATCTATCTCTGATCCTCCATGCCTAGCCCTGGGCCTTGCTGACACTGAGTAGAAATAACTAGGTGAATGAGAGAGAGAATGAATCCGTTGAGAACCTGTGCTTATTGTAACCCAGTTTCGATGCTGGTCTCCTTTGTGTTTCATATCACAATAAGATTTTTAATTAATGAAAATGTCACCACTTATTGAGTGTCAGAAGCCTCACCTTCACCCCCACCCCCTACCCTGGGATACAACTCACCAGGTTGGACTCCGCCCTTGCCTGGTCTGACTTTAGACCCTGAACCTGCTTCCCCCTCTAGCTTTGCTCTTTCTCTTCTCTGGGCCACCCTGGGAATGCTGTTATCCAAAAGGGGAGCATTAAGGTAGGGAGAGCCAGGGGAGCTGTTGTCTTCTCTCCTTCCCACTCACCAGCAACACTTCAGGGTCCCCTGCCACTTAGCTAGGCTATAGTATTCATGGCCAGAATTTTGGATAATGGTTTAACTATTTAGTTTTTATTTAGGACACAGCTTTCCTAAGAGCTATAAGCTTCATTATCTGCTCCACTGCTTGACTTGCCAGTCCATTAATTTATTCATGCCAGACACTTTATGTACCATACTTCTAATCTTCCCACCACCCCTTTTCTTTCCTCAGCATTTAGTACAATTGTGATGAGTTAACTATTGGTTTAATTATTGGTCTGCTTTTGCTACATAAACTCTGAGAGTGCAGGAACCACGTCAGTCACTATTGTACCCCTGTGCCTGTGATTAACAAATGTTTAATGAATGAACTGAAGGATATAAATACTATTTCCCCATTTTTCAGATGAAGAAACAGAAACTCAGAGCAAGCATTTGCTCAAATAACTCCCACTGTAGGTCAGGTGCCTCATGCCCCTCCAAAAAAGGACACTCTTCTGTACTGTGCTGGATTTAACAAGGCTTTTTTTTTTTTTTTTTTTTTAAATACTATAGCCACAAAGAGGTGAAACAAACTGACAAACTCTCTTCTGATTGTACCCCACTTTTTTGCTGGGGAGGGGGTTTCTCAATGCCAGAACCAGGCTTTTGTGCCCTGGTGAAAAGCACCCGCTGAAAGGGTTGGGGTCATTGTTCTGCCCACTAGTGTGCCTTTGGTGAGGATCTGTGTCTCCCACTGCCACTTAAAATTCTCTGTGTACACAGAGTGGGTACGTACGTAAGGGGAAACTCAGTGTTGCAGGCCAAACTGAAGCCAAAGATGGCAAATAGGACCACTTGTAGTCCACAGATAGGTTCTAAAGTCCCAAGTCACACATTGTTTTGTTTTTGTTTTGATTTAAGCCAATTTTTTAAAAAACAAAAGATTCCCACAAACTGGACTTGTGCCATTTCTTAAAACTCAAAATCTGGTGCTGCTGGGCCCACATTGCTGTAAGGCAGTAATCTGCAGTCTCTGAATAGTGTCTGCCCCTGATATGAAGGACACCTGATCTATGCCAGGCCCTGGGCTAGCTGGGAATGCAGAAGTGAATCAGATGTGGTCCCTGCCCACAAAGGGCTCATGGTCCAGAGAACATGTATACAGTAATTGCAGTTAGGCTGGAAGAGCCGTGATTCCTGAGTTCAGGTTTGAAGCCATGCTGGTTCCATCCAGTCCCCTTTGCTCATTTGCATAACTTGTTCACATATAAAGGCAGGACCTTGAGCTGGCCTATTTGGTATCCCAAAAGTCCCTACTTCCATTTGTTTCAGGTCACTAAACTATCTTGATCTGTTCCCTAACAATCCAAATCCTCATTTTCTAAATAAGACTAAAACAGTTACTGCCTTATTAGCAAAGAAAAAAAAACTTAACAAAGCAGCTGAATAAGGCAGTAGTGAGAAATAGTGTTTAGTATTCCAGACTTGGGGTGACTCCCAAGCTCAGTCTCTGGGTTTGTGACCCTGGGCCTGTTTTTTTCCTCTCTCTAAGCCTCATCAGCAACATCATAAGAGAATGTGGAGCAACCCACGTAGCACCTAGTACATCGAGGCTCCTGAGGCAAGAGCAGGAGTCAGAGATAGTGGGAACTGCCAGATGGCCATCCAAAGCCTGAGTGTTCTCACCTGCCAATTCTGCTGTCTGTCTTTTAGTGTCTCTTGGACCACTCAGCCTGCAGTCCAGGTGCATACTCAGTAAACCCTCAGGAGACTTGCCAGACTGTAAACCAGCAGTTGGAGCTGTTTGAGCTCATCCTGCCCTTCCCATCTCTCATCTCTCTACAGCACCTGCTGAGTCCTGCCCAGCACAGTTTAGAGAGACTCTAGAGACCTGGTTCCCCACTGCTCAGAGTTAAACCTGCTCCCTCAAGAGACTGGAACAGAGGATCAGTCAGTATCTTTATTGAAACCATCTCATTATGTTTAATCCACTCAACAAGCATTCTGACCTCTGTGCCAGGGCCTTTATTTTGGACACACAGATGAATAAGATAGTCCCTCTACCAGGGGACCTCCCCCTTAAAATCACTGCCCACCCAGCCTGGCCACTTTTCATTGCAAGTAGTAGGAGATGATACCGAGGGGGGGAATCCCTGCCACCTCTGGTTTTTCTCTGTAAGCCAATAGAGATTCACAATGTAGAAATGCTAAAAGGCCTTTGAAGATGAAGACTTACTTGCTAAAATTATAAGCTTAATACCTGGTAGCCTGTTAAGATCCTGACAACCTTATATACTGAACCTAGAATTTTTGAGAGCAGGGGCTATGTTCTAATTCATTTGTGGGGTATTTATTGTTGCATGGTCCTTAGGTGCTCTATAAGTGGCTGTTAAACCAAATTATAATAAAAGAAGTAAAAGTTAGGTTTCTTCCACTTTTTTCTTACCAGCCTCTACTGCTGGGCCAGGCTGGCCATCATTCATTCATTTAGGCCCATTATGCACACACCACACCCAGTCTCCCTCTCACCTGACCTGGTGTTAATTTATTCTGCAAACACTAATGGACACCTGATCTGTGCCAGGCCCTGGGCTAGCTGGGGACATAGAGGTGAATCAGTCCCTGCCCACATGTATATATTAATTGTAGTTAGGCTAGAAGAGCATCACTTCCTCTGAGTTAAGGTTCAAGTCCAGATCCTAGTATGTGGCCTTTGGAAGTTTTAGCCTTCTTAATTTGTTTTCTCACATGTATGACAGTGATGCCAGGCTCCCATTAGGGCAGCAAGTACTGCATGTCAAGCACTTAGCACAAGTGGTAATCATAATTATTACAGATACTTGGTACTGAAGATGCACAGAAATGATAGCCTAGAGAAGACTTCTCAGAACTGATATTTCAAGGTTGAGTAGAAGTTCCTTTAGAGGAGGAGGTGGGAGAAAGTATCTAAACAAAAAAAGCAATATAGAGACCCAGAGGCGAGAACTGCCCAACTCCGGCAGAGTAGCATGAGGTCAGGCTGGAGAGGTTAGCAGGGTTCTACAAAACCACACCAAGAAGTTTGGGCTTTATCCTGCAGATAGTGAAGAATCAATGAAAGCTTTTTCTTTTTTTTTTTTTTAAGATTTTATTTATTTGACAGAGAGAGACACAGCGAGAGAGGGAACACAAGCAGGGGGAGTGGGAGAGGGAGAAGCAGGCTTCCCGTGGAGCAGGGAGTCCGATGTGGGGCTCGATCCCAGGACCCTGGGAACATGACCTGAGCCGAAGGTAGACGCTTAATGACTGAGCCACCCAGGTGCCCCATCAATGAAAGCTTTTAAATAAGAAAGTGAACATGATGTTCTTGGGTATTCTCTGATAGCATGAGAGAAAGCAATCTCAGTGAAGAAGCAGCTGTGATTGCTTGATTCTACCTCTCCCTCACCCCAGCCTAACTAATCATCAGATCCCCAGTGCTTTGCTGGACCCTGTCCCAGACCTACAGAATCAGAGTCTCTAGGTCTGGAGCCCAGGAATCTGTGGTTGTTAAACTGCCCCAGGTGATTCTATTGTGTGGCTGGGTCTGGGAAATGCTGAGTTGAGGGTGGCATGGGGAAGCTTAGCGGAAGCCTAGGATATTCTTCAAAGAATGGGGCTTCCCAGAGAGGGGAGCTTTTCCATAAGCAGGAATAGAAACAGCCTTAGTTTTAAAAACAAAAAACAGACTTTCCCCGTTCTCCAATTGTTGCCCCATTAATGATATTCTCCAACTGCTAATCTTCCTTTGTGTATCCAAAGGCTTACCCATGCCCATTTGGTGCTGCCATCTCTGCTGAACGATTGGGATGCAGTTAGTCATGGGGCACAGGTCCTGCCATTCAGTGTTCTTAGTGTTGTGGAGAAGACAGATTTCAAAAACTGGGATACATATATGATAAGCTCTATTCAAGAGATATGTAAGAAATGTTAGGACATTCCAGAGCAAAGCACAGTTAATTTTGCCTATGGACTTAGGAGGATGTAACACCCAAACTGTGCCTAAAAAGGAAGAGGCAGAGGGAACAGCATGAGTGAAGGTGTGAGTGCTTTATGTATTTGGGGAAAGAAATGGGTATTAGGGAAAAAAGTGGTTAATGGTTGTTCCTGGCAGAATGTGCAGGGCAGAAAAGGACTGAGGAGAGGAAGTCTTACGTCCCAGGAAAGGCCCTGTGTTTGCACCCTTTGGTTCTGTGCCCATGCTCCCCCCTCATCCTTCAACCTGTAGGTGGATGAACATGCTGCAGTCCTAGGCCATCTCCCTTTAGTCCCTCCTCAAGGCTCTCAGCTCTCCAGCTCCCTTTGTGGTTCCCCCTCCATTCTGAAATGAATAGGCCTCATCATCTACTCTGAAAAGTGATAAAGGGAAACTTAAGGCAGAAAGAAGGGCCCTAAAATACTGAAGGGTCTTACTAGGAAGTTGTAGCCAGAGATCGTGGATGGGGGGGTATAAAGGGGCCTTGAAGGTCACCTGTCTAGTCCTCTGTCCTGTGCTTCAAGTAATAACTTTGGATTGGGCACGTCTCACTTAGTAAGTTTCCCTGTCATTTCTTCCAGGACAGAAGAGGAAAGAAACTAACGGGTATTGAGCACCTACTGTGTGCCAGGCCCAGGCCAGGTACTTTACATAATTTATTTCCTTCTGTCCTCACAACTCTGTGAAGTATGGTTTTATTCTCATTTCATAAATGAGGAAATTGAGGCTCAAAGAAATTGAGTAATAATCCAAGATCATACTGAAATGGCAGAACTGGGATTTGAACTCACAACAGTCTGTCTCCAAAGTTCATACTCTTCCACCCATGAGAAATCTGTACTGGGGTGACAGAGTAGGTAATATGGTTTGCCTGAAGTTCTAGGTTAATAACAGTAGTTTAGGCCTTCCGGTGGCTGATTGTACCCAGGAAGCAGGTTCAACAGATGAGCCAGCCTTGGGGGGAGGGGGGTGGAAGGCCACTGGGGTCAGAGAGACTCACTGCCCTATCCTTGACTGAGCTTATACAACCAGAGAGGATTCTGCACAAACCAGCTGGTGTAAAACAGCTGTTCTTTCAGGAAGGAACTGAGCCAACAGCCTGAGTGTGAGTTTGGGTGAAAGCTCCAGGGCACTGAGGTGCAGTTATATCACCTCCTTAAGAATTAACTTTAGCACTGATACCCTTTCATCAGTGACCCAGAGTGACAGAGCTATGCCGTTAGCATGGCATATCCAGGAAAGGGCTAGTTCAGCTGTCTTTAGATTCTTCCCTTTGTGTAGAGCAACTGAAATGGAGCCAGGTGGGCTTTAAGCATTTGTTCATTTATTCAATGAATGCCTACCATGTGTCAGGTCCATGCCAAGCCTAGGTTCCTGGGCACACTCAAATGACTAAGATGCACTCCCTGCCCCCAAGGAGTTCTCATTCCGCCAGGGGTTTGGGGCAGACCGAATATGTCTGTGGCACAGTGTAATAGGTGCTATACTAAAAGAATTAGTTCTGCTTACCCTGGTCCAGCAAAAATCTCATTAACCTTTGATCAAGATCTTAGGGCATGAGTACAGATTTGCTGAGGAGTAGAACTGAGACGCTGAGGTTTGCAGGGCAAGGTGTATCAGAGGAGCAGTATGAATAGAACCTAAGATTGTCAGGTGTTACACATGGAAATGAAGCATGGAGAGGTCAACTGGGGCCAAGTCATGAAACGCAGGAGCCAGAAGGTGTCATGGTAGTGAGCTCAACCAGAAAGGAGCCAGGAGATTAAAGAGAGACCAAGGTAGGAAGAGGAGCTAAAGGAAGGAGATCCTCAAACTGGTTAAGTACGTGAGAAGGCACATAATAAGCTTACATGAACTAGAGAAGCCTGTTGTCCTGGTTGGATGGTTGTTTTAATTTGTATATTATTTTGTTATATTAATTTTAATTGCGTGTTATTTTAAATTTGTGTTCCTGCCTGATTCTCCAAATGAGGCGTCTAGGAGTTTGGGAGCATTGACAACCCCATGCATGAACCTGTGTGGTTTAAGCATGTGTTCTTAAGGCAGGGATTCTATATCGTTTGATGTTGCCCAGCACCTACCACAATGAGAATGGTCTCTGAGCGTGTTCACTGAATGAGGAAATGAATGGGTGGATGGAAGAGTAAGTGGCAATGACTGGACTGATGAGTTTTGCTAGGCTAGGTATTAATCATTTTTCTCTGCTTCTAGAAGGGAATTTTGGCTGCTTCTGTGTTGTCCTCTGTCTGCCTTGGTGATAGGGAGGCTCTTGGAGTTGGGTGCCTTGAGAATAGAGTGCTCTAATGGGGTCATTTCAGAATAGAATTTGGAAGCTGTTGCAGGGCCATTGGTTAGATACAGCATATGTCTTGGGGGAATCCTCTACAAACATACACACTCTTGGGATTAAAAGGAATCCATGAGAGGAATAAGAGCAAGTTTAGTGCTAGATATTAGATCCAGCTTCAGAGCAGACCTTGATAGATGCCTGGTCTGGTGACCTGGATTATTCCCCAGCAGTTCCCAAATTGTGGACAAAAAGGTGAGATGGAAAATTTATTCATGCCCCCAAAGAGCTATCCAGATATGCCATGACCTGTATCATTGTTAACAATCACTGTTGCTAACTGTGCCCCCGCCAGGTGACAGGCACCATTAGAGGCTTCACGTTAGCAGTTCTCAAAGTGTTTGGTCTGAGGCCCTGTTATACTCCTAAAAATTACTGAGGACCCAAAAGAGCTTTCTTTTGTTGATTTTATCTATTGATATTTACCAAATTAAGTATTAAAACTGAGAAAGCTTAAAAATATTTTGTTGACTAATTCATTTAAGAATAACAGTATTAAGCCTATCATGTTAACATGAATAATTTTTTAATGAAAATACATTTTCCAAAAAAAATAATAATAGAAGAATGGTCTCATTTTCATTGTTGCAAATTTCTTTGTCTGGCTTAATAAAAAGAAGCTGATGCTCATATATGTTCCTGTATCCCATCTGTTGCAGTACATTGTTTTGAAGTATATTTTTCAAAAATCTAGCCCCAAACAGATAATGTAGTTGAAAAAGGGAGGAGTATTTTAATAGCCTTTCCAGGTGATTGCTGATATTCTTTGCAATATGGAATCTGAGACTGTATCAATGAAGTCTTTGTACTCATTTACATTAAAAATCTGTTCGTTTATCTAGCACTTTGAATGGATTTTTTTTTACCAATGCATGATTCTAAAACATCATGCTTTGCTCATTTGGAAAATAGGTTCACTGAGTTATGCAGCTCTCCCAAGTGTTTTTCCATTTCATTTTACAATATTAAAAGACTACATTTGTTAATATCACCACCATTTTCACCAGAAAAGTCTAAGTATTGGCAAGCTGTTAAGTTCATGATGAAGGATACAAAATTCTAATTTTCAAATTTCCAAAATTCTGATTTTTGCCTGAAAGCTTGTATTTTGTCATTGGCCACAAATAAAAAGATGTTTTCCTTGAAGTGACGGGCTCATTTTGTTCATTTTTTGAGAAAATGTCTGGCAGTTTCCAAGTCTGAATAACCAGTTTGTCAGTCATTCTTTCAAGTAAAAATGATGTTCCATGAGAAAAACTGGCTTCCTTTTCCTTTGATTTTAACTACTCTTATCCAGGAAAATCTAGAATACTGTATGTTTCTCAGGCCAAGACAGAAAGGTCTTGGGCCTGGTCAGGTGAGGGAGCAAAGATAATGATTTTAATGACTGCACATGCCAGCCCCCTGGGCTGGGAGTGGCCACAGTCTAGGATTCACCTGGCTCCTTGACTGCCCTGGGGATGTGCATGCTAAAACATGGATCCCCTGTGTGAGTAATCCCACACTCCCAGAGATGCTGATTTTGCCTAGAGTGAAGCAGAATTTAATCTTGGAGCTTTTTTGAGCAGGTCCCAAATCTAGAAAACCCTACAATCTTTCCTTGCTCTTTCCCCCATCTTATACTTAGGACTAGACCTTTATCTGGAGAGGCTCTGAAATTTAAATTGAAGTGAGAAGGAATAATTGTTGCCCAGGGCTGCTGGGTTTAAGGATCAGTTCCCTAGGCTTTGTGATGAAGAAAAATGGTTGGGTGTTTCATTCATTCGATAAACATTTATTGTTCATGTTCTTGTGTGGGAATACTGTGCCTGATGTTAAAAATGCAGCTTGAGAATAGCTAGTTGAAAGCCTGAGTTGACTTCGGGGCATAAGGGATCATGATTGCCAGGAATTTGAAAAATGGCAGGAGATTGCAGTCAAAGGGAATTCTGAACCAAGAGCTTTTCTCTGCCAAAGCAAAAATTTGCAGAAACAGTGGTAGTACTGACTGGATATAACATCTCCAGGTCTTGGGATTCTCACCACCCTCTGGCAGTAAAAATGAAAATGTCAGAGAAAAAACTCCCCAGGCCCCACCAGGCATTGTATTCAGGGGCAGACACCAAGGCTTAGGATTAAAACAGCTTTGGGAGTAGCCCCAAGAATTGCGGCCCAGAAAGAGCTCAGGTATACCAAACTCAGGACAGTGAATAACTAGATTCCAACGTAGCTTTTTATTAAGAACAGAATGGCCAAAGGGCCTACGTAATAGATTGAGTGTCTACTGCATGGAACCCTTGGGCTAAATTTTGCATCTCTGATGTCACTTAATTCTCTGAGCAACCTTATGCAGTGTAGGTAGTATTATCCCTGCTTCAGTTAGGACCTAATTAGCTTGCCAGGCCCTGTGTTTTCTCCCTTTAACTGGAAAGACAGCCTGTCCTGTAAATTTGCTTCCATTGATGGCTTATCTCATTTATTATGTGGACCAGTTTGGCTCTAGGAAGAGCCACATTATTTCCATGAATGAGGCCATCTCATTGTAATCCCCAAGGAATGTGATCTTCCACTCTTCCACACTTGAGATTGGAACCGTCCAGGGTAGGGAGATGGCCTTTCTCTGTGAGAAGCAAAAATTTCAAAATTTCAAGCAATGTCTTGCTAAGCTGTACTGCCATGGTGATATTTTTAACAAATCTGATTTAGCCAATATGTGCCCAGCTGATCCCATGTCCTGTGCTACACTGTGAGAGATCCAGACAAGAATCAGACCTGATGCTTGCCCTCTAGGAGCTAAGCCTAATAGAAGGGACAGGAAATGCAGGTAAATAAATAAAGTGGAAGGCACAGATGCTGTAAGCAAGGCATAATATGCCGTGGAGATATGGGGAGGGGAGAGGAATTACAAGAGGGACTCCCTGGGAAAGCTTGGATGAGGTTGGGTTTAAGCCCTGCCCAGCTACTTATTGGTAAACTTGGGAAGGAAGGGGGTTTGAGGCAGAGGATCCCCGTTAGGAAAGGCATGAGGTAGGGGTAGGAGAGTACAGAGAATATTTGGGGAACTTAAAGAATGACTTTATGGGGTAGAGGGCAGAGATTAAGATGTCTAAAAGTCACCTTAAATTCATTCCACATGAAAGATGGTTGCATTCTTATAAAATATAGTGACTGTATTTTCTATATTTTTCAAGCCTAGTCCTGATTTTAAATGTTTCCCATCACTCCCATCATATTCATAATTAGTATCATATGTTGAGGCAACATATTATGGGCCTGGCACTGGACTAGGTGCTTTGTCCATTCCATGTTCACAGCCAACCCTACAAGGTAGGACTTAATCCCGTTTTACAGATGAAGAGACAGAGACTAGAACTTGCCCAACATCCTATAGCTGGTAAGTGGTGGAGGCCCAAGATGAGTGCCAAAGCCAATGTCATTTCCACTGCACCCAGTGCCTCTCACAAGTACTTTGGCACTAGGTACAATCACACTGATCACACGTTCAACTTATAAAGAATTCTGTATATGCTTTTAAAAGAAAAAAAAAAACACTTAGTGAACATTGCCATATATGTTATACACTTGATATCTTGGTTGTGCCAAAACTATATATACTGTACATCACAGGCCATACAAAGAATTTCAGAATAATTTTACTCAGACAAGATTTTCCTCTTATGAAGTAACTTTAGAACCTAATACCCAAATGAAATGAAACTCTGTTGTAGCAAAACTACACGTCCTGGTGTTTTCCTTAAGAATGTGGTCACCATCAGCACAGGGAAAGGGACTTGGATGTTGGCCTCATCTCCTCCCTCTGGAGTTACTATGGCACCTAATAGGTATGAAAAGTTTCCTGGGTACACTTCTCAAAAAGGCCTCCTTGACTTCTCTGAATACCATCCTTATCCATCAATCTCCCACCCTTTCCATGAGATACCACTAGTGGGTTAGAAGCTCTATCCTTTTACAGTTGCAGTTAAGCAGCTGCCTTGTCCACTGAAACGTTCCCTTGACAGAAACTTTTTAGGCAGTATCTCACATAGGTTCCACGTATAGGATTTCTCTCTCTCTGGTACTCTTTTCCAACGTCCTTGTTCTTCCCCAGATGTTTCATTATGCTTCTGGTACTATTTGGTTCCTTTCTTTTTCTAGAAACCAGAGACCCAGGTCAGTGTAATTGTAACATTACAGATTTAGGGATACCCTGATGCCAATTTATTGTGAGAAGGTGATTTTATTCGAGAAAGATGATGGCATTTATTTTCATGGTAGGATGAGGATGGTACCCTTACTTCTTTGCTTAGGCCTCTGCAAACACCTGTTACCTAGTGGTGGGTAAGTTTGGAAGGTATATCAGTTAATACAACTATTGCATATAACAAACCACCCCAAAACTTAGTGGCTTAAAACAACCCTATTTATTATTTCTCATGAGTCTCTGGGTTGACTGGGTGTTTCTGTCGATCGGGGCTGGCTTGGCTGATCTTAGCTGGGCTCACTCATGTATGTGATCCACTGGCCCATCAGCGAGGAAGACTCAGATTTCTCCACACGTCTCTCACATCCCTCCAGCAGCTAGCCCGGTCATGCTCTCATGGCAGGCAGAGGTGCAAGAGCGAGCAAGCCCAGCCATGCAAAGAAGCAAGTAGAAATGCATACATACTTTTCAAGCTTATGCTGGCAGCAAATTTGCTAACATCCCATTGGCCAAAGAAAGTGACATGACCAACCCCAGTGTCAGAGAGGGTTCTACGAAGTTACAGAATAGCCCTGGAAGCCGTGGCATTCGTGGTATAGTGGTGAGCATAGCTGCCTTCCAAAGCTGCAGAAAATAGGAAAGCCACTAATTGGGGTCATTAAATGTAATCAGTCTCCCAATCAGTACCCCTCAATATGACATAAAAACCTGTAGACTTATATTTCTATGTCATTTGTCCTAGAAGGAAAAAAAAAAAAAGTCCAAGTAATAATTACTGGGTATTGGGCCTATGCTTTGAGCATGCATGGGGCTAGGCACTTTCCCTGTTTATGCACTGAGTCTCGCATCAACTCTGCAAGGTAGGTAGGAAGTCAGAGCTCAGGAAGTCTAATAACTTGCTCAAGGTCACCCAGCTAATGTGTGCTTAGGCAGGCATTAGAATGTGGCTCAGTCTGACCCCCAAAGCCCAGGTCTTTTCACCATACCTCACTGCCTCTCGGAAGCACCAGGGTCTGTTTTACCCTTTCTCCAACTCAGTTTTCTATTGAATTAATGCTTTCTGATGAATTATGCAAACCCCTCCACCAAAATGCTGCTGTGATCCTAATGGAATTGTGTGGCTTTCGGGAAAGCCACGCGTGCTCCCAAACTCAACATTAACTGAAAGGATCTCCCCAACCCCCAGGTGGGGATTGGTCTGTGGACTGCACAGACAGCCCAAGAATTGTGGCCTCTCCCAGACATATCAGAGAAGGAAGGGGACCTTCCTTTAACCTTTGTAGGGCATTTGAGCATGAGCTTTGAAGTCAACCGGAGTTCAACTCCTAATTCAGCCACTCACTAGCTCTATAACTTTGGGCAAGTTACTTAAATTCTCGAAATCTGTTCCTTCGTCTTAAAAAATAAAATAAGGGCGCCTGGGTGGCTCAGTTGGTTAAGCGACTGCCTTCAGCTCAGGTCATGATCCTGGAGTCCTGGGATCGAGTCCCGCATTGGGCTCCCTGCTCAGCAGGGAGTCTGCTTCTCCCTCTGACCCTCCCCCCTCTCATGCTCTCTCTATCTCATTGTCTCTCTCAAATAAATAAATAAAATCTTTAAAAATAAATAAAAATAAATAAAAATAAAAAATAAAATAACACCTAGTTTGCAGAGCTATTACAAGGACTAAAATTATGTATAGAAAGTGCCTAACCCAGTGCCTGGCATATAATAAGTGAAGTTATTAGTATGGTTAATACTATTTCTAAGCAGAGCCTTTCCCCTCCTGGGAAACCCTGTTTCTGTCTGTTGGACAGGTCCCCCCCACCTCCACCCAGTCTGTGCAGACTTGCTGCCTGCTATGTCATCGGGAACGCAAAGGCTGGGAAGAAGGCCCTTCCCAAAACGGACTGGTGTTGCAGGGTGAGAAGCTGCCCCCTGACTTCATGCCAAAGCTTGTCAAGAATCTCCTAGGCGAGATGCCTCTATGGGTCTGCCAGAGTTGCCGAAAGAGCATGGAGGAAGATGAAAGGCAGACAGGTCGAGAGCATGCAGTGGCGGTAGGTAACGGCTGAGAAGGGGGTCCCTGAATGCAGGTGGGCTGCCTGCCCAGAGGCATCAGGCTGTTGAGCTGTTCCTTCCCTGCCCTCTCAGGTGGCGCTCCTCCGGCAGCCCCTGCACCCAGGCACTGAGTGGCTGCTGGGCTGTGTCCACACAGCAGTAGCGGCTTGGGTTCACACTCGGGGCAAGAACGGAGAGGCTGCAGGCAGCCCCCTTGCCCCTGAGGAGAGCCTGTGCGGTGTGAGTGCCTGCTTGTAGGTACTGTCGATGGAGATTCTGCCCCTTCTGTGTCACCGTGCTACCTTCAGCCCTGTGACCGCTTAAAAGCCAACCAGTATGTGACAGATGGCAAAGGTTGGTTTGAGGGTCGACCATGTGCCTCAGTTAGAAGGAGCCATCTAAGTGGCATCTCCTGAATCACAGCAGTCAGACTTTCCTTGGTTCTCATTCCCCTCCAGCCCCTCTCTTTTACCCCAGGATCGTGTCAGCTTCAGGACTTTTGACTTAAAGACCCTTCCTTTCCTTGGCAGCTCTCAGGACTCCCCAAAGGCCCACAGTTGACAGGCAGTCTGTATCTCTACCAGTCTCTCTCACCAGTATCCACACACTTCACTTTACTGGGAGCATCACTGCCCCTCCCGGCAAAGGCCTGATCCATGTCTGCCCGTGCACCTGGAGTTGTGGGAATTGTACTTTGGCCATGGCACAGGGCCTGGAGGAGGAGGTGCTCCTGAGTAAGCTAAGGCAGCAGCGGGTCGGCTCTCATGTTTGCTGTTTTACCATGAGCCTTTTTCTTCCCCCTTCTCCAGATCTCCTTGTCACACACATCCTGCAAATCACAGTCTTGTGGGGGTGACTCTCATTCCTCTTCGTCCTCCTCTTCATCGTCCTCGTCCTCCTCCTCCTGCCATGGGAACTCAGGGGACTGGGATCCCAGCTCCTTCCTGTCAGCACATAAGCTTTCGGGCCTCTGGAACTCTCCGCACTCCAGTGGGGCCGTGCCGGGTAGCTCACTCGGGAGTCCTCCTACCATCCCTGGTGAGTCTCTGAGCTCGGGAGAGAGCCAGGCCACATAAAGGTAGAGAGCTATGTTTTTCTAACCACTTCGATAGACAAATCAGGTCAGTTATTAAAATAAGTAAAAGAGGAACTGTTCTGATGGAAGCAGGGGGTACCTAGCCCTTGGCTGTCTCCATGGCGCTCCTTTCCCCAGAGCTCTGAAGTTGAAAAATATTGTCATTGGCTCTGATAGCTTTCCCTTCAGATTCAGGAGGGGATGTGGTAAACACCGGCTGAACAGAAAGTGGAGTCTGGGAGGGTCCTTAGGACGCTCAGCCACCTGAGTGCTCCTTTGGACATCAGCCACCTAACACCTGACCCCTGCAGCAGCACAGAGGACCCGGGTGCTTTGTCTTCCTAGGCCGCCTTTTTTCCACCTAAGGGACACGTATAAAAAGCACAAGAAGTTGGTGGCACAAACTGCCAGGATTATTAGCCAAGTTTACAGCTATATAAGCCTTCTTTACACCCTGAGTTAACCCTTAGATACCCAAAGAAAAAGTCTTAGGTTAGTGAGGTACTATGTAAATATTCATCACTGTCTATTTCTAAATTGAGGGCTTGAGATTAGTATAACACTCTTAGGTTAACTATACTGGAATTAAAATACATAAGAAGAATAAAAAATTGAGGGCCTGAGTTCTCCAAAGGGGTGCTGCTCCCCTTTGTGAGAGTTGAGTTGTGAGAATTGAGTAGAATTCCATTTATTTTGATGCATAAGCCAAAGAAGACTCATCAGAGCCTTTTCCCACTTCTCTGATATCTGGGGCCCCCTGGGAGTCTGGCATACCCTGGCTGCCTCAGTCCTCATGGCCCAGAGGCAGAGCTTTGGCCTACTGCTCCACTGGCTTCTGTAGACCCTTTCCTGGGCCTGAGGAATGCCTACAAGCACGCAAGTCCTAGAGAGACCCCAAGACACAGAGCGCATAGCCCCTGTTTGTGCCACAGCAGAGGTGTTGTGGCCTTCCATGGGGTGGGCATTCCTGGGTCCTTCTCTCAGATCTGGGCTCCTCAGGTCTGTCCAGCCAAGTTGCTCCCTGCAGGGAAAACTCTCCAGCCCGAGGTACTGCTAGACTTGGTCCGCAGTGCTGAGAGGCTGTCCCCAGACAGGTTCCCTCTGATCACAGTAAGCAGGATGTTGTGACAGGGAGCCCTTGGGCTTTCCTTCCCAGGGTCTTGGCTCTCACTCTGACCCCCTTCTTCACCATCCACAGGTGAGGTTTTCTCTCTCTCGGAGCACCACCGGCACTCAGACCTCACTGCTCCACCCAACAGCCCCACCGGCCACCACCCCCAGCCAGCATCGCTGAGCCCATCTCAGCCTGGATCCTTCGGCTCACCACCCCACCCGCACCTGCTGCCTGCTACCCCGGCAGCACCTTTCCCTGCCCAGGCTTCAGAATGCCCTGTTGCCACTGCTGCCGCCCCCCACACCCCAGGGGCATGTCAGACTCCCCACCTGCCCTCCACCAGCATGCCACTCCTGAAGATGCCTCCACCATTTTCGGGGTGCAGCCACCCCTGTAGCGGGCACTGCAGCGGGCACTGCAGTGGGCCTCTCCTCCCACCTCCCAGCTCTCAGCAACTCCCTAGCACTCACAGGTAAGTAAGTGGCATGAGGGGCCTACTCCTGCTAACTTCAACCTTGAGTTCGGAGAAACTTTACAAACCATAACTTTGGGGTAGAAATTAAAGGGGAGACTCTAGGGGCGCCAGAGTGGCTCAGTCGGTTGCGCATCCAACTCTTGGTTTCTGCTTGGGTCATGATCTCGGGGTCCCGGGATGGAGCCCCACATCGGGCTCCGTGCTCAGCACAGAGTCTGCTTAAGAGTCTCTCTCTTCCTCTCCCTCTGCCTCTCCCCCCCACTCACGCTCTCTCTCTCTCTGTAGGATAGATAAGTAAATCTTAGAAAATAAAAAAAGGGTAGACTTGGTCTTTTGTATAGTTTTTATAATCATAAAAGAAGTAAATGTTTATTGTTTTTTTAAAAACTTGGAAAAATTCAGAGATGTCTAATGAAGAAAAAATTTCATGACCTAAAGATAAACTTTTTTTTTTTTTTAAGATTTATTTATTTATTTTGAGAGCGAGAGAGCACATGTGCGCAAGCAAGGTGAGGGGCAGAGGGAGAAAGAGAAAATACACAAGAAAACTCCCCGCTGAGCACGGAGCCCAACACAGGGCTCAATTTCACAACCCTGAGATCACGACCTGAGCCGAAATCAACAGTTGGTTGCTTAACTGACTGAGCCACCCAGGTCCCCCTAACGATAAACTTCTAACACTGCAGTATATTTTGTTTCTGATGTTTCTGTATATAAATTAGGTCCATGTTTATACATTCTTGTGGTAGTTATTTTTTAACATTATATATCATTTCCCCAGTTAAAATTCTTCAAAAAACTTTCAAGTGACTGCAAAATGTCTTATTGTATACCTCTAGCATAAATTTATCATTCCCTATTCCTGGACATTGGGGCATTTCTAGTTTTTGTTTTTAAGATTTTATTTATTTGACAGAGAGCACAAGTAGGCAGAGCGGCAGGCAGAGGGAGAAGCAGGCTCCCCACTGAGCAGGGAGTCCTGACGCGGACCTTGATCCCAGGACCCTGAGATCATGACCTGAGCCGAAGGCAGACACTTAACCAACTGAGCCACCCAGGAACCCCCGGGCATTTCTAGTTTTTAGCCACTAAAAACAAGGCTGTAATAAACATCCTTGCACCCAAATCTGTATTTGAGTTTGGAATTACGGGCTTAAGGATTCCCTGAAGTAACTCTAATAGAAACTGAGGAAGTTTATATTAATGTAGATGTGGAAGATAAAATTCTTTGGAGAAGATAAATGTGTATTTTTGTATTATAAATCAGATCTGTGTTTAGTATGCATTTATATTATTCTAAAATCCCACCACCCCAATACCACCACTGTTGGCAGTTTTCCCTGCAGGTCTTTCCTACACAGTGGTGGTGGCGTCTATAAAGCTTACAGTTTTTCGTTGTCTTGTTTCACTCAGCATTCATTGTTTGGTTCCTATGTGGTCTTCTGGGCCTCAGCTGAAGGCTGAAGAATATTCTCCATAGTGTACTTCACTGTTTTCCAGTTGCTGATGATTTATGTCATTCCAGTATTTTAACACTGTAAATAATCTCTCTAAAGATGTCTTTGCCTAAAGCTTTTTGCCTCTTTTGGGTTTTTACTCCTTGGAATAGATCCCTCAGAATGAAAAAAGTTCTCAGTTTAAAGGATGTCAGGATGTCTTTTTTGAGGATTCTTAATACACATGAAAAATTGCTTTTCAAAGGGCTCTCCAAATTGATGTAACCACCAATATTAGGATGCTAGGTTCTTCATATTCTCAGGAGCAGTGGGTATTTTAATTTTGCTAATGTGGGTGAAGAATGGTCAATTTGGATTAAGCTTCTCTGAGTACCACTGATAATGGTTCCTGCCCCTCCTTCTCTACTCCTTGCTCAACAGCCAAGCCTCCTCACTGCTCCTCATCCTGCCCTTTCTCCCAGCTCCCACCCCATGTCCCCAGCCCCAGGGCACTCCAGCTTCTGATGGCCAACCCAGGGCTCTTATTCTTCTGGCTCCAGTTACGGGACTTTGTGGGCCCAAGTCTTTTCTTACCCTGGAAAAATAAGCTATATTACATGATGCCCCCAGTGCTTCCTAAAGTCCAGAGGCAAAGCAGTACAATGGGAGCGCACGAGCTTTGCACACAGGCACAGGCTGAGTCCTAGATACTCCTTGGCAAAGCAGTTAAGCACTCTGACCCTTAAGTTACTTCCACTGCAGGATGGGGGTAGCAACATCTGTTTTGCAGGACTTGGGAGATGCTTAGAAATGATATGCTAAATAGAGTACCAGACCCAAACAGTTAAGTAGCTCTTAGAGTCTGGCCCACAAAGCATATTTACTTCTCTAACTTTAAGGCCCCACACTAAGGCAGCTCCACCCATGGGGGAGACTTAGACTTAGACTCAGTCTAAGAACCTTAGATGATGAAATTGACCTTGTCAGCCTCCTTCAGATGCTCCAGGAGAGCCATCAGCCCACTAATCTGTTCGGATACCTGCTTATTGAGCACCTGCTGTATACACTGTTGTTACGCTGCCCACTGGGACCCAAAAATAGAAGTAACAGTCCCTGCCCTTAGGGAATGCACAGTCTGGTCCCAGAAACAGGTGGGCAAACAGACCGTCAAAGTAAAGTGTGATCTACAGTAGGATAGGGAGGTATACACACCCACTCTGTGACCCTCCTTCCGAGTCCAGGAGGGTCACACAGTGGGTGCGGGCATGGGAGACATAAGGTTCCTACCTTTCCAGAATAATGCCATTGAGCTGGGCCCTGAGGGACAGTGACCGTGTTGGCCCTGTTCTTGTGAGAGGCACCGATATGGTGTGACTGCCTTGGCTTTTATGGGATGAGGCAGATGAAGGGTAGTCCACGCAGCAGTGGCCATCAGAAGCAACGCGTCCCCGGGCCCCTGCTGCAGCCTGCTCCTGCCCTCCCTCACCTGTGGGCTTCTCTCTCTCCCGCATCAGCAGGGACCCTGGGTGCAAGGGGCACAGGTTTACGCACAGCGGCCTGGCCTGCCAGCTCCCCCAGCCCTGCGAGGCAGATGAGGGCCTGGGTGAGGAAGAGGACAGCAGCTCAGAGCGCAGCTCCTGCACCTCCTCCTCCACTCACCAGAGAGATGGAAAGTTCTGTGACTGCTGCTACTGTGAGTTCTTCGGCCACAATGCGGTGAGTGAGCCCACCCAGGCCAGAGAGGGCTGGGGGCCAGTCAGGGTGAGCCAAAGGAGCACTTGCTCTCCCCAGAGACACCCACCCTCCCCCCCCGCCCATGGGTATAGTAACCACACCGGGACCCTCTGAGTCCTCACAGCCTGTGTCCGCTCGCTTGATCCTTACAGCACACTTGTGAGGTAGGGATTTTTAAACACCTTGCTACCTTTGCTCTTTTCATGGTTTCTCCTTAAGATTGACTTTTTTTCCTTAGGCAAAAGGAAAGGAAATGGCAGAGAGAAAGCTATGATTCTGATGAGCATGCATACGTGTGTAATCACAGAGAAGCGAACACTTGTGCGTGATGAAGGCAGATTGGAAGCAGAGGCTCTCGGTCCCCCAGGCGTGAGCCAGCGAGGGACGGGCCATGAGCACAGACGGCACCAGGCAGGAGGCTCAGGGCAGAGTACGTGCTGTCTCTGGACAGAGGGCGAAAGCAGCTCAGAAGTCTCATAAAGTGAAGAGGAAAGGGCCGCCGGCTAGGGTAGAGCAGTTGAGGACAGAAGAAATGAACATAATTACATTGTTAGTCACCTTTAAGCTAAGGGTTATTATTCTCATTTTAGAGATGACAAAATCGAGGCACACAGAGACTCAGTGACCTGCCCAAGGTCATACAGCTTCCAAGTGACAAAGCCCGGGCTCAAACCTGCTTTCCTGGCTCCTGAGTCAGTGTGCTCACAATGCTGTTACGTATCTCCCACTCCCTCCGCCCACAGCTGCCTCAGCTCTGGGCCTGGCCGAGGCTGAAGCCACTTGGCCTTTGTGGCTATGGTAGGAAGAACGGTTGTCTGGCTTCTCACCACACGTTCGGTGCCAGCGGGTGGGAGTGCTCCGGGCTTCCCAGGCCCAGGGTGTAACGTCAGCACCTCCCCTCCCCCAGCCACCCGCTGCCCCGACGAGTCGGAATTACACAGAGATCCGCGAGAAGCTCCGCTCGAGGCTGACCAGGCGGAAAGAGGAGCTGCCCGTGAAGGGGGGCGCCCTGGGCGGGATCCCTGGGGAGCCCGCCGTGGACCACCGAGATGTGGATGAGCTGCTGGAATTCATCAACAGCACGGAGCCCAAAGTCCCCAACAGCGCCAGGGCCGCCAAGCGGGCCCGGCACAAGCTGAAAAAGAAGGTGGGTGTGGGGGGGGAGCCTAGCTCTACCGCCTCTCCTCCCTGAGGAATCTCTCGCCCCAACCCCCCAAGACTTGTGGGGCATGAACAGTGCTGGCTGCCAGAAGCCTTGGCACAGCTCACTGCTATGGGAAGGTCTGAATGCGTTTGGGAGGCATCAGGGTTAGGGAGCCTGGGGCCAGTGATTGGAGGAAAGACGAGTCCTGGCCTCAGAAGCTGCTTGCTGGATTCCTCAAAGCACAGGACTTGCTTCAGTCAGTCAGTCATTTATTCATTCAGCAAACACTTCTACAAATACTGAGAGCCAAAGCATGATGCAGTTAAGTTCTTACCCCGGAGAAGCTCAGTCCAGTGGAGAGACTGACACAAAACCGGACGAGCTCATTAGCATGTGACAAGCCCTGGGGTGAGGAAAGCCCCCATCCTGCCTGGGCACGCTGGAAATGGCTCACCAAGAGGCTGACTTGAGAGCTGAGTTGCAGGGAGTGAGTTCAGTTTCATCAGGAGAGTCATTCTGGCAGCAGGCATAGCACATTCACAGCGGTTTGGGGTAGCCAAAGCTCAAATAGAGGAGAGGCAGGACAGCTAGTAGAGGTGCGAAAGGGCCTCAGAGGTCCCGCTGAAGAATTTTGACTTGATCCTATAGCTGAGGGGGAGTCACTGCAGGGCTTTTATCAAATCTGCATGCCACCATGACTGTGTGGCAATATGGAAGGTGGCCTGGAGGGGTGACACTCCTGGAAGGGATACTGAGGCCCAGGGAAAGCTGATTGATGGTGGGTCTGGAGCAAGGGAAGCAGACATGACTGGCTTTGGTGATCTGATTGTGGAACAGAGATGAAGAAGTCAGGGATATCTTCCAGGTGTTTGCTTGGGTGACTGGCAGGATGGTGTACCCTTCACCGAGCAAGGATGGGATTGGCAGAAGACAACAGAATTCAGTTGGGCAACATTGACTCAGAGATTCTCAGGAGACCTCCAGGTGGAGATGGAGGTGTGGGGCTGGGAGTTGCCAGCTTGGAGATGTAATTGAAGCCATGGGAATGACCCAGCCCATGGGCTGAGTGAGCTCAGGGCTGAGGAGAGAACCCAGTGAGCTATTCCTGGGCAGCCCTGCTCCCAGGCAAGCCCCAGGGCTTGGCGGCTCATCCCTTGCCACCTCATTACCTCTTCACCTGCCTGCCCCCAGCTGCGTCTGCACAGCGCCACACTCGGGAGCCCAGCAGTGGAAGAGTTGGGTTTGACAACCAGCTAGCTCCAGGTCCTGGGTGGTCAAACAGCCCTGGTGCTCTGGAAAGCAGCAGCAGTTCTACATCTTTTTCCAGCCCAAAGGACAAACCAGGACCCTTTCCCTGCAGCCTGAAGTAGTGAGCCAAGGGGTCCCACTGCTGCCTTCAGAAAGTGGTCAGCACTTTCTTTCTCCCATCCAGTGTTGCCTGACCAGAAGTGTCCAGTGGGCAACAGCGGTCTCTTTAGCCTTCCCTGGCTTCTTAAGGCAGTGGTTCCCAGTTAGGTCCCAGCGAGCAGGCACACTTTGAAGTTCTCAGGCCTGGTGTGCTTTCCATAAACCTGTGCCCACACATCCCTACCCCTTTGCTGGTAATGCCAGTAACAACTCTTCTCTCCCCTCCTTTTCCTCCTGGCAACTTCCTTCAGACTTCCTCAGGTAACTCCTTCCACGTTACTGCCACTGTACCTCGCACATCTCTCTCAGCTGCCATTTCGCACACTCCATGCACTCATTCAGAAACTTGCTGCACAGCTTCTGTCTGCCCAGTCCAGTCTAGAGGCCAGAGTACAACACAGCACCAGACAGTTGCAAGGTCATGTGATAGGCAGTCATTGTCATTATCTGTTTATGCATCAGCCTCCTCTCCAGTGTCCTTCCTCTACCTCTCAGACTTAACCACATTCTGGCTGTCCACCAAAAACACAGCTTCCCCTGGGAGCCATCCAGTGGAGACTGCCCATTCTCTCCCACCTCAGGAGACCAATAAAGCTGAGTATCTTTCTGCTCCCTTACACCATTTCCAGACCGTGACTGTCTGTCCCTCATGTACTAAACCCTACTTTGAAACTGACCCTGGCTCTGTCACCTACAGTCTCCTGGCCACTCCTCTTCATCCACTGAAGGTTGTCACCTGCCCCTTTCTCCTCTTCCCAGGCCATAGAGATCCCTTGACCATCATTCACTCACTGTCTTACCAATACTCTCAATTCCTTGCCCTGTTGCCCTTCCATTTACACCCACTCAGAAAAATCACAGCCCTGGGTTTGACCCCTCCCTGCCTCTCCCCTTCCACACCTCTAGGAAAGCACTGGATCACATGTCTCTGTGGCACCCAGGCCGCGTGATCTCCCTCTTGCCTGAGCCCTCACATTGCCTAGCAGGCCTCTAGTCCACTCGCTCTTCATCACTTCTGTTCACCACAGACCCTTTGTCAGACCTCCGGATTCTTCTCAAATCCCCAGGCTCTTCCCACCCCACTTTTCTTAGTTGTTAGATGAGCTCACTTCCTATTTTCAACAAGGGAAAAAAAGCCAGTGAACAGGCACTCCCTCAAACATCTTACCATTCCACCTGCAGACTTTCTTCTTGTCATGAGGGAAGAGTTACCCCTTCTGCTTAAGGCTGTGCAGTTCTTTCCCGCTGCCTCAGTCTTAAGCTCGGCTTCCTGCTCTGGCTCTGGCCTCTCCTGGGCTGGCTCCCATCAGCCTTTCACTGTGCCCACTATACTCTCTTTTGAAAGCAAACTGCCTTGAGTGTACAGCCTCTCTCTCTCCTTCACCTCATCTCTTTCCTCCCGTCACAGCCAGATTTCTTGAAAACTGTTGTCTGCATTCACTGTCTTTCCTGTCAGCTCATTGCAAACTGTTTTCCTCTCCCTCCCCTCCACAGAACCACCAGTGATATCTTTGTTGCTAAATCATACCCTCCTGTCTCATCTCTGTCCACTAGGCAATATCTCACATGTTGTATTGGTTTTCCTTTTCAAATATGTTCTCTTTGGCTCCCCTGTCCTCAGCCAGGTGGGGGAGGGGAAGAACAATGGGAATGCCGTGTTCTCTAGATTTCTCACCTCTGACTTCTATCTCCTTCGTGGACTCCTCTTCCTTTCCTCTGACCCTCCCGGAACCTCAAGGCCGCCCCCCTGACAAAGAGAAGCCGTCTAGATAGTGTTCCTGGTTTACTAGGTCTACCGGTTTCCTCCCTGCACTTCACCTTGACAACTCCTGCTGCTACGGGGCACCTCACAAATGCCCCACTGGTACTCAGACTGAGCACATCCAAAACTGAGCTTGTTCTCTTTCTCCAAGGAGGCCTGCTCTTCCTTCTCCATTGTCTGTCTAGTTAATGGCGCCACCATCCACCCAGTTGCCTGAACCAGAACCCAGGGTGCCATCCTGGGAGGAATGCGTCGTGGTGATCGGGAGCAGCGAGCCTTGGAATCGGACCTCAGTTTGAAACCTGGCTCTGCCACACTTGCTGGATGACCTTGGGCAAATCACTTCAGCTCTAAGCCTCAGTTTCTTCATCCACAACATGAGAATAACAGTAGAACCTAACTCAGATGGTTGCGGGAATGAAACAAAGTGATGCACAGAAAGGCTCAACAGAGTGCGCTTGGTCAGGGAAGCAGTGGCCGCACCAGGGGTCGTCAGTATTGTTCTTGTGGCTCATCCCATCTCCCCACCTGTCCCCGAGTCCTGGCCATGAGACCTCCCAAACAGCTCAAACCACCCGCTTCTCTCCACCCTACTACTGCTACTGAAAAAGCCGTCAATGGCCAAACATTGCCCTCAGTGTCAAGCCCAGACTTGAACCTGGCCTGCAGGGCTCTTCAGCCCCTGCTTAGCTTGCCAGCTTCATCTCTCTGTCTCTCCTCCCTGGCCTTCCCGCCTACCACTCCCCACCACTCCTAAAAGAAACCTGGGCCCCAGCTCTCCCTGTGAATGTTTGCATCCCGTAAAGATTATATGTGCGCATTCCCCAGTCACTTGCTCTTCCTTCTGCCTAAAAAGTGCTAGTCTCACTCTCCGGGATGATCCCAGTCACCCTCCAGTGCCCAGTGAGCTACTGCCGCCTCTGGGAAGCACCTCTGATGGCCCAGTCTGAGTTCCCAGAGCATCTTGTGCTTTCTTCCCTGTAGTTCTTGTCACTGTCACTCAGAATTAAACAGCTTGTTTGCATGTCCGTCTCCCCCAGCAGCCTCAAGTCCGCAAGCAGACTTCTCATGCACAGCTGAATCCCCCAGAGCCCAGCCCAGTGCCTTATAGAAACTGGTCAAGAAGTGATCGTCGAACAGGACTGAAAGAACTAGGAACTGCAGATCACACCTGGGTGTGCTGTCCCAACTCTGCCACTTTCTAGCCGTGTAACCTTGGGCCAGTTCCCTATTTGTGCCAAAGTCAGGTGTCCTCATCTGCAAATTGAGGATAATGGCACAACAAGGGCAATTGTGAGGATTAAAAGAGACAACGTGTGGAAAGAATCAGGCTCGTGGCACATAACAGAAAGCCTGTGTTCTGTGCTCCCCTCTCACTACCAAATCACACGTGGTTCCATGTTACTCTCTCTAACTCATTGTTTTCAGACTTCTTTGTTTAGCAGCAGAACTCTTTTTTTTGCAATTGAAGTCCTGCATGGAATCTCCATTCCTAACAGAAAAAAGCTGGGCTGGTACAGGGGAGGAGTGATGTGAAGGGCCTTCCAGTCCTTCTTTCATCCCCATGGCCTTGACCTCCATGGCACAAGGCTGGAAACCCTGCTCCAGATCGAGCTGCTTCCCCACTTGAGCACCACAGTGCCAAGTCACAGCTTCATCAGCACCTGGGGAAAGGGACACGTGCCCTCTCAGGTGTCCGGGCAACACCGGGAGGTATACGTAGGCAGTTTTTCTCCCAAATACACCAAGGGGGACGGTAAGGTTCAGAGAGAGTAAGTGATTTGTCCAAGGTCCCACAGTGGTGGTCCTAGTCCGTCGCAGAGCCCTACTGGGGCACAGGGTCACCCTCTTTAAGTTGACTCGAAGGTGGTGGCATGCCCTCTTTTTCTCTCCCCAGTTTCCTTTTCCTGTTTCTCCCCCTCCATTCCCAAATCAGCTAGAAATATGTGAAATGGTGGAAGTCATCCAACCCCTGGCCCAGCACCACCATCTCCTTCCCGTGGGCTTTTGACATCTGTCTCTCGTCTCCCTCTAAAGGCCTCCTTGGTCTGCAGGTGTGTGGAGGTTGGGCAGAGGGATGGAGTGACTCAGAGCCCACAGACTTCACTTTCATTCTCCAGAACCGGGTCTGTTAACACTGACTGACAGAGTCCAGCCCCCCAGTTCTCACCTGGGCAGTGGGGCTGCTTTTACATCTTGCTGTGGGGCCCCAGATAGCTGTCCATTGGGCACGCTTTAGGCATGGCCTTGATTACTTGAGGCAGCTGAGTGGTGAGTGGCTTTTATACGGAATTTCTCCCTGTTCCATAGCACCCGTACACAATTCCTGCCACCCAGAGTAATCTGACCTACTGCGGTGGTCTCACAGCCCCATCTCACTTCTTGAAAGGCCTCCCATGATGTCACAGCTTTTTTTCCCCTACTACCAGCAGAATTGGAGAGAATGCCCCTGTAGCAGCCGTCTCCCTCGCTTTGCATCCCCACTTTGGTCTTCACCCCAGAATTTTTGTCTGCCTTTTGCAGATGAGTCCACTGAGACTCAGCCAGTGAATGAATTGCTTAAGTTCAGGCCTGGAAGGCAAGGTGCAATTAGCTGCATTCCTATCCCTTTGAGTCCCAGTGGGTCTTAGGCCCTAGGACTCACACTGGGGCTCTGAGTGAACAAGCTATAAAAACCTATTCTCTGTGGGTCTGTCTCCATCCCCAGAACATGCATCTGATTGCATTTCATCCTCACTCCTGCAGGGTGGGTGAGCAGGCCTGGATGGCCAAGGTCCTGCCTCTAGCTAGTTAGCTGCAAAGCTGGGCCCCAGGCTGATGTGTCAGGTGTCACATTGTGCCTGGCAGGTGCCTGGCAGGAGCCAGGCCCTAGCTGAAACTGCTGCTTATATTGACAGGAAAAGGAGAAGGCCCACTTGGCAGCAGAAGCTCTAAAGCAGGTGAATCGTAGTGTTTCTGGAAGCCGGGAGCCAAGGCCTGCCAGGGAGAGGCTCTTGGAGTGGCCTGACCGGGAGCTGGATCGGGTCAACAGCTTCCTGAGCAGCCGTCTGCAAGAGATCAAGAACACTGTCAAGGACTCTATCCGTGCCAGCTTCAGTGTGTGTGAGCTCAACATGGACAGCAATGGATTCTCTAAGGAGGGGACTGCTGAGCCAGAGCCCCAGAGCCTATCCCCCTCAAACCTCAATGGCTCCTCAGAGCAACGGCCTGACATTAACCTTGACCTGTCCCCTTTGACTTTGGGGTCCTCTCAGAACCACATGCTACGAGTTCCAGGTGAGCCAGCCCCACCGTGGACAGAAATGAGAGGCTCTCACCCACCATGGACAGAGGTGAGGGGGCCCCCTCCCGGTATCATCCCTGAGAATGGGCTAGTGAGGAGACTCAACGCCGTGCCCAACCTTTCCCGGGTGATCTGGGTCAAGACACCCAAGCCAGGCAACCCTAGCCCTGAGGAGCCAAGCCCAAAGGAGGTTCCCAGTTGCAAGCAGGAGCTGCCCGAGCCTGTGGCCTCAAGTGGGAAGCCGCGGAAGGGCAAGAGACAGGGCAGTCAGGCCAAGAAGAACGAGGCAAGCCCAGCCCCCAGGTCCCCAGCCAGCCTCGAGGCTCCCAGTGCCAAGGGCCAGACCCCCAGCTCCAAGCAGCCAGGCAAGGCCCCGGAGCCTCCCAAAGTGGGCAGCTGTGCCGAGGCTGGAGAGGGGAGCCGGGGGAGCCAGCCAGGACCAGGCTGGGCTGGCAGCCCCAAAGCCGACGAGAAGGGCAGTTCCTGGCGAAACTGGCCAGGTGAGGCCAAAGCACGGCCTCTGGAGCAGGAGTCCATGCAGCCCCCAGGCCCAGCGAGGCCACAGAGCTTGCCGCAGGGCAAGGGCCGCAGCCGCCGGAGCCGCAACAAGCAGGAGAAGACGGCCGCCTCCCTGGGTGAGTGCACCAGGAACTGAGTGGTTAGCCCCCCACCCCGCCAGGCCACAGGGTGGAGGGTAGTCCTCGGTGTGGGCAGTGCTGCCCCAAGAGCATGACCCCAGAGGCCTGGCCGTGGGCACTGAGCCCTCCTGGCTGTGTCTTCCTAGACGATGTGTTCCTGCCCAAGGACATGGATGGGGTGGAGATGGATGAGACTGACCGGGAGGTGGAGTACTTCAAGAGGTAGGTGTGGGGATGCCTTCTCGCCCACCCTCACTCAGGCTCACCCTCAGCCTGACACCCTCAGAAGGAGAGCCTCTCCAGGCTCTCTCCCACCAGTCTATCTGCTGGAACCCAGGTAGCCGCACGGCAGGACAGGCCATCTGGGAAGGCGTAAGGGACAGGGAGAAGGAGGCACGTCAGGCCCCAAGAACCAGGGCTTTCTCCAGCTTTATTCCCCTTGTATGTTCACTTGCACTTCCTCTGCTCTGCCTGGACTGAGCTCTGGGCTGGAGGCAAATGAGATATGGTCTAGATGGAGAGAGAGAGCCATAAACACACAGTCCAGTGATAAGTGCTGTTGGAGGAGTAAGGGCATGGGGCTGCAGACCCAGCTGAGACGTAGGGGTGGGCAGCGCTCCCAGAAGAGGTGGGAACCAAGCTGAGACCTGAGAAGTAAGAACCAGTGGGCCAGGTCAAACAGGGCCTTTGTGACAGCAGAGCTGGTAGGCACAGAGGTTTCAGGCTGAAAACAACACGCAGTAGTTAGGGTTGCAGAAGGCCGCCCAGTGTAGCCAGAGTAAAATACAGCGTGAGGAGCCACCCTGTATCCCGAGGCAGTGTCACTCTCTTCATACGCTGTTCCCTGGGCTCGTGGGCACCCTGTCCAGAAAGCCAGCAAAGCTCTCATAACCTGCTAGACCCCAATACCCTGGAGCCAGCGGGGTTGTACAGAGCTGACTTGGTTCCTTTAGTGACCAAGACACATGGGTCTAGAAGTGGGGTCCAGCAGGGAGAGGGGTACCTCTGATTATGCTTTTCTGCTGTCTCTCAAACCTAATAGGTTCTGTTTGGATTCTGCAAAGCAAACTCGCCAGAAAGTTGCTGTGAACTGGACCAACTTCAGCCTCAAGAAAACCACTCCCAGCACAGCTCAGTGAGGTATGGAGACCCCCAAGCATTGCATGTACTCCCTTTCCCCGAGTTCTGTCACCTTCTGTGTCCCCACCAGACCATTTCATGCTCTGGGGCACGGAGTTGGGCTAGTGGCTTGCCAGCCCTGGGCCCCTGCACCTCCACAGTGACAGCTATGCGCTCTGCAGACACAGGCCCCATCTCTTCTGTGGCCACTCACCCCTAGGCCTCTGTCCTTTCATCGCTCCCTCCTGCCTATGTTCCTGAATCTCCATCCCTGGGCTATCTCCACCAGGCCTCTACTTCCCTTACTGGCTGCCTCTCAAGTGCCTAGGCAGCCTTAATCCCCAGAGGACTGCCCCCACCCCTGACAATATTAGCCTCAGGGTTGAATCTCACTTGCCCAGCCTGGTAGGCTACCCAGGTGCTTCCCAGCTAAAGCCATGCAAGATGTGGGTAGCCCCAAAGGACCAGTGAGAGGGCAGATGAGCTAGACCAAGGCCTCAGTGAGGTCATTTAGGCATGGAGGAGTTGGTAAGTGCTCTCCCCAAACAGGAGAAGCCCCATGAAGAAATTAATAGCTAAGCTGCCTCCTGAAGAAGACACCTGGCCCCCAGCTGGGCTCGGGGCTCCTCTCCCAACCACCTACACAAGTCCTTTTGTGTGAAATACTGACATATCAGATGATGTTCTGGACTGAGAACAGAAGACCAAGAGAAGGCACCGGGCTGAGCACCATAGTGCAGGAGAGAAGGGTGGCTGGCAGGCAGGCCTTGGTGCCAGGTTTGCGACCTAATGGCTGTGCAGTGCCCTATCATAACCCTGTGCTCTGTCCCTGGGATCAGGCCTTTTCTGGCTGGCAACCACACAACTGCCCTTAAAGCAGCAGGAAACTGGGGCAGGTGAGCTGAACTCAGGGAACCCCAGGAGGATGTCCTCACCTGTCCTCCTACTCCTTCTCTTCTCAGTGCCAGGACAGCTCCTCTCTGGGTCGGGCAGCAGACTTCCTGGACCCTCAGCCGAGTCTCCTTGTCCTCTTCTGGTTTTAGGATTCCCCACCCGTGGGGCTGGGCTCCCTATGGCACCTTGGGCTGCCTGGAGTCAGGACTGTCTTTAGACTCACCTCAGCCCCTCTCTCTGAAGGGGCTAGGCTCCCTCATCTTTTGCCAAACTGAAATGTCCACACCCTCAGGAGCTTCTGCCAGGGCCAGGGTGCCCTCCTGCCCCTTTTGTCCACTTCACAGGATCCAGGAGTTATGGGGACCCCAGGCACTTTGATTTGTTGCCTCTTCTTAGAGAAAAAGGGGCACACCCCTCCCCCAGCCCAGTGCCCCTCTCAGCCAGGAAACCTCATTCGGCCATCTTCTCTCAGGGACCCCCTCTTTGGTTGAGCTCTTTCCCAAAGCAGGAGATGTTCCCTCCCTGCCCCACCCGACTCTAAGGGCTCTCCACTGACCTTTTCCACCCCCTCTGAGTGGGACTGGGAGCCCGGAGAGTGTGTGAGAAAGCAGTGCAGGCGCAGATTCGGGACCTAGCCTGGGCTGTGTACCCGGAGCCTGAGTGCGTACGCTGCCTCTCCCCTGCCTGTCAGCAGGACAGCAAAGGCCAGAGGCGGGGCTCTTACACCACCCTGGCTTGGATAGATGTGTGCCAGGGGAGCTGTCCCCTGGCAGGGTCTTAACCTGCATCCTCTGCTGAAGGTAATCAAGGAAGTCTATTCAGTATTTTCAGCCCAGGGAACAAAAATAGCAGGCAGCTGTTCCTACCCATGGGGATCCATGGAAACCCAGAGCCAGCGCACGGAGGCTCGGGCAAAGGATCGCTCACGGTATGGCCATGCTCTGTTTTCTCAGGCCCCTGCCGGGTCGAGCTGCTTCAGGGTGTCCTGAGACCCCAACTGCCAGCTGAAGGTCTACAATTTCTTCCTCCACATCCCTACCCACCTGCCCACGATCCTCCCTGCTCCTCGCCATCCTGGACCAACCAAAAGTTGAACGGATGCTGTGCCGTGCTGGGGCCCCTCAGGACCTCCGCAGAGCCGCTTCCTGGTGCTACGCAGCCTCCTCACTCAGAGCCTGGGGGCTGGACTGGCCTGTGGGCCGGGGGCTGATGGTACTGCTGGCCCAACACTGCTCTCTTTGTGTTTGGTTTTGTTTTTGTTCTTGTTTTTCAATTCTTTACTTTTGATACTGTGAAGATCTTTCCTGCAGAAAGATAAAGCAACATTTGGACACAGAGTCAGTGTGTTGATGGCTTGCTGGTCTGGGGTGGGGGTGAGGTGAGGAATGTACTCAGAAGCATGGGATCTGCCTTGGTCATTAGCCTCACTGAGCAGATATTATGTGTCAACAGTTTGGCAGTTTTCACTTAATTCCACAACTGTTCTAAATGGGGCTGTTATCCCATTTTACAGATGAGGAAATTAAAGCTAAGACAGGAAAGTGACTTTAGTGCACGCAGTCTGGCTGAGCAGAGTTAGAGCCTAGGCCTGTATAACAGCCGCATCTGTGTACTTTCTCCTAGTGGCAGGACTCTGGTATGTGACCTGGAACAGCCCCTTCCCCATGCCCTCTTTCCCCCTCTGCGAGGTGGAGGAGTGAGACTCGGTCTCTGTGCAGCTGCTGTGAGAAGGGGTCTGGGAAAGGCTTGAGGCCTTTACAGACTGCACCTTTAGCCTGGATTATTGACATTGTCTCCCATCCAAGTACCAACCAGGCCCGACCCTGCTTAGGTTATTGACATTGTCAAGGGAAGTGGAGTAAATGGAGTTTCTATAAATTGGATCTGACTTTCCAGTGGGAATGACACACATAGCCTAAGTACTTGAGAGTTGCAAATAATGAACCCTACTGTAAAGTAAAGTAAACTACCTCATTCCTATCTCCCACCCCCTGCAGATCTGGTTCATAAATTCAGATTTTAATATTACAGGTTTGCTGAAAAAAAAAAAAAAATGCCTCACACACACTTGTGCTCCAACTCCTTGTCCCTGTTGTCGTTTTCTCAAACTGACACTTAACTTGAGCTTATGTGGGGAGCAGTGGAGGCTGTGGCCACACAGTCACTAAGAGCCCTTTACAGAGTGTTGGGAAGCAGGATCAGAAACCATTCCCCTGGGCGCCTGGGTGGCTCAGATGGTTAAGCGTCTGCCTTTGGCTCGGGTCATGACCCCAGGATCCTGGGATCGAGTCCCGCATTGGGCTCCCTGCTCCTTGGGGAGCCTGCTTCTCCCTCTGTCTCTGCCTCTCTCTCTCTGTGTCTCTCATGAATAAATGAATAAAATCTTTAAAAGAAAAAAGAAACCATTCCCTCCCCTTTCCACCTCCTCCCAGGATGAACCCCACCATGGGCAGTCAGTGCCAGCTTCCTCTTCTAAAGAAGTTAAAAAGCATCGCCCACAGGCAAGGACAGGCTCAAGACTCACAATTCCTGGTTCCTGGCCTTTCCTAATCCCCAAGGAAGTCTGCATATGCCCCTGTGAAACCTGTCTCTGTATACATATTATCTGTGTTCCCCTCTCCCTTCCTCTCTCCCTTCAAGTCTCGCACCAGGCTCCTGCCCTGGAGTCGAACTGGCATAGCTACCTAAAATTCTGCTTCATCATTCAAAAATTGCCTGTCTGATCAAGGAGCTGCTTTACCTACAGAGAAAGACCTGTGGGTGGCATTCAGAGCCTTCCATGCCTGGCCCCTGCCTCCCAGCACTTCACTCCAGCCACACCAGATGACCTCAGTCTCCCTCTAGGCCTGGCACCCTCAGGTCTCCCAACTTTGGCTCACGTTTCCTTCTTCCCAGATTACCCTTCCTTCATCGTGTCCTGCTTATCCTTCACATTCCAGCTGAAAGGCCACTCTTACTAGGAGAATCTGTTTGCCCTGCCTTGTGATGCTTCCAAAAGTACAACTTTATCTGTCTTAGACTATTTCTCCTTTTTTAACCTCAAGACCCATTATATTTTTGTCTCCTCAACTAATCCATAAACTCACAAGCCAGGTTTGTATCTTGTTCATCTTTTATCTGCTTCAGCACTGTGCACAATGCCCAGCGTGTGCTGATAATAAATACATGAATGAAGGAAAAAATAGTACTGACGCATCACTCCTCTTTAAAAGTCCCCTGTGAGGGGCACCTGGGTGGCTCAGTCCTCTGACTCTAGATTTCGGCTCAGTTCATGATCTCAGCATAGTGGGATCTAGCCCCATGTCAGACTCCTTGCTCAGCGTGGAGTTTGCTTGAGATTCTCTCTCCCCCTCTCCCTCTGCCCCTCGCCCCCGCTCGAGCTCTCTCTCAAAATAAATAAAATCTTTAAAAATAAATACAAATAAAGTACTCAGTGAAGTTGAAGTTACTTTGACAGTCAGCCCTGCATGCTCTGGGCCACCCAGCCTACGTATCCAGCTTTAGCTTTGGCCACCCCCACTCCACAGGAGCCGGCCACGTGGTTTGTTTGTTCTTTGAAGAATCTGTACTTCCACATGGCCAGGCCTTCACTCCTACAGGACCCTCAATCAGAAAACTTCTCTTTCCTCCACTCCCTGTTCTGAGAGTCTACACCTGTGGAAGCTCAGATTCAGGTCTCCTTGAAGTCTTCTCTGGTTCCCCAGTGAGTTACTCTAAGCTCTATTACAGCATTTACAATAATAATCGCTCCATATGTATGTACAGACCCTCAGCGAAAAAACACTTGTCACCAGCATTTTATTTATCCCTCACCACTCTGAACATACGTGTTGTCTCACATAGATGAGGACGCCAGTCAGAGCTGCAGTGTAAGTTGATTCATTTTTCCGCAAGCCACACCCCGTCCCCGCGCCCGTGCCCGGGATGGAGGCCCGAGCGGGATCCCAGCTGGCCCCGTCCCGGAACGTGCCTGATGACGTCAGACTCTGGGCGAGGCTGGGCAGCTGGCCGGCCGGCCTCTTCGGGATCCCCGGTCTCCACTTTAGGGACCTTCTTCCACCAGGCTTCGTTTGAGCCTTTAGCGCATGCTCCAAATCCTCCAGCGTCCCATAATGCATTGTCTGACGCTTTGCCCTCGCCCCTGGCAACAAATGCGCAGCCGCCCAAGGGACTTTGACGCCGCGCTGCCTGACAGGGTCTCAGAGGAAAGTTTGTCCCTCTGCGCGATCCGGCATTCAGAGGTCGTTGCTAGGCGCCCACGTTCCGCTTCTTCACATCTGATTGGATTTCACTCAAAAGTTGAGGCGGGGTTTTACCGTAGCGCGCATGCGTGCAGCAAAGGATGGAGGACTCGGAACCCGAGCGGAAGGTAGGAGCGAGGCAGGGGTCCGCGCTTGTGGCGAGCGGTAGTGAAAGCGGGGGGGCCTGAGCCTGACTTCTGTGTATTTGTAGCGGGCTCGCACCGACGAGGCGACTGCCACAGGAAGCCGCTCCGAGACGGAGGATGAGGACGACGAAGACTACGTGCCTTACGTGCCTTTGCGACAGCGCCGGCAACTGCTGGTGAGGGCCCCGGTTCGGAAGAGGAATGAGGGCGTGGGATCGGGGGGCGGGGTTGGGGGGAGGTGGCCGCCAGTGGAGCGAGCTGCCAGTACTCGGGACAGTGGCCGTCTGGCGAACGAGGGACGGGCAACCTGATCTGAGGTCGCAGGGTACAGAGCCCTTTCCCAAAAGCCAAGATCTTGACGCAGGCCCCCTGGGCCCAATGCTCCGCTTTGGTTTGGGCTTGGCTCTGAGGGGCGCTGGTGGAACCTCAGCTCCAGAAGCTACTGCAACGAAGGCGCAAAGGAGCTGCGGAGGAGGAGCAGCAGGACAGCGGCAGCGAGCCCCGGGGAGATGAGGACGATATCCCGCTGGGCCCTCAGTCCAACGTCAGCCTCCTGGATCAGCACCAGCACCTCAAAGAGAAGGCTGAAGGTGGGCTGGAAAGCAGCGGGGAGGCTCAGCTTGGTATAGTGCTTTGGTGTCTGACATCTGCTTCTTTCCTCAGCCCGCAAGGAGTCTGCCAAGGAGAAGCAGCTGAAAGAAGAGGAAAAGATCCTGGAGAGTGTGGCTGAGGGCCGAGGTATGGTTGTAGCCAGGGCAGAGGGGGAGGTGGACCGAGCCTCCTCCCCAAACCCCAGGCATGTTATATCTCATGGGCCTGGCCTCTGGGAAGCAAGAGCCAGCCCTGAGCCTCGTCTGTCTCCTCAGCCTTGATGTCAGTGAAGGAAATGGCCAAGGGAATCACATATGATGATCCGATCAAAACCAGGTATGTTTTTCAGTCTGTGGGAAGGCAGTCACTTTTACTTGGAATGGTAGTGGCTGAGACTGGCAGGTGCACCCCACAGCCAGTTGTGCCCGGGGCCTCTCTTGACCCCCACCACGCACTCACAGTTGGACACCCCCCCGTTATGTCCTGAGCATGTCTGAAGAGCGGCATGAACGCGTACGGAAGAAGTACCACATCCTGGTGGAAGGAGATGGCATCCCACCACCCATCAAGAGCTTCAAGGAAATGAAATTTCCTGCAGGTACCTGGGAACTTTGGTAGTCAAACAACTGTGAGGTTGTGTCCCAGCCCCCGCTGAGCTCAGCATCTGCAGCGATGGGTCTAGCCAGTGGAGGTGGAGGGACTTAGGTTTGAATTTCAGTTGCCCCAGCTGTACCTGTTCACTGTCTTCTGCCATTAGGGAGCTTCAGTGGGCAAGTGACATTGGCCTTAAGTGGACCTGGGTGTAAATCCTCCCTCCAGTTATCCTAGAGATCTTAGACAAGTCTTTCTTTTTCTCTTTTTCTCTGGGCCTCATTTGTAACTTGAAGGGAGTGGGAGTAGTGCTAATCTTACAGCTTTGGGAGGCCTGATAAAGTATCTGTGAGACACAAGGATGATACTGAGATTGTTTTCCGTAGCCATCCTGAGAGGCCTAAAGAAGAAAGGCATCCACCACCCAACACCCATTCAGATCCAGGGCATCCCCACCATGTGAGTGTGGACCTGGGGGCCCTGAAGAGGGCGGTGATGGGGAGGAGCAGTCACTAGGTGTCCATCTGGAGACTCATTCCCTACATTCTGCTGAACCTGATCCTCAGGCCTCTCCTCTCCCCATAGTCTGTCTGGACGTGACATGATAGGTATCGCCTTCACGGGTTCAGGCAAGACACTGGTGTTCACGTTGCCTGTCATCATGTTCTGCCTGGAACAAGAAAAAAGATTACCTTTCTCCAAGCGTGAAGGGCCCTATGGACTCATCATCTGCCCCTCGGTAAGACAGACCAGGCTGGAGACAGAGTGGAGACAGGACTACCTTCTGGTACCAACCTCTGCCCTGTTCCTACAGCGGGAGCTCGCCCGGCAGACCCATGGCATCCTGGAGTATTACTGCCGCCTGCTGCAGGAGGACAGCTCCCCACTCCTGCGCTGCGCTCTCTGCATCGGGGGCATGTCTGTTAAAGAGCAGATGGAAACCATCCGACAGTGAGCATAAGCACCCCCACCCTGTGGGCCTCCCCAGAGCCCCTCGACAAGCTAAAGGGCCCTTTGCTTTAGCTACCCTTGCAGACCCTTCCAGAAGCTTCCTTGTCCTCAAGGAGTTCCTTGTCTAATGGGGAGATCAGTTGGGGTGGGACAGAGGGATGTGGTAAGGTACTATGGGAGCACGACAGATGGAATGGGGGCATCTGGGAGGTCAGGGTTCAGGGCATTCTGGGCAGAAGAGACAGAGGTGGGGGACCCAGGATGTCCAGGAAGGTCAGGGTCATTCAGTGTGGTCCAGCATGGAGGCTGAGACACTAGGGCAGGGCCAGATCCATGGCCTTTCCTCCAGCAGACAATGCTAATTGCCCTGGACCAGGCTCTGGAGTCACGGACAGGCCACACTCAGGCCCTTCTTTCCAAGGCATTCCCAGTCTCAGGGAAGATTCAGATACAGAAAAGATTAAGTTAGCATTCCAGGGAAGTGAGCCCATCAACGCCTACAAAGGAAGCTGCGGGAGCACATACTGAGGCCTATGTGGAGATTCAGGATCACCCTCCTTCTAGAGAGGGAAGGGTATGCAGGGTTGATTCATGGCTGGGGCGGAGCTCTGGAGCAGAGCAGTAGTCAAGAAGGTTGCAGCCCCTTCCAGAAGAGACATGTTTTACAAGTAGGGCAGGGTGGTGGACGTGATGAAGGGACAGGTGAGGAGAGACAGGAAAGAGGCCAGAGGGCAGAATGAGCAGAATGCCAGCCCTTAGGTGCAGGGATGGGCGGGTAGCCCTGACCTCAGGGTCCTCTTGATCCCCAGCGGTGTGCACATGATGGTGGCCACCCCTGGGCGCCTCATGGATTTGCTGCAGAAGAAGATGGTCAGCCTAGACATCTGCCGCTACCTGGCTCTGGACGAGGCTGACCGCATGATTGACATGGGTTTTGAGGGCGACATCCGCACCATCTTCTCCTACTTCAAGGTGCCTGTCCCTGCCTGGCTAGGGCATTCCTGCCACCCTTCCCACCACACCCCATTCAACTGTGGCAGGCCCTGAGGCCTGGCACTGCCCACCCACTGCCCCTGCTTCAGGGGGCTACATCCCAGCTACTTGGCCTTCCCAGGCCTCACATGCCCTCAGTCCTAGCCCTACTCTTCCTCAGGGCCAGCGGCAGACCCTACTCTTCAGTGCCACCATGCCTAAGAAGATTCAGAACTTTGCCAAGAGTGCCCTGGTAAAGCCGGTCACAATCAACGTGGGCCGCGCTGGGGCCGCCAGCCTGGATGTCATCCAGGTGGGCAGGCACTCCTGATGCGCAGGGTCTCACTTGTGAGGGTTGGATCTGGCCAGGCCACGTTGAAGCTCTTGGAGTAGGGTTGAGGGGCCACCTTGTGGGCACTGGGGGTTTCATTCAAATCCCCAGCCCTTAGCAGGAAACATTCTTAGGGCAGCCAGTGCTTTATGGCAAGAGGCTTCTGGTTTCCTCCCAGCCAGGATTGGGGTCCCAGGCTCTGTGGCAGGGCCAGGGCTGGTGAGCCCATTTGCAGGCCCACCTGACCTGGCCCCTGTGATGGCAGGAGGTGGAATATGTCAAGGAGGAGGCCAAGATGGTATACCTGCTTGAGTGCCTACAGAAAACACCCCCACCTGTAAGTGCAGCCCGCCAGGCTGGCTGAGGACCCCTGGAATGAAGGGGAGGGGGGAGTCGGGGCAGCATGCTGGAGAAGGTCGGGCACGCCCGGTTGGGGTCAGCCCCCATGACTGAAGTTGGCTTTCCTGGACAGGTGCTCATCTTTGCGGAGAAGAAGGCAGATGTGGATGCCATCCACGAGTACCTGCTGCTCAAGGGGGTCGAGGCGGTGGCCATCCATGGGGGCAAAGGTCAGGGGGTAGTGCACACGTAGGCATGGATTTTGCTGCCATTGCTGCCCTCACCTAATCACTCTCCCTGCCTAGTAGGCCCGCCACTACTCCCCAGACTCCTGTCACTCTAACAGCTCCTGCCTAACCCTCCCCAGACCAGGAGGAACGGACCAAGGCCATCGAGGCATTCCGGGAGGGCAAGAAGGATGTCCTGGTGGCCACAGACGTAGCCTCCAAGGGCCTGGACTTCCCTGCCATCCAGCATGTCATAAACTATGACATGCCTGAGGAGATCGAGAACTACGGTGGGGAGCTTGGGTAGGGGGCGAGGTGTCAGGGGTGCAGGCTGGGCCCCAGCCCCTGGGCAGTAGGCCAGAGGTTCTGTTCCCTCTCTGCAGTGCACCGTATCGGCCGTACCGGGCGCTCAGGAAACACAGGCATCGCCACCACTTTCATCAACAAGGCCTGTGGTAAGGCTGCCACCAGGGCCACCCCAGCTGTGCCCTGGGTCCTCTGCCTGTGGCTATCTAGGTCCTGGCTGCAGGGCCTAGGGTTGGGCCTCATGGTTCCCTCCTACCCCCACAGACGAGTCGGTGCTGATGGACCTGAAAGCCCTGCTGCTGGAGGCTAAGCAGAAGGTGCCCCCTGTGCTACAAGTGCTGCACTGTGGGGATGAGTCCATGCTGGACATTGGAGGTGACCGCTGGCCAGGAGACCCCGGGGCGGTGCGGGCGGGGGCAGGGGAACATGACGGGAAGCCAGGGTCTGGGGTGTGGAGCCTGGTCCTGCAGTCCTGCTGACTCTCACCCCCATGCCCCCAGGAGAGCGTGGCTGTGCATTCTGTGGGGGCTTGGGCCATCGAATCACTGACTGCCCCAAACTCGAGGCTATGCAGACCAAGCAGGTTAGCAACATCGGCCGCAAGGACTACCTGGCCCACAGTTCCATGGACTTCTGAGCCATCTGTCATCCCTTGTCTCCAAGAGACCTCAGTCTCCAGCCACCTCCTACACACACTGGCCCCCTGGACAAAAAGCCAGCATCTTCGGCCCAGCTGGCCTGGGCTGGGCCAGGCTGGGCCTGGCTGCCTGCTCCCTGTGTCCCCCAGAATTACTATTTTTGTTCCCCTTTGCCCCAGCTGTCATTAAAGCACAAACCTCCCTGGTCTCAGCCCAGCCCTGCCTCTGTGTTTCGCCTTCCCTGATCCCTGCTTCCTGGACAGGCCTCACCCTCTGACCTCCGTAGCCCCTCTAAGGCGGGGGAACTGGCATCTCCCACCGCTACTGCCAACACGGCCGGCTGGGTTTTGGTTGTGGAGAGAGCCACGTACCTGGGGCCCCCTGCTGGGAGCTCTGGGTAGCTCCTCTGGGCGAGCTGGATTTGCGGCTCAGGGAGAGACCGCATTGGTGGGCCCGGGGGAAATGGCTGGGTTTTCTGGTCTCTGGTTGGCTCTTATAATCTCCAAACTTGCCCCAGCCTCCCTCTTCCTGTCAGTTGTATGAAGCTCCCGGAGCCCCTTGGGAGGCGACTTCCTGCCTCAGGCCCCCTGCCCACTTGCCTGCCCGCACAGACTCCCAGTGGGGAACCCTCTGTCCACCTCGCTGAGGGGGCAGCAGACGCCACAGGACCACCACTCAGGCAGCTAGCACTCACTGACCTCACTCTGTGCCTGGCTGTCAGTTGGGCTCAGGATCCAGGCAATTCAGGCAGACGCCTGCTGGGAGGCTCATAGGTAAGTAGGAGAGACAGGAGATGGGAATAACGGGGGTGGCAGATGGCGCAGGATCTCCACGTCTGGCAAGGGATGGGCAGCAAGTCCTCGGGGCCCGGCTCTTCATGTGCAAGACCACATGCTTATCCCAGCAGGACAGCAGTTGCTCAAGTCATGTTTGTCACTTGGTGTTTGGCCTTGGGCAAGTTACTTAATATTTCTGAGCCTCGATTTCCTCATCATTGAAATGGCAATGAGAATGCAAAGAACAGACTGTCCGGCTGCCGGAGCTTGGGGCTGCCCAGGCTGCAAGGGACACAAAGCAGGGTGGAGAGGCCCATGGAAAAGACTTCTGCCCACACCCCATATGCGACCCTAAAGAGTATTGCTCAGCCTGCTTACACATGCCTGCCTAAAGGTGGCATTGAATGAGTGACAGGAGGCTGTCCCCAGAATTCAGACACACACTCAGAGCCCCAGTAGTAGCCTCCAGCAAGGTGAGGCCCCCCCAAAAAAAAAAAAGTGCCTAGCAAGAAGCAAAGTTTAAAAAAAGCATGTGATCTCTCCAGGGACCCAATGGGGGCATGCCACTCATGCTCACATGACTGGGCCATGCTGTGAGGACGGGCTCACTGGTGGGGCCCTTGTGCTCGGCGTGGGGTGGTCAAGGGGGGCCTCCCCAGGGGAAGAGGCAGCCCAGCTATCAAGTGGCACAGTGGTAAGGGGTTCCTGGGAGGCACTGGGCCGAGGGGAGGTGGAGGCCAGGACAGGGCACCTTGAGTGTAGGGCTGAGGAGCCCAGGCTACACCCCCGGGCAGGGGGTAGTCAGAGGGGTTGGTTTGGGGTTGGTGGAAAGGACCACAGTGGGCCCTGTCAGGCAGTGGTTCAAAGGGGAGATAAGAGGCTAGTAATGGACAGGGACTGTGAAGACAGAGGGGAGCAGGTGAATATTAGAAATATTTCCAAGATAAAGGCCAGCAGAGCGGCACTGAGAGGGTACCAACCAGAGCTCAAGAGTGGGGAAAGCAAGGAGCAGGCCAGTCTGGCTAGAGGAGGTCCTGGGGCAGGGACAGGGCCGCGGGAACGTCAAGTGCCCGGGTGTGCGACTGTCCTGCTCAGAGGAGAGGTCGGAGCTTATGACTCACAGCCAGCTGACCCAGGTGCAGGCAGAGGTCAGCCGCCCTCCGGGGGTCTGAGGCCCCCCGCCAGGCACACGTGGGCGCCTTGGGCCAGCTGGACCCCGAGGAAGAAATATGTGATGTCCCCACCCCTATCCTAGCTCCTTTACTGAAGACGGGCGCCCCTCCCCCCAGCCCTGCAGCTGCCTCTCTGGACAGAGGGAGGGGGAAGTGGCCAGAAGGGGAAGTGTGAGGAGTTCCCCTCCGGCCTGTCACCAGTCTCATCAGGCCCTCGGAGTGGCAGTCCCGGGGCCTGGCAGCGGCCATGGAGCCTCGGGAGACTCCCATCAAGGACGGCATCCTCTATCAGCAGCACATCAAGTTCGGCAAGGTGGGGACCCTGGCTGCCAGGCAGCTTGTCCAGGACGGTAGGCGGCGGCCCCAGCCTCAGCCCACCGGGACCTGGGAGAATGGGGAAGGAGTCAGGGTGGGGAACCCAACCAAGGTGTTGGGGAGTAGAGCAGAGCCCCATTCTCAGCTTGAGTGGGCCTTTTGGAGAGCCTGTCCTGTTTGCGGATGGGGAAGCCAAGCACGGGGAGGATCTAAGAATCCAAACCTTGGGGCAGGGCAGAGCTGAGAGGCTGGCTAACCCAACAGCCTTCCGCCCTGTGTAGTAGAGGCACCCAGGCTCCTGTGGACAAGGCCGGGGCTGAGTCGGAGGAGCGCCAGCCTGCAGACGAGGGCTCAGCTCCTCCCAGCCCTGTTACAGGACACAGTTGGGGGCTTTGCCTTTCTCCCCAGGCAGCAGGCCCTTCACCCTCACAGCTCAGCTGCAGCTGCTGCCCAGGCAGATAAACAGTCTGTTTCCTTTGCTTTACGCTATTTGCATGTTTCCTTCCTTGCCATCATGAGACCGAGGCCTCCCTCCTGCTCAGCCCTTGTCCCATGGCCCGAGTGACCTTTTCTTTGGGGAGAGGGCGTAGGGGGCACCAATACAATGGTAGCATCAGGTGGTCTGCTTCAACCACGTCAGGGACGTGATCCAGTAGAAGCCCCAACCTTGCGTTCTCAGGGCTTTTGAGATATGAGGACACTAGTGCTCATAGGGGTCACAGTTAGGCAATGGTGGGATGGACTTGAACCCACAGCTGACCGCCCGCCAGCACAGACTCTTCCCCCCTGCTGGGCTGGCCCTGGCAGGGCCCCCTTCTCTGGGGCCTGCGGATCTGGGGGAAGCAGAGGCCAGCCAGGGTGGCCAGGAGCACTTGCTGAGCAGCGTGTGCTGAGCTGAGCTACAGGGAGAACCACCACCGAAGGGTCTTTTCCCCCATCCTCATCTCCCACAGAAGTCCTGGCGGAAGGTATGGGGTCTGCTGTATGCAGGAAGCCCATCAGGTGTGGCACGGCTGGAGAACTGGGAGGTCCGGGATGGTGGCCTGGGGCCAACATGTGACAGGTCTGCAGGCCCCAGCCGGCGTGGGGAACGGCGGATCATCCGCCTGGCTGACTGCGTGTCTGTGCTGCCCGCTGATGGCGAGAGCTGCCCCAAGGACACTGGTGCCTTCCTGCTCACCACCACAGAGCGAAGCCACCTGCTGGCCGCGCAGCATCGCCAGGAATGGATGGGCCCCATCTGCCAGCTGGCCTTCCAGGTGAGCATCAGGGGCAAGAGGTGGGCCACCTGACCCCTGACCTTGTTCATCTCCATGCTCACTCCCATCCTGTCACTCAGCAAGTACCTGCCAAGCACCTGCGAGCCTTCGGGGGAATAGCCCCGAAGTCCACAGAACGAATCTCAGATGGCCATTCATGCTGTGGGGAAAATGAAAGGCTGGTGGGACCAGGCATGAATGGCGGGATGTTAGATGGGAAGGCCTCTCAGGAAGGGACAGTGAGCCAAGTCCTCAAGGACAAATAAGAGCCCACCAGGCAAAGATCTGAGGCAAGAGTGACCCAGACACTGAGGTCTGAGGAGTGTCCTGAACAGAGGGGGCAGCATGGGCAAAGGCCCTGTGGCAGGGGAAAGTTTGGCGTGTTAAAGGGGCAGAAAGGCCACTATGGCTGGAGAGTAAGGAGTGGGAGGGAGCCCAGGAGGAGGCAAAGGTGGAGAGTTTGGTGGGAGCCAGCTGAAACTACTCTGGGCCACATGCAGAGTTCAGGGCTTTATTCTGAGTGAGAGGAGATGCCTTTGAGAGGGAGGTTCTTTGGGGAGCCAGGGACTGAGAGCTTTAAAGCTTCACAGGGTCTATGATGGACCAAAAGGAAATGAGCCTAGCAGTTCCTCAAAAACTTAAACATAGAGTTGCCATATGACCCAGCAATTGCACTAGTAGGTGTATACCCAAGAGAATTGAAACAGGTGTTCAAACAGAACTTGTATGAGAATGCTCAGGGCAGCAATATTCACAATAGCTCAAAGGTGCAGACAACCCCAATGTCTGTTAACTGATGGTTACACCCAATGTAGTCTATGCATACAACAGAGTATTACCTGACTATTAAAAAAAAAAAAAAATGAGGTAGTGATACATGCTAACACAATAAATGAACCTGGAGAACATCATGCTAAGTAAAAGGAGCCAGACACAAAAGACCACATATTAGTATCAGTCTATTTATGTGAAACACCCAGAATAGGCAAATCTATAGGGACAGAAAGCAGCTTAGCGGTTGCCAGGGGCTGGGGAAGGGGGAGTGGGTAAGGACTGCTAATGGGTTTCCATGTGGAATGATGAAAAATTCTGGAACTAGATAAAGGTGACCATTACACAACCTTATGACTATACTAAAACCACTGAATTATACACTTTAAAATGGTGAAATGGTAAATTTTATGTTGTGTATTCTACCACAATATTTTATTTTTTAAAAGATTTTATTTATTTGACAGAGAGAGAGAGGGAGAGAGCATGAGCAGAGAGGGGCAGAGGGAAAGGGAGAAGCAGGCTCCCTGTTGAGCAGGGAGCCCAATGTGGGACTCTATCCCAGGACCCTGGGATCATGACCTGAGCCGATGGCAGACGCTTAACTGACTGAGCCACGCAGGCGTCCCCACCACAATATTTTAAGTTTAAAAAAAAAAAAAAGGAAATGAACAGGAACAAGGAGACCAGTGAGGAAGCTGTCGCATGTGACCCTGGCCATGCCACCGTGGGCCAAGGTGGTTGTGCTGGAGGTGCTGACAGAGCTCAGAGGATGTGAGGGGAGATGGTGAAAGAGGCCTGGAGAAGAGAAGCCAATTCACTTGCGTGTCCCACCCCTAAAGCTCCAAGCTGTTAGGGACACACACAGGCAGGCCCAGTCCCTGGCCAAGTGCAAGTGCAACGGGACCTCCTCTTGTGTGCCGCTACTTTACAACTCTCGGCACCCTCAAGGGGGCACATGGGGGCTGCAGGTGGGGAAACAGAGGGGTCCCCAGGGTCGTGCAGTGTGTCGGGGGCAGAACTGGAAGTGGCACCCCAGTCCCTGGATGTTCCTGCTTGGCCTGGAGTCCTGGGTTACTGGCCCCAGGGAGAGGATGTAGAAAGAGGAGTGGGGGGAAGGCTCTAACTTCTGACTGTTTTTCATTCTCCAGGGCATAGGGGAGTATTCCTCAGGACCAGGGGAGGTGGAAGCTTCCAAGAGGGGCCTGGTCCCCATGGAGGAGAATTCCATCTACTCCTCCTGGCAAGAAGGTGAGTCAGGGAGGGGCAGGGGCAGCCTCAGCCGTCCTCCACCCAGGGCTGGGACCTTTGGGGGACCCAGGCGGGCTATCCCTGATGCCCTCGCCACCCTCCTGCCTGCAGTGGGCGAGTTTCCAGTGGTGGTGCAGAGGACCGAGGCTGCCACCCGCTGCCGGCTGAAGGGGCCCTACCTCCTAGTGCTAAGCCAAGACACCATCCAGCTGCGGGAACCCTCCAGCCCCCAGGCCCTCTACACCTGGCCCTACCGCTTCCTGCGCAAGTTCGGCTCTGACAAGGTGAGGTGCAAGGAGTGCCCTGCTGGGAAGGGTGGCAGGTGGACAGGAGCCCAGGTCCCTCCGCCGCGAACCCACCCATACCACCCCCTAACCCCGTGTCCAGGACGTGTTCTCCTTTGAAGCTGGACGCCGCTGTGACTCGGGCGAGGGTCTCTTCGCCTTCAGCAGCCCCCGAGCCCTCGACCTGTGCAGGGCTGTGGCCGCTGCCATTGCCCGCCAGCAGGAACGGCTGCCAGAGGAGGCTGGGCCCCGGCCCTGTCCCCTGCCTCGGGCCACCTCCCTGCCCTCACTGGACCCGCCAGGAGAGCTGCGGGAGGTGCCCCCAGGGCTGGAGCCGCCCAGCTCCCGGAGGGCACGCCTGGCTGAGCCCGGCCCCCAGAGCCTGCCCCCACTGCTGAGCCCGGTGCCCCACGATGAGCCGGTGTCTGGGCTCTACGCATCTGTGTGCAAGCGGGCCAGTGGGCCCCCAGGCAATGCCGAGCACCTCTATGAGAACCTATGCCTGCTGGAGGCAGGCCCCGTGCTGCCCAGGGATAGGGACCCCGAGCAGGAGAGTCCCAGCCGCCGCAGCCCCCTGGCCAGCCCCATCTACCACAACAGCGAGGACCTGGGCTGGCCGGGCCCTGCCCACGACAGCAGCCTCGAGGCCCAGTACCGGCGGCTGCTGGAACTAGAGCTGGGCGACAGTGATGAAGCTGGGAGCTCTGGCCGCCCCAGTGCTCACACGGGCTTCAAGGCCAAGCTGGTGACTCTGCTGAGCCGTGAGCGGAAGAAGGGCCCAGTCCCCTGTGACCGGCCCTGAAAGCCCTGCCTGGCTCTGTGGCAGGAGGAAAGACAGGTGTTCTGCTGTTCCTGGGCCAGGGCCAACAATGGACATCTGGGACACAGCCCTGCATCCACTCTGGCCTGCAGGGGTAAGGCAGGCAGGCTGGGGAGGACCCCTCCTGTGCCCCACCGGTCCCCCCTCCCCCGCCGTGTACAGTGTACAGGTTTGCTGGTAATAAAACCTCCCAGCTCTGCTCCTGCTCCCACCTTGTAGCGCGTAGTGTACAGTTCCTCCCTTCAGCTCTTGGCAGTGGTGCTCACCAAGCCACACAGACACACAGACCCTCACTCACGTGCCCTGAAGCAAACACCAGCGCCCTGTGCTGGGTGCCGGGGACACACCTAGCCTGCACTTGACCTCTGCGACCCGTGGGCTCCAGTCCACTTGAGCAGATGGGTGGGATGCAGATAATTAGGGCCCATGTAGTCAGTCCTGTGCAACAAAAATGACAGGGACAGTAAGGCAGGAGGAGAAATTGGGCTTGCCCATGCGTGAGGTGCCCTCTGAGTTAAGCATGAAGGACAGGCGGAGCCTTACCAGGTGGACAGCAAGCCCCCGGTCTTTCCAGGCTGAGGGTGCATCTGCACTGGCCCAGAGATAAAGGGAAAAGCATGGGGCTGACAGGGAGTTGGTGGCCAAGCATGAGAGGCCTGACCATCCTGCAGTGAGCTTGGTCTCATCCTCAGCAGAGAGACACAGATTATAGAAGGAGCAGTGTGGAAAACAAATTTGAGGGAGCCCAACTGGAGACCAAGTAGCCTGAGCTGGGGAGGAGGTAATAGGTGGGGGGTGGGGGAAGGGCAGGTGGAAGGGACTTCAAAGATTTGCACAACCAAAACACCGGCTCCCCAATAAGACTCCAAAATGTGCAGACACTTCTGGGAACCTTGGGCCTCAGTCTCCTCAACTGTCAAGGACAAAGGTCAAATTACCTACCAGGCATGCATTCATGCCTTAGAGTTTTACTGCCTGCCTACTCTGTGCCAGGCACTGGGGACACCGCCATGTTCAAGACAGTGAGGTCCTTTTGTTTTTGTTTTCCTTTTTTTTTTTTTTTTGGAGAGAGTGTGGGGCGGGCGGGTGAGGGAGAGAGAGAATCCTAAGCAGGCTCCATGCTCAGCACGGAGCCCCAACATGGGGCTTGATCTCACAACCCTGAGATCATGACCTGAGCCATAATCAAGAGTCAGAGGCTTAACCGACTGAGCCACCCAGGCACCCCATAATTCAGTGAGGTTCCGTTCTCAAGGATCTCATGTTCCAGAGGGAGATAAACAAGTGTCTTGAAGACTTTGGTGCCCTCATGCTACTCCTGTCACCATGCCTGAGGCCTCCCTGCACAAAAGCATCATGCCCCCAAGAATCTTGCCCCCAGCCCCTTGACCTCAACTCTGCCTCCACCACCCATGCCATTGGCACATCCTGCGCCTCTTCATGACAGTGATGCTCCCTCTTCACAATCTTATTTCCAAGCATCCACCTCTGGCCACCTCCTTTTCTCCTTCCAGCCCACTTCCTCTGGCATGGCCCATAAAGCTCCTCTCCAACCACACTGGCCTACAGGACCCTTTCCTCACCATCTGTGCAGTCGCTCTCCACAACGCCATCCTTGTCCAACTTCGATTCTTTGCTCTGCCAATGGAGCAACCCCCTTGTGCTCCTCTCTTCTTCCATCTTATTTGTCTGGCAAAATGCCCAGCCTCAGGTGAACCCAACTCCCCTCCATGCCTGTCCCCCGGCAGCTGCCCGTGGCCAGAGAAATTCACGCAACCAGGCTGACCACATTCTCTCACGATGTGATCTCAAAGCTCAGATAGACAGGCTCTCCGGAGAGCTCCTCCATCCCAAGACCTTCTCACCTTCTCCTCTCCATCCCCACTCCTTCTCATCTCAAAGATATCCTGGACAGATGGCAGCTGACAGCAGCGAAGCCCCTCAACCTCCCAGCACTTCACTGGCAAGCGCACCAGCAGCCACACCATTTCCGTCCTGCCCTACGATGACAGAAGTGTCTGCTCCCCAACCCGCGTGCTCTGACCCCAGCCCCCGTCCCCTCCCAGCTTGGCAAACTGAGCCATCCTCTCTCCTCACCCATGAATTCCACCATCGCCATCATCCTTTCCAGCCACATGCAAACACGCTCCATAATTTCACATCTTTAAAGGAAACCTTTGACCTCACATTCGGCTTCAGCCACCTCCCCGTTCCCTTTTCCCCTTCACGGTGAAACTCCTCAAAAGTGTTGTTGATTACTTTCATTTCCACTTTCTCCTATTCTCCCTTTAGCCAACTCAAGTCTCCCCGTGGGCCCCACTGATCCATTACATCACTCTTATTAGGGTCACCAACCTCTTGTTCCCCAAAACAAAAGCAACCTGGTCTCCCCAGCTTCTCAGCAGGATCTGACATCTCTCCTTAAAACACCATTTTCACTTGGTTCTCCTCCCTCGTCACAGATCTCTCCTTCCCAGCCTCGGCCGGCACCTCGTCTGCCAGAGTTCTGCCTGGGGCTCCGGCCTCAGACACAGTGTAGCTCAACCCTGGCTGCACACGGAATCACCTGGAGCCTCCTTAAAAATGCCTACGCCTTTTCCTGCACCCAGGGGCTGAGATTTCATCAGTCTAGGTGCGGCGTGGGCACCAGTGTCCAGTTTTTCAATTTCCCGGATGATTTCTGTGGGAGTCCAAGGTGGAGAACCACTGCCATAAGTGAGCCAATTCTATCTGCAGATCTCATAGACCATCTAAATGCTCAGGACTCCCAAACGTACATCTCAGCACAGACCTGTCCCCCTGAACTCCAGATTTAAGAATCCAACTGCACACCAGACTCCTGGATGTCTGAAAGACATCTCCAGATGCAATGTGTGAAAGGAGGTTGTGGGCAGGGGGGTTCTGTGCAGTGCTGGCCACAGAGAGAAAAGCCTGGAAGGATGTTAGAGGCAAGGGGAGGTAGGTTTCGGCCCCGCTTATGGGAGGGGGTGATGTCCTCCCTATGACAGGGAAAGTCTTCCCATGATCGATCAGGCTGCCGGCCATAAAGCAAGCTGAGGCCAAGAGGCTCCCCAGTCCGATTGGCTGCAGCAAGGACCCCTCCACCCCACAGTGGCAAACCAGCCCTTGATAGCTCAGCAAATCCCAGGACACTGAAGGTTACCTAGAGAATTAGGGTCATGGCCAGAACTGGAACCTAGAACTCTGGGTCTCTGTTCTGGCATGCTTTTTTATTACAAATCTAAGCCTCTTTGCTTTATGTCAGTTTTTGTGAGATTCCAACCAGTCTATAAAAGAGAAAGTCTTTGCAAATCTCCAGGATTCTCGGGCCTCACCCTGGAGCTGCACGTGTCCTGGACACTAGGGGGCACTGTGTCCTAGCCTGGGGCCTGTCCCCTTGGGCTGCCTTTGCAGGGAACATTGGTGGCTTCATCCAGGCCTGAACCTTGCACAAGCCAAGGAATAGGACCCTGGTGTCCTCTGCTGGAGGACTGCCAGGACCCCCAGGCCGCCACTTGTTCTCTTACTCATTTGCTGTTTCACCTTCTCAATCCTTCATCTCTTCATTCACATCCCCTGTGTACAGACACTGGGGAAATGGTGCATGAGACAGACAAATCCCTGCTCTAATGGGATTGACATTCTAATGAGGACAAAGAGCAATGAAGAAACAAGCACCTAATATAACGTCAGATGGTGGTAAGTGCTATGGGGAAAAATAAAGCAGGGTAAGGGACTAAGTGCCCAATGAAAGTGACATGTCAAGGAGCTATTGTTTTAGATACGGTGATCAGGGAAGGCCCCTTGGAGGAGGCAACAGCAGAGCAGAGATCTGAACAAAGTGAGAGAGCCTGTTGTTTAGGTAGCAGGGGAAATTGTTCCAAGCAGAAGGAGCTACAAGTGCAAAGTCCCTGAGGCAGGAATATGCTTGATGCGTTGCAGGAACAGTGAGGAGGCTGGAGTGGCTGGGGTAGAGTGAGCAAGGAAGGGAGCAGTGGGAGGTAGACTTAGCTTATTAATGTCATGTACATCTTAAGGACCTTAGTTTTATTTCAAGCGTAACATGAGCCCACTGGAATGCCAAAAGCTGAGGGTGATGTGGTGTGATTTCTGCTTAAAAAATATCACAGCTGCTGCATGGAGACTCTAGATTAGGTAAGGGTGGAAGCAGGAAGATCTGTTAGGAGACTGTTAAGGTGTCCAGACACAAGACGAATGGCTGGCTGGTGACCAGATATGGAACATATTCTGAAGGTGGAATTTGCAGAATTTAAGGTATAACAGAGAAAGGAAGGATAACGTCATAGTTTTTACTGAGTCAGGTGGATGAATGGTGATGCCTTTTACTAAGGTGAGGAAGAAGTTAGAGAGGTGGAAAATCACAACTTTAAATTGGGATGTGATGAGCTGAGATATCTAGTAGACCTCCAAACAGAGCCTGGGTAGGATGTTGGATATTAGAGTCTGGAATTTGGGGCGGGGGGAAGGTCAGGACTGGACATATAACCTGGGAGTCCTTGGCATATAGGTGTTATTGATAGTCACAGGACAAGATGGGGTCCCGGCAAATGAATGTAGTCGGGAACATTTCATGGCCATGTTGGGAGGCAGATGAGGAGCTGCCAAAGGAGGTAGAGAAGGAATAGCCAATGGCAGGAGGAGGTAGGAAGCCAGGGGCAAGGGAGAAGGCACCTGGACCAGTGCTACTCCCAGGCAGGGCAAAAGGAAAGCTGACAAATCACCATTGACTTGATAACTTGGAGGTCATTGGAGACCCTGAGAAGAGGGAAATAATTCAGAGGACTGGTGGAAACAACGGCCTGACTAGATGAGTTCAAGAAAGAGCAGGAGGAAAGCAAGTGCAGACAGGACTACAGACAACTCATTTGAGAAATTTTACTCTCAAAAGGAGTAGAATAGGGGATGCCTGGGTGGCTCAGTCGGTTGAGCATCTGCCTTTGGCTCGGGTCATGATCCCGGGGTCCTGGGATCAAGTCCTGCATCCGGGGAGTCTGCTCAGCAGGGAGTCTGCTTCTTCCTCTCCCCCTTCCCCCTGCTCATGCTCTCTCTCTCTATCAAATAAATAAGCAAAATCTATTTTAAAAAGAGTAGAAAAGCAATAGTTGAAGGGGAGGTGGGGTCAAGAGAGGATTTCTTTAAAGGTAACTCTTACAGCAGTCTGTGTAGTCAGGGAAATAATGCACAACAAGAGGGAAATGTGATGAGGGCAGGGGGTGGGGGTGGAGAACAGCCTCAGCCATGCCCTAGAAGAGGCTGAGGGGTAGATGCCCATTCCCTCAGCCGAACACTGCTGCTTCTGCTCAATTTCCCCTGCCATCTGTGCTAGCTGCCCGGGATGACCACTAGGGACAAAGTGGGGATTCTGACACCCCTGCTAGAGTCACCCTGTTACATCCCCACTGCCTGCGCTGCCTTCTCTGGAGTGGGGTACCAGGCAACAGGCCATTTCAACAGTGTGGAGTCGTTACAGGGCAGAGGGCTGTTGACCGCCTGGGGTCAGGCTCAGAGCCAGGCCAGGTCCGCCCCTGCCATTATTTTCTGCCTTTTGTAGAGGGTTCTACAAACCTAGCTTCAAGATCCCCTGTCCCTACCTCAACTGACCCCACCTTGAGGTGTTCCACACCCGCAAGTCCCTCCGATTTAGAAAGTCTGGAGACGCCGATGGCTTGCACCTTACGCCAAACAATGCCTATCCTTACGATGGACCTGCAAGGCGAGTATTATTGTTCCATTTTTCCGAGGAAGAAACTGAGATTCAGGATGTCCAGGTCTGTTTGGTTTCGAAGGCAGCTTTCTTTCGGCTGGGCCAGAGGGAGGCGCAAGGGGCTGGGCGAGCTGCTAGCGGGCTCCTAGACCAGGCGACGGGCAGCCCAGACCCTGCCCAGACCCCGCCCAGGCTCCGCCCCACCAAGGGGTCCCGGGCAGGCCAGGCCTTCGAGCTCCAAGCAAAACGGGACTTCGTGATTGGGCGGGGCGGAAGGATTGGGTAGGGCTTCCCAGTCGTAGAGAAGCCGCTCGCGGGCGTGACTTTGACGGGGCGTGGCCCCTGGCTCCGCCCCCTTCCGCGGGCTCAAAGCGGACGGCGGCCGCGGGGGCGGGGTCAGAACACGGGTGGCCGATCCCAACGCGGCTCTGTGTGGCCAGCCACCGGGCAGCGCCTCGGCGGGGCCGAGCAGGTACTGGCGACCGCGCGGGGCGTCTCGGGCTGGGCCAGGCTGAGGGCAAGAGCCTGCTGGGGACCACGGAGGGCACCGGGGTCGGGGCCAGCGCTGCGCTTCCTCTTGCGAGTCTGGGCCCCTGCCTCCGCCCCCGCCCCCGCCTTCCTGCGGCGAAGCCGGCTACGGCAGGGCCGATTGGCGCCTGCGCTGCTTCCTGCGCCCGGGACTCTGCCAATGCATGGGGCCCGGGCGGGGGACGGGGGAAACTGAGTCACGTCGGGATGGTACTAGGCCTGTGTGGGAGGCACCACCCCAGCTGGGCTCCAGAATGAATCCCCTACCTGGCCACGCTTCGGGGTCCAAGCCCTCACCGATTTCCATAGGGGCCATGGCCCCGCCCGGTCTCCCCCAGCGCCCAAAGGAGTCCTCATCAGCCTCCACCCGTCCGGGAATGGCTAGGACCCGCTCCAGCCGCCTCCCTTTCCACCCCTCCCCCTCGCGTCCCGAGCCCCCGTGTGCTCCCTCCGCTGGCTCCGCAGTGTCAGCTTACACGCCTTATATAGTCCGAGCAGGCTTCAGCGCGGCCTGCCTGTCGGGACCTGGGGGCGGGGGAGAGGAGCGCCGGCCCCTGACTCACCCGCCGTCTGTGCGAGGCTTAAGGCTGGCTTGGGGGGAGGCCATGTCAAATTAGCCCTGCGGCCCATTTCTGAATGAAAAGAACCTCAAGACTAAATGAGGGGAACCCCTCATCATCCCAGTCCCTGGGGGAGGGGGTTTGCCCCTGCCTTTCCAGAATGAGGTCTGCTAGCCAGAAACCCAGCCACACCTGACAAGGTGCCCGCCTACGGGTGCCCTGGCTGTGCCTGCCTGGCCTGGCACCAGTCCAAGGCTGGTGTCCGGAGCTGGGCCTGCGTGCACACCCACTATGCTGTCCACTCACCTTTTCTTTCCTCCCAGGAGCAGGCACCATGGAGTCCTTCAAGGTGGTGCTGGAGGGGCCCGCACCTTGGGGCTTTCGGCTACAGGGGGGCAAGGACTTCAATGTACCCCTCTCCATCTCCAGGGTGAGCCATCTTTGGGGGAGGGGCTCCCCCAGGAGTCTTTGGGTGTTCAGGTCTCTGGTGGGTGATGGGAGGAGTCTGAGCAGGAGTGAGCCAGGTTCAATAGAGCAGGAGGTATCTAGGTCCAGAGATGTGGTGGGCACCTGCCACAAAGACTCCCAACTAGGTGGGTACTGGGAGAGGAGCACCCACAGTTCCCCAGCACTGCCCTGTACTTTGATGCCATTCCACAAAGCTCCTGGGGCCACCTCTGAGGCCCCAGGGGGATGCCCATTCTGCAGGAGGGGAGCCTGAGGTCTCTGTGAAGTATCTAAGCTGCTTGAAGGAGCAATGCTTGGAGCCAAGCCCCAGCCAGGGCATTCTTGACTGCAGGATCTCACTTCAGCCTCATTGCCACCCAGGGAATAGCAATTGTCATCCTGTTTTTCCAGATGAGGGAACTCAGGGCTCGGAGAGGTAGAGGGGCCTTTACAGCGATTCCTTGGCAAAGCAGGGATTTGAATTCAGGCACTGGGATGGTCTGCAGTTTGGTGGGGAGTGGGGGCACTTTCCAGCCTCTGTGAGATTTCTCCATCTTCATGCATTGGTCCTATTCAGGATGCAGTGGCCTCTGACCCAAAGCAGGGGTGTGGGTTGGGCCTCTAAGGTTCTAACTTCAGCTCCTGAAGGCCTGCTCTGGTAGGGGCGGAGCTGGGGGCTGGCTCCTCCCTGTGGCAGGGGGATTGCCTTATAAGCCCAAGAATGCAACCCCATGCTGGGATGGCCAGCTGGTGACTAGAGTCCACAGAGCTGAAAAAAGCTGGTTGAGGCCTGAACGCCTAAATGCCATTGGTGGGCCCCTCAGCTGGTGACTACGAGGACATGGCTCCAACTGTAGGGTCAGTTGTGGGACACAAAGAGGGTGCCCAGAGAGAACGAGGCCAGCCCTGGGACTGGTGTCTGTGGACAGGGGGTCAGGAGGGGGCGGGGACTTCCTGCCCGCACATCCGCCTGTCCAGAGGCCCACCCAGGCGCCCACCGGGCAGGCAGCTGTTGGCAGGAAGCCCAAAGCAAGCACAGCCTGGAGGGGGCCAGGTTGTCCAGGCACTGCCCAGCCTGAGAGGGGCCCCAAGGCCAAGTCTGTCTACAGGAGTTGGGCTTGGTGGACAGGGCAGGCGGTTGGTCACTGTTCTTTCCAGGGACCTTTCCATGGGGTTCCCCTGGAAACTGCCCTGCCAGCTGGGTAGCTTAGGTCCGCCTACTACACAAACCCACCCCTACAGTTGTCAAGCCTTGCTAGCCCTGAAAGCGTATTCTATATTCCCCTCTCTGGGAAAGTGCTAGCCGATGTGGCTGGGAGCTGTAGGCCTTGGCTGGACTCTGAGACTCAGTTTCTTCATTGGAGGGGATGGACAACATAATAGCCTGAGGGATGGACTTTAAGATGTGGCCTGTTGGGGGCACTCTGGGTCTGAGCTCCCTTGTCAGCAGCCCTCGCTGTGGGCGGGGCCACAGGCTGAGCCCAGCACTGGAGCTGGACCTAGGCCCTGGTGGCTGGGCGGGTGGGGTGGTCTTTTCTGAGTTGGGTCAGCCCCTCCCTCTCCCCTGACCCCAGGGAGGAGGGAGGGGCTAGGGCTGGCTGTGGGCCCAGGCCTGGGAGATGAGGTAATGTCTGAGACTTGGGGGTTGGGCTGCCTATTGGAGTCCTCAGGCTGACTCACCCCCACCCTATGCAGTGTCCAGCTCTCTAGCTTTCCCCCTTCTTGACTCCTCAGGCCTCCTTGCTTCTCTCTCCAGCCCCCCACCCCACACCCAGGGTTTTCTCCAGCTTCCCTCTCCACCTCTCTGACCATTCCTCTCTCCCTCTTGTGCTTCCTGACCTCCTTGCTCAGGAAAGGAAGTAGTCCCCAAATCCCCACCCCTCCCTGGGAGCCAGCTGCTCCTGCCCACCCCCAAGACCTCTACCTCAGGCTTAGCCCACACCTCCCAGGAGCCAGCTTGTGTGGGTAGGGAGTGGCTGGACCAGGTTTCCCTTCCACTGACTCACCATGACCTTGAGTAAGTCACTTCCTTTCAAGGGTGTCACTTCTGTATGCTCATTATAAGGGGTTGTTGGGTTGAACTAAAAGCTAGAGAGGAGATCTAGGCCCCAGACCCAGCCAGGGGTTTAGGGAGTTGTTCGAGGTAAGATGACCTGAGTTGGGTCCCAACACTCAGCGGAGGTAGCCTCGTGTAGTGGAGCCTTAGGGTCAGGGTCAGACCTGGCCTTGCCTCTTACCAGCTGAGCAGTTTGAGGCAAGTTACATAAACTCTCTTTTTTCCTTGTGTGTAAAATGCATATAATCTCAGACTCCACTCCGCAGGTTGTTGGAAGATTCAGTATTAGCATGTGACAGTACTAGGTGCTCAGTAAGTGTCAGCTGCTCTTCTTACCATGTAGCAGATGAAGAAGGAGGCACCCAGCTGTCTTGCCCTTCTAACCTCCCAAGCATGAAATGGAGCCAGCTCTCCCTTCTTGCCCCAGGGCTGCATCTGGTGTCTCTGCCTTCTGGAGATCTCTCTAGAACCTCCCACCTCCCCTCTCCCTGCCTCAACTTCGTCTGTGCATCAGCCCACCTGAGGAGTCTCCTGAGGCCACGGGCAGCCAGTACCTTGCAGTCCTACCCCCCAACCTCTGAATGTGAATTGGCCTTCCAGCCCTTCCCCATGGAAGTGTACTTAATGCCAGGCCCCTTGCCAGATGCCCAGGCAGCTCTGTGGGCTTAGACCCACAACAGCTGTGTCACCCCTTTCTGAGGGGCTAGAGGGCTGGGAGCGCCCAGTGGGGTTTGTCAGGGTTACCTCTATCAGGGCTCTGGGAAGTACCCGACTGGGACTTTCAAAGGGCTGATGGCCCCTCCTAAGCTCAAGGCCAAGTCCTGATTCCTTCATGACAGTCTCAGTTCATGCTGGTGGTGACCATTACTGCCAGCCCACTATTACCCCTCATTTGCCACAGGAACCGGCGATTCCCAGGGCAGAGCCCAAAGGACTGGGGGAGAGGGTAATGTGGCAATTGAAGGCTTTGGGGTGACACTCATTTACAACCTCAGCTGATACCTTGGGCCCCCTTCAGTCACTTCACGGGGAACCTGGAGATGCTGGGGGCCTATTCCTGGCTCTCAGAGGGTCCTGGCAGATCCCTGTAGCTGGCCCCAGGACAGGGTGCTGGGAGTGTAAGAGGTCAGTAGGAGCACCTGGCGGTGTCCTGGAGGAAGTGGCCATAGGCAGAAGCCAGCGGTGGGTGAAACAGCCTGGGCAGGAGGCTGGCAGGGGGCTCAAAGGCTGTGGTTGGAGCTAAGAAGCTTGGGGCTTAACCTGCAGGTGGCTGCTTGGTGATGTCACAGCAGTTCTGCACCGTGGGGAGGGGGGTCATGGAGGTGAACAAATGACTAAATAAATAGGGTGATTCAGGTGTTTGTGAAGTTCAGGTGAACCCCACCCGCCCAGATTGTTTTAGTGTTCCACAGCTGCCCAGAAATACGTTGAATGAAGAGGCCTCTGGGTTCGAGAAGTGGGGCAGCTTAAGCAGGGTTGACTAATGTTGGCCTCGGTTTGGTCTGCAGAGGCTTGGGCGGCCGTGACCTTCCATGTCTCCACAGCTCACTCCTGGAGGCAAAGCTGCACAGGCCGGTGTGGCTGTGGGTGACTGGGTGCTGAGCATCGATGGAGAGAATGCCGGGGGCCTCACTCACATTGAAGCCCAGAACAAGATTCGTGCCTGTGGGGAGCGCCTCAGCCTGGGTCTCAGCAGGTACAAGGGCCCTGGCCTGCCTGGCGGGTGGGGCACCCCCAGGCCTGGCCTGCTATTACCCCTTCTCCTTCTCCTCCAGGGCCCAGCCGGCTCAGAGCAAACCGCAGAAGGTAGGCCTAGGACATCTGAACACGACATCTGGGCGGTGGGAGGGGTGGGACTAGACTGCTGAGCTGACTAGCCCTCCCCCGCAGCAAGGAGCCTTGATACCCCTATCCCTGGCCGGAAATAGAGGGTGGGCGCCAGAGCTGGGGGAGTCTGGGAAACTGGGAGTTGGGCTGGGAGCTGCCGCACGGTCTGGGCACCACGCATGTCTGCCTGTCTGTCCGCTGCCTTCCGCTGGCCTGTGCTACCAGCCGCGCTCGTCTGCCCTTTGGCCCGCGTGGGCTGAGATCATCCCTCCCACATGGGCCCCTTGAAACCTGAGTCCCCCCCCCCCACCCCGCCCCATGCCTCCGGCCAGATGTGTGGGTGTGGGGCTGGAGCACCGCTGTCCTCTCCACGCCAGGGGGGCACCCCCCTCCGGCCCATCGTCCCTGCCCCTGCCTGCCCTGCCCGGCTCTGTCTCCGCCCAGGCCCTGGCCCCCGCCGCGGACCCCCCGCGGTACACCTTTGCACCCAGCGCCTCCCTCAACAAGACGGCCCGGCCCTTCGGGGCGCCCCTGCCCGCTGACAGCGCCCTGCAGCAGAATGGGTACGTCGGTCCTGCCCACCCACCGCCTGCGCCCACGCCATCTGTCTGAGGCCCCACGCCCCCGCAGCGCACTGCTGCTCAGTCTGCATTGCGCCCCAGCCTGGCTGGAACCGTGCGGCAGCGACCCCTGGCGGCCGGGGCGGGGCTGTGGGCACTGGGCCCCCCGAGGGTGTGGCTCTTGCCCAGGCGCTGCGCTACCTGGGCGCTCTGAGCCAGGCAGCGCCCCCCAACTGGTGGCCCGGGGTTGGGGTGTGGTGTCAGGCGACTGAGCCCTAGATACTCAGTGCAGCCTTGCCCCTGGCTACTCTGACCCCTTGCCATTTTTCTTCTTCCTTGTGTCTGTCCCTTTGTCCCTTTATCTGTCCCATCTGTCTATTTCCTTCACAGGTGCAGACCCCTGACAAGTCAGTGAGCCCCCTCTGCCTGTCCCTTTCTTCCTTCTTTTTGGCATTCTGGGCGGTGGCCCCTCCCCACCCTAGCTGCCCTCCTTTCCTCTCACTTAGCTACCCTCCCCACCACCACCCAGCAGGCCCTGGCCTTGCCCTGCCCCACTCTCCCAGCACCATAACCCACATGCACCAATCCCGGGAGGGGCTGCCCCCACTGCCCACCCCCCGCATGAGGTTCTGAGCCACACCCTCCCCACAGACAGCCCCTCCGGCCGCTGGTTCCAGACGCCAGCAAGCAGCGGCTGATGGAGGACACGGAGGACTGGCGGCCTCGGCCCGGGACAGGCCAGTCCCGTTCCTTCCGCATCCTTGCCCACCTCACGGGCACCGAGTTCAGTAAGTGCCAGCCCAGGGCAGGGCGGACTCTCCTGCTGGCTCCCAGCCTGGGCCTGGGCTCTGCTGGGAGCCTGCTCTGGTACCCTGTGACCTCCTGCCGGGGCTCAGGGCTGGGGTGGCCCTCGGTCTTCTCTTGGTCAATGCCTGCCTCTGCCCTCTCAGTGCAAGACCCGGATGAGGAGCACCTGAAGAAGTCAAGGTAAAAGGACGGGCCGAAGTCCCTCTTTCTCATCTCCTGCCTTGCCCATTCCAGCCACCGCCCTGTGTCTGCTCCTGAGGGTCCCTCGCCAGGGCTCTCCGTTTTCCTTCCTTCTTTCCTTCCTTCCTCCCTTCCGTCCTCCCTCCCTTCCTCCCTTGCAACTCTCCTTCCTTCTACTTCCTCCTCCTTCTCTCTCTGCCCCCCAGGGAAAAGTATGTCCTGGAGCTGCAGAGCCCACGCTACACCCGCCTCCGGGACTGGCACCACCAGCGCTCTGCCCACGTGCTCAACGTGCAGTCGTAGCTCGGCCCTCGCCGGCCGGCTGCCCTCTCTGCCTCTCTCTTTCTGTTCCTCCCACCCAGGGCAACCCCCCCCCACTTGGTCGCTGCAGCTTCCGCCTACCTCACCCCCTCCTTTCCTGCCCCTGGACTGAGCCTCCTGCTGGCCTGGCAGAGGGGCTGGCCCTGTCTGACACTGCCTTCCCTCTTTGCCCTGTGGTATTACTCTCTGCCAGGTCTGTGCTGGCTCAAGCATGGAAATAAACATTCTCAGCCCTGCTTCCTCTGCCTCTGCCTTCTATCTTTGTGGGCTTGGTTTGTGGTTTGGGTGTGGGGGTGTTAGATGGTTCAGACCCAGTGTGGGCCATGCCAGTCTGGGTCTCAATGAGGGGTGGTACCTGGCAAAGTGGGCCCTGCCGTCAGAGCTAGATCTCTGGGATGAGGAAGCCCCGAGAACTGCCCCAGAAGGGAGAGAGTCCTGCTCCACCTCCCAGCCCTGTACAACAGAGCTGCCAGCTGGAACCTGGCTAGGAGAAGCTGCTGCCCTACCCATACCTACTCCTGTGGGACCTGGAGTCCAGCCCAGCAGCTCTCATGCACCCAGGCATCTCCCATGGGGACAGCAGGACCAAGGTTGGGGGGTGGGGCCACGCCAGGAGCCTCAACCATACAGGGCCTTGAATGGCAGATCTTGCAGCCAGGTGCCCAGGACAGAAGCCCCAGCCCCAGCCTCAGCTACACCCCAGGAACCCTGGCCTGGTGAGAGAGAGAGTGGGCTTGGGCCTGGGGAAGGGTGGGTAGCCTCCAGGGGCATGCGGGGGGGGGGGGGTGCTCCAAGCTGCCCCAGGCTCAACCCCCTGACCTTTGGGGTCCTGGGCACCTCCCTGGAGCCACTTTCCTTAGCCCCGGCAGGCCCTACCACCCCCAGTCCCACTAGCCGCCCACCCTGGGCTGTGGACCCCGCATTTGCTGAGCGCTACGCCCCGGACAAGACGAGCACGGTGCTGACCCGGCACAGCCAGCCAGCCACGCCCACGCCTCTGCAGAATCGCACCTCCATCGTGCAGGCAGCCGCTGGAGGGGCCACGGGAGCAGGCGGTGGCAACAATGGCAAGACTCCCGTGTGCCACCATTGCCACAAGGTCATCCGGTGGGTGGCCCTGTTCCTTTTCCTACTCTGGCCTTCCCCGTCCTAAAGCCTGGCCCAGGCATCTTTCCGACCTTTGCGCCCCTGACTGTCTCCCCACTCATCTAGCTGTCACTGTGGGAGGATGAGGATTCAGTTCCCAGTAGCGGTGGGGGCAGGGACTTGGCCTAGGTCCTCAGATTCTGCATCCTGCATCCCTTCCCCCACCGCACCCCACGTCAGCCTCTATCAGCGTTTGCCCTGCTGACATGGAGGAAGTGCCAACAACACAAGCTGCACACCTAGAAAGGCCGCTCTCTGGGCAGGGAAGGGCCTGCCCCTCCCAGCCCCTCTGCTCTCCCTCCTGTTCACTTGGTCTCTGCCAAACCTCTGCTCTCAGGACAGACAGGCCCGAGGCCCCTCCCTCCCTGCCCTATTCCCTGGGGCCCAGCAGGGTCACACAGCGCCCCCAGAGTCAGCGTGCTGGCTCCTTAGAACCTTGCTAGTTCTCAGCCCTGGTCCTGCGCTGCTCTTGACTCCTGTCAGCTCTTAGGCTCTGCAAAGAACCCCCTTCAGACATTTATGTGGGACCTGCAGGCCCCTCCCCAGGCCAGATGGACCAGGCAAGTGGGACAAGGTGGGGACCAGGGTCGGCTCAGGTACCCACTGGTCTTCAGAGCCCATGGGCACTCTGGGCCTCCTGCCCCCAGGGCCCCAGTTCCTCTGGTTTGTCTCACTGGGCCCAGGTCAGCAGCCCCCAGCCAGCGTAACCCTCTTCCTCCTCCCAACACGACCTGTCACAATTTCTTGTCGTCAGAGCGGTGCAGCTTCAGCACTGTGTCATCACTCGGGTCACCTCCCAAGCCTGTTTCTCCTTTATCTGGACAATGGGGAGCATGAATTTCCCTTCCAGGCTTCAGAGTAGGTGACCACTAACGTTACACAGGACAGGCGTGCACTCCCTCTCACTGCCCTCGCCTCCCCCTCAGGGGCCGCTACCTGGTTGCGCTGGGCCATGCATACCACCCCGAGGAATTTGTGTGCAGCCAGTGTGGGAAGGTCCTGGAAGAGGGCGGTTTCTTTGAGGAGAAGGGTGCCATCTTCTGCCCACCCTGCTATGATGTGCGCTATGCACCCAGCTGTGCCAAGTGCAAGAAGAAGATCACAGGCGTGAGTGGGGCTGGTGGGGGGCGGGGGGAGGGCGAATCTGACCCCGTCAGCGTGGAAGAGTACTACGGAGGAACTCTTAGGCCTGGGGGCTCTCCCCTCAGGAGTCCTTTGGATCCTTAGCATCTTAATAAACAGGATGCTATATTAGCCTCATTTTACATTAGCCAAGATCCTCTTCACCGATGACCAAAGTCCTGCTCAGAGGGGCTCAAGCAAGCAGGAGTGTTACAGGTTTCCCCAGCTCTCTGAAAGTAGAGCGTTCCTGTGAAAACTTTCACAAGCCAAAACGGCGTGGTGAAGAAGCAAGTACTGTTAATTTATGTGGAAGAAAATTTGAGCGTTCCCAGACCCAAAAAATAACCTCATGTAGGCTTTTCTGGTACCTTTGGACACATCTTGCTAGCAGATGCACAAAGGAAATCAAGATGAAGCGCAGATGCTCACAGACTCAGCTCAGAGCTGTGGCGGCCTGCTGCGGGGATGCGGCCTGGAGCCGGATGCCGAGTGCGGCTCCCGGGGAAGGAGCCGGGTGGGGCCCCGCGCTCGGGTAAGAGGTACGAGCCGCCTCTGTAATGGCTCGCTGCGGAGCAAACGCTGAACGCTCTTTTTCACTTTTTGCCTTTTTTGTAAAAGCAAAGTTCCTTTCAGTTAGAGGGTCCGTCATAAAAGCGAAGTGGTATATTGTTAGCTTCTAAAAAGCAGGAGGTTTGTGCATTGGCTCAAACACTCAGAAAGCCCGAGGGGCACTAGCGTCAGGCCTAGTTGAGGGTGGGTCCTGGGGTCGTCAGGACTTCCCCCACTGGCCTCTGTTGTCGTCCTCTGTGTTGACTTCGTTCCCTGCGTACTTTTACTTAGAAGCTGGCAAAGATGGTGCCATGGCGGCTCCAGGATTCCCTCTCCCCAGCTTAGTGCCGCAAAGAGAATAGGAGCACCCCGGTGCCAGCTGACATGTCAGCGGTCCCAGTGCTGATGCTCATGGCAACAGCTGGGTCACATGCCCATCTCTGGCCTCGAGCTGCAGGACTCGGATTAGCCGGGCCTGGGGGACACCTGCCGGAGCAGGGGTCCGGCGGTCCCACCCGCACCACAGACAGAGTGAGGGAGGGTCGGTTCCCTGAAGTAAAACAAGATGACATTATCCGAAGAGGGAAGGCCCACGCGGATCCCAGTGGCTGCGTCAGTGGGGTTGCATTCAGCGGCCATAATAAAACCTCACTACAGAGCTTTCAGCAGAAGGGGTTATTTACTTCCGTCACAAGAATCCCAGGGCTGAAACAGCAGCTCCAGGATGCCTTTAGGCTTTTCCTGCCTTTGGCTCCGAAATCCTTAGCATGTAGACCCTTGTCCAGGCCTCTCATACCATGCTTACCCGAGGACTACTCAAGCCCCAGGCCTTGTGTTCTTGTTGCAGGCGGGAAGGAGAGGGAAGGGCCAAATGGCCTTATTTTAACAAGGTTTTTGCTTTTGACTCTGGGAGAAAAACCAGGACCTTGCATCTTTATCTCAGTGTTTGGAATTGTTATTCTATGAGCACCTGGGCTGCAGGGGAAGTTGGCAAACCCAGTATGTTAGCCTTCATCTTCCGTGAGAAGGCAGAAGGGGGTCGTGACAGGCTTTGAGGAGGCTGACCCAGCGGGTGTGCCACCTCCAGTGCACAAGAGGACGGACCGTTCACCGTGCCTGGAGGGCATAGGACTATGGAGTGCCAAAGCCGGAAGGCCAGACACAAATTTGTGATTCAAAAGCCTGTTCTTCCCACTGAGGCTAAAGACACAGCAGAGCCGGGCCATGTTTTCTGCAGGGTAACCCAGCTGCCAACAGGAGCCAGGCTTGGGGCTTGGCTCAGCATGTGATGAGCGTAGAGTGGTGGGCCATCTCCCTGCCCCCATTCGTTCTTATTAAGTGCGGGCAGTGTGCCAGATAGTGTGCCCCTTGCTCGAGGACGCCTCATGAAGTAACAGGTTTGGGCCCTGCCCCTGGGAGCTCCTACTAGGTGGGGAGGACTCAGAGGGTGTCAGGGGGTCAAGGGCACAGCGGGAGGAAAAAGGGGCAGAACAGGCAGGGTGAAAAGCTAATGGGGTTCCTGTCACACATGTATGGAAACTGAAGCTCGAGAGGGACAGAAACGCCCAAGGCTGCAAAGCACGAGAGCTAAGCTAGAGCGGTCCCAGGCACTGTTGACTCCCAGCTTGGGCTTTTCCCGACATTTCATGCTGCTTATGTCTGGATACAGAGGCAGAGCCGCCAGATGTGGCCGGGGAGCTCTGTAGTGATGTTCCCATTAGTAAGGATTACCTTGCCCACAAGCAGTAGAAAACTCAAAATAGTGGCAGCTTATTTTCCACCTAAGAAAGTGCAGGGGTGGGCAATCTGGGACTAATGGGCAGATCTAGGCTTCTGTATCTTGTTTCTCGGCCATTCTCAGCACAGGCTTACTTAACACTCTTTTTTTTTTTTTTTTGTTATGTTAATCCCCATACATTACATCATTAGTTTTTGATGTAGTGTTCCATGATTCATTGTTTGTGCATAACACCCAGTGCTCCATGCAGAACGTGCCCTCCTCAATACCCATCACCGGGCTAACCCATCCTCCCACCCCCCTCCCTTTACTTAACACTCTTAGTCTGAGATGAGCCTCGGCCAAAATTGCCACGTTCCAGCCAGCAGGAAGCGGGAAGGGGAAGAAGGGATCGAAGGCCCACGGCAGCCATCTCGAGATGCCACCACTCAACCCTTGGGCTTCCTTCCCATTGACCACATCTCAGTCACATGACCATGCTGAGCTGCAAGAGAGGCTGGGAAAGACAGTCTATTTGGGACAGCCATGTGCCCAGCAAAAAAAATGGAGATTCCATCAGTAGACAGGAAGGGGGAAATGGATATTATCACAGTCTTTGTCGTTGTAATGACAGTTTGTGTTGTGGAGCACTTACAGTGTGTGGGGCATCCAGCTTCACAGTCCTACTATAGGAAGTCAGTGTAGTGATTCCCACTTTCTGGATGAGGGAATTTTGCCCCAGATCACAGTCCTTTCCCTGCCAGCCTGGGCCACACCCCACTGGGCTATTCTAAGAGAATGGGCTGGATCCCAGGACCTTTCTTGAGCTGGGCATCACAAATCAAGGCCCCACTGTTGGATGACTGCTCTCTCTGCATTACACTGCACTCTTGTCCTGCTGCATCCCTGTGCTGAGTGGACAGGGTTATCATCCAGGCCACAGATGAGGAGCCAAGCCTAACAGGGCCTGGCTGGCTCCCAGGTCCTGGTGTAAGCCTTGGGTGGCAAACCCTCTCCTGCCCCAGTCCAGGCTAATGTTTCACAGAGGCCCAGGAGCCCTTAGCTTCCCCTCTTGCAGGGACTCAGGGCCTGACAAACTCTAGGAAGCCCCTACCTCACCCTAGGGGAAAGGGTGGGGGGAGGCTTACCTCCCCAGCCTGCCAGGGGCTCCGTTCCTGTCTGTGCCCAGAGCTCAGAACTGTTCCTGCCCTGGGAGATCAGCATGGAGCATGGGGAGAGAAATGCAGGGCAATCAGTTAGTTTCCGTGGAGTTGGAGGGAAACTGCACAGCGTGAGGGACACATTAGAGGGGACCTACCCAGGTTTGGGGGCCACCTGAAGCCCTATGCTCTTCAGGTTCACCTCTCACCACTTGCCCCTCTCCAGTGCTCCAGCTGTGTGACCCATTTCATTTTGCCAATGTGCTGTTTCCCTTACCACAGGGCCCTTGCACAGTCTGTCCTCTCTGCCAGGAATACTATTTGAGCACCCTCTTTACCTTGTTCCTTCTCATCTGGGACTCCCATCATTTCCTCAGGAACACCTTCCCTCATACCACCCTTTCCACCAGACCAAGTCTCCCACAGTTTGCTCACTACTCTCCAGTCCTCTTGTCCCGTCTTCTCCCCAGGTGTGAACTCCATGGGATGGGACCAGGGGCTGGTCTGCTTAATATTGTGCTCCAGATATAGAGGGTGATCAGTAAATGTTTGAAGGAATGGACAGAAGTGGCCTCTAAGCTGAACTTTAAAAATGAGTAGGAATTAGCTGAAGAAGGATCAGGAGGAGCACTCCCAAGCAGAAGGAATAGCTTGTGTCACAAGGTAACACCTGGGAAGGGTGTGAGGTGAGGCGCAAGAGGTGAGTGGGGGCCGTGTTAGGAGTTTGGAGCCGGGGCTGATGAGGTCAGCTATGCTGCAGCAAGCTTCCTCTGGGCAGGGGGAGACAGCTGAAGAGGGGAACAGGCTGCTGGGGCCTGGGTCAGGGCAGTGGAGAGGGGAGAGGCAGACAGACTGAGGAAACTAGGGCATTAAAATAAATATTGATAACTGGCTTCCAGGTTCGTCTGAATACCAGCAGAAAGCTGCCTCCCTGCTCACACACACACACACACTGGACCCCGCCCTGGGCTACCCTCGCTCTTGCCCAAGCCCCCTGTGCCACCAGCTCACAGCCGATTCCTTCCCCTGGAGCCTTTGTCTACTTCTTGAAAAGAGGCAGCACCAGGCAGTGGGAAGAGCCAGCTTTGGAGCTGCTAGACTTGGGCATGAAACCCATTTCTGCCATCTATTGTCTATGTGACCTGGTGCGGGTCACTTTCCCTGGGCCTCACTAAATGGTGGCGGTCACTGCCTGGCCAGGGTGGTTGTGAGGTAGATGTGAGATGCGACAGAGAGGCAGAGAGCACTGATGGGCCATCTGAGAGCAGAGGCTGCCCACATGTCCTGCTTGGTCTACACTTGCATTTTAAATTAACGGGCAATATTTGAAAATCAGATTTCACTTTAACACCTAGATTTCAACCTGAGCCTTCCGGGCATTCCTGCACGAACTGCTCAGCGCCGTCCCTACGGGTGCTCCCCAACAACACCTTGCCCTATGGAGTACTCTACCTGGCCCCAGCAGGCATGGGGTCTGGGACCCCCAGCTTCCAATGTGGGGCCATCCTTACAGCCTGCAAGGCTGGGATTAGGTTCCAGGTTCACAAGGGAAGGAACCAGGTGTCAAGAGAAAGTAATGCCATTGGCCAAGTTACCCAGCTAAGAAGTAAGGTCTGGTTGGACCCACAGATCTGACCCACCTCGAGGCCCCACACTGCTCTCTGCCTGCTCTAGATCTGAATGCTGCTGGCCCTGGTTGGCCCAATGGTCCCCGGGATTGTCAGCCCAGGCCCAGGGAGAGAACAGGCTCCCTGAGCCTCGGCTTCCTCCCCAGTCCATTGGAGCAGGTTAACTCAAGAGCGCTTGTTGATGAGCACCCACAGGGACAGGCGCTGTTGCAGTACCGCGGTTACTAGGACAGTCCTGTCCCGTTCCCTCCCGGACCTTACATTTGAGCAGGAAGAAGGGAGGAGAGGAAATGCTAAGCAATAGGTACAATAAGTAAATCACCTGGTACTGCGTTAGTACAAGCTGGTGAGGGATGAGAACAGAGTTAAAGGTATTGGGAACGTGGCATTGGAAGAGCAGATTGGAAGTCTTAACTGGTGTTGTCAGAACAGGCCTCTGGAGAAGGGGACACTGGAGCAGAAACGGGAAGGCAGTGAGGGGTGCGACTTGGGACATAGCTGGCAGAGAGGACAGCCGGTGTGAACCCCAAGACTGGCATGCCTGGGGCGTCAGCCATGGGCAAGAGACCACGTGGCGAGAGCAGAGGGTGCAGAGGCCAGAGGGAAATGCAGGGCAGGCAGGGATTCAAGCAGAGGGGAATGTGGACTCGCTCAGCTTGACGTCAGTCTGTAGGGCAGAAGGAGGAGCTCAGAGGTGAATTTTGGGCCGTCCCCCAGGCCAGGGATGCTGGAGGCTCACATCCCGCATCAGGGAGGCAGTGAGAAGTGGTCAGGATCTGGATGCACCTTGAAGACGGACCCAACAGGGGTTCCTGGCAGACTTGATGTGGTGCATGAGAGAAAGAGGGGCATCTCAGCTGAGCAGATTGGAAGGACGGAGTTGCCGTCAACTGAGCTACGGACAGCTGTGGGAGAGGCGGGTTTGGGGTACAGAGGTGAGGCGCCGAGCTCTGGACGGGGCAAATCTGAAAGGCATAGTGGCCATCCACGGGGAGACCTCAGGGCCGGAAGTAGAACGGGAATGGTGGGTGTGCAGATGGAACATTTATCCTGGGAAGGAAGAGGGCCCACGGGCAGCCTTCCTATGTCCCCAGCTCTGGAGAGGAGGGGCCAAGCTGCCTGGTGACTGTAGCGTCCTCCTAGGAGATCATGCATGCCCTAAAGATGACCTGGCATGTGCACTGCTTCACCTGCGCGGCCTGCAAGACGCCCATTCGGAACAGGGCCTTCTACATGGAGGAAGGCGCACCCTACTGCGAGCGAGGTAGGTGGCCCCCCGGGGGTGGGGGGGCACAGGTAAGGGGTGGGGTGTGCGGCAGGCGAGAACCCAGGGCCCCCTTCCTCTCTGCCTCCACCCTCAGACTATGAGAAGATGTTTGGCACGAAATGCCGGGGCTGTGACTTCAAGATCGACGCGGGGGACCGCTTCCTGGAGGCACTGGGCTTCAGCTGGCATGACACTTGCTTTGTGTGTGCGGTGAGTTCCACCCCTCCACACCGCCCCCCACCCCCGCCTTGGACTCGGGTCCCCCTTCCCCGGCCCCACCCAGGGTTCTTCACCAGCCTCCCTTCCACTCCCTGCCTCTGGAATTCATGAGAGGTTGGGAAGGGGATTCTTCCTGCCACCCCCAACCCCGTGTGGCTTGAGCCTGGCTGTCCTCAGATATGCCAGATCAACCTGGAAGGAAAGACTTTCTACTCCAAGAAGGACAAGCCCCTCTGCAAGAGCCACGCCTTCTCCCACGTGTGAGCGCCTCCCACCCACGGCCACCTCATCCAGCCCAGCCCGAGGGAGCTCCAGTTCCAGGGCATCGCCCCAGATTTCTGGATAGGGCTGGCGGAGGTCACCCCAACCCCAACTCCTGGCCTGAGCCTGGGGTTCCCTGGGCCCTGCCCTCTCCCCTTCATTTCCCCGCACTCCCTCCACCTCCATCACACACCGGTGCTGGCCACACCAGCCCCTGTTCACATCCAGTGCCACAATAAACCTGTATCCAGCCGTGTCCTGCATGTGCTTCTGCCTGTGCATTAGGGAGGCTGGGATTTGAGGCCCGTGGCAGGGTGGAGATTAAGATAGTTTTCCCAGGGCTGGCTGTCCTGGTCATCCTTGCGATGGGGACTTAGACAGCTCATGGTCAGCAGGAGAAGGCCAAGGGGGATCCCATGTGCTAGGCCCCAGCACCCACGGGAGGGGTGCCTGATCGGGACTGGCTTGGGGGTCAGAGAAGAGGAGTTGGAGGTGCATCTGCAGAGATGGGAGGTGGAAAACAGCGACAGCCAGAGTGAAGGCCCAGGGGTGCCAGCCGAATGCCACAGCAGAGGGTGGGGCTGGAGAGCACAGCCCCCGGGGCCTGGGAGGCCAGGCCAAGGAGCTGGGAGTGCGTCGTGAGGGCGAGGTGGGGGTGTCAGGGCACAGAAGAGCATGAAATAGTGAAGCAACTCGTTCAGATTTGTATTGTAAAAGAGCTCTGAGAACTGTGAGCAAGGTGGACGGAAGGAGGGGGACTAGGAGGAGGGGCGGGGGCCACGGAAAGGGAGGAGCAGAAAGTGACTTGGCAGAGATGGAACCCAGGGAGCCTAGAGTGGGGGCCTGAGGGATGAGGGGTGAGGAGAGGCAGGAAGGCAACTCTGCTACGCATCTGGAATATACCAGTCATTGCTCACACCATCTCATGCCATCCTCACAGCCATCCTGGGAGGTGTCTACCTTCACTGTGGGGATGAAAGGTTAGGAGACCTGACCGAGGTTTCATAGCTCCTGAGCCATGAGCCAGACTGGATGCCAGACCTGAGTCTGGGCATCCTTCATCAGTGAGTGTGCCTTGGGAGCTCCCTTCTGCCTGCTGTCTTGAAACCTGGAGGCTCTGGTAGTGGCCCCATCTTTCTCTGGGGCTTCTTGCTTCCCACCGATACCATCCACCACCCTAGGAGAACTGTCATCTCTCCCTCCCGTCTCAAGCCTGGACTGGAGAGAGACTGAGGAGAAGCCAGACTAGGGCCAGGACAACCTGGCATGGGGACCTTTAGCATGTTTGAAGTTGCTGGCATTCTCAGCAGGTCCTCGGGCCCATCCTTTTCAAGAGAAGAGATGGCCTCTCTGTTGTGTCCTCTTGAGGACCCCTGGAGCATGAGGGCAGGGCTTCCTGGGTCATTTTCCTCACACCTTGCCAGGGCCTGGAACAGTGCCTGGCACACAGTGGATGCCCAGTGAATGTTTGTTGAATGACTGGATGGGGGGCCTGTGGGACATTTATGTGACAAATTCAGGGAGTAGATGAAGATTCAAGTCCATATTCACCTCAGATTCAATTCAGGAATGAGTTTGGGCAGGGCCGGGGAGGTCACAGATGCATGTAATTGATGCCCAGAGAGCGAGAGGAGCAGGGGCCCAGGCAGGTCACAGCAGGAGTAAAGCAGGTAAGATGCGGTGTCCTTTCAACTGAGACATCCCTAGCATATTAAACACAGTATCTTTCGCTTCCACAAAGAAATGTACTCTCTCCCACTTCTCTTGAACCGTGAAGCCCTCTCAGTCCATCCTTGGTTTCCATGGATACAGGTGAGCAAGAGCACAGGGGAAGATGGTGAGAGCTGCTGGGAGCAGTCTGGGGGGAGTCTTCTGGGGGCAGCCACTCTCGGCCCCAAGCAAGGGCCACCATGTAGGAATGCCCAGCTGTGCCAAATCTGACAGTTTACCAACAGAATCCAGAGATTCAGACTTTTATGTGAAATCTGGCTTTTGGATGTTGGCAATTAAGTTCAATTCTTTTTTAACCTGTTACAAAAATAATAAACATGGAACAAATCCAGCATGAGGACAGCAGGGGAAGAAATGAGAGGCCAGGAAGCAGCAACATCCCAGAGGAAGCAGACAGATGACAGCCTCTGGAGAGCTCAGGGCAGGGAGGCAGGGGCAGGGCAGGAGTGTTTCCAGAAGTTGCCAACAGTGTCATCTAGGCAGATAAGGCCAAAGAGTCCCCATTGCATTTCTCAACAAAGCGACCATGTTTGCCAGATCAGTTTAGCAGAGAGCTGGGGCAGCAGGGTGAGAGGAACAAGGGGGAGGGCTTGTGAGATGTGGAATGAGAGGAGGTGAGAGAGTGTAGACAGCTCTTCAGAGGCTTGGCTGTGGTGGGCCAGGAGGAAGCTGGACCACTAGCAGCCAGGGGCAGCTGGACAGCCCAGATGGGTGGAGGGAGGAAGCTGGGAGGCTTCTGCCCAGGGAAGGTGGTTGAAGAAGGGGAAGTTGGGGGAGGGGGTGGACAGGGAGGGGAGGGTGAGGAGCAGAAAGCTGGGGGCCCAAATCTCAGGAAAGAGGAGCTAGCCTAGATGGAAGTAAACACAAGCATGGGGTACTGCTTTGAATGCTCCCTCCCTCTGCCAGGAACCACAGAGCGATAGCTTATATATAATTTAATCATATAAAATCACTTAAGAGGGATGCAATTAAAGGCATGTTTCAGATGAGGGAACTGAGGCTCGGAGAGTGAAAGTGACCTGTCCAGAGCTCCCCAGCCAGAATGGCCTGGGTCTGCTGCTCCAAGGATCAAAGGCTGAAGTGCTCCCCACTGCACCTCCCCAAAGAGCAGCAGGGATCACGGTGTTCCAAAGCTGGGGTGTGAGGCTGTGCGGGTGGAGGCTATGGGGACTGGGAAATGTCCTTGTGCCAGGCAGGGGAGGCCATTAGCGCCCTTGGAGAGTACAGTCTCCAACCGAGGGGGCAGAGCCCCACGGCGGGGGCATGAGTGGGCAACTGGAGAGGCGGCAGGCAGGGGAGGGGCTTTTGCCAGCTCTGAGCGGTTTGAGCTCATTTGAAGTCAGCGGGGAGAGAGGCAGTGCAGGGCGAGGGACTGTTCCACCGGAGGACAGAGTACAGAGAACTGATGATTCTGGGGCTACCTCCTCAGTGCCAGGTCCCACGTGGCCTTGGAACATTCACAGTCCTGTGGGCCCCTCCAAGCAGCCCGGCTAGGGAAGGGGAGCTGAGGCCGTGGGCTGAAGGGCCGGGCCCCACATCACACAGGGACCAGCTGCCAGGCTGGGATTCCAACAACCCTGTGAGTGGAGGAAGGGCCCCTCCCTAGCAGGGCCTAGAGGAGGTGGGGACCAGGGCTCCAGGGGCCACAGTGGAGCAAGAAGCTTGCTGGGAGTCTGGGAAGAACTCGGGGGGGGGGGGGGGGCAGGGGGGGCGGGGCCAGCCCAGGGAGATTGTGCGGTGAGGTCACCACAGAGTGGCCAGGGAGGGTCCTCCCTCTCAGGGCTGGGGCAGGGCGGGGCACCATAAGGCCAGCTCAGCTTTCACCCACGTCCTTGCCGCAGACAAAAATGACTACTACTTGGGGATTAGGTAGATTAGGAAGGACTCTTTCAGCTGCCATTCAAACTAGTTTTAGCAAAAACAGGGAGAATTTGTCTCATTTAACTGGAAAGGTCAATGACAGTGGGAGTCTCTCTGAGCTTGCTTTCTCCCTCACTCTCCATCTCTCAGCTCTGATTTCTTCATGCTGGCTGTATTCTCAGGTGGGTCTCCCCATTTATTGGCAAAGATGCCCCTCAACAAGCCCCAGGCCCACATCTTGCCAGCTCAGTAGCCCCAGTGGAGCCTTTCTTAATGGTTCCAGCAATAGTCTTAGAGCTGACACCCATTGGACTGACTTGGGAGACGTGTCCCTCCCTGAAGCAGTCTCTGCATCTGCCCACCGGCCTGGACTACATGCTCCCATCTGGAGCCTGCAGTGGAAAAGCAGCCAGAAGACAGTGACAGGGACACTTAACCATGGACATCCACAGCACTGGGCACACTTCCTCCCCTCCGAGTCCTGGACCACCACCACCACCACCACCACCCCCCAGCCCTGTGAGTCCCACCCTCGTCTCTACAGCTGTAGCCTCAAGAACTACTTCTGACCAAACTCTAGGCTAGGCCACACCCCCTGGAAATGAGGGTGCTAGGAGGGGAAGCAGGGAGAGCCTGTGGTGTGAAGTGACATGGGACAGACCTGGGTTCCCATCCAGACTTTGTCACTCACCAGCTGCACGCCTCAGGGCAAGTCACTGCCCCTCTCTGAGCCTCAGTTTTCCCACCTGTAAAACAGGAATAGCAACCAACACATCAATAGCATCTACTATGTGCAGTTGCCATTTTAAGCACGTTCTACTTTTTTTAAATCCTCAGACACTATGAGGTAGGCACCATCATGATCATCCCCATTTTATAGTTGAAGATGAGTGAGACGAGAAAGGTCCAGCAATGAGTCTAAGGTTATACGGTTGGCAAAGTCTGTGCAGTGACAGCAATGGACTTAGCAGGAGCAGAGCTAGTGTGGTCAAGTGGCTGGCCCCACGCCAGGGGCCGATGCCTGGGAAATGCGGGGAGCACTGGAGTGATGATGGGTACTCTTGAAGGGGTGCTTGGTTGGAACTTGGCAGAGGCAGGGTGAGGGCAGAGAGGCTCTACCAGCTGGTGCTGACCGCGTGCTGAGGCCAACATGTCAGCCTTGAAACCTTCCCTGAGAGTTGTGGGGAAGCACAGAACGGGAAGATGGGAAGATGGGAAGATGGGTGTGGAAGGTGGGAAAGCCAGGCTTCGAGGAGGAGGGGAGGGGTTTCTCACCTTTTAAGCCTCCATCCAGTCACATTTTATCCTTATAAGTCATCAAAGAGGAAACTCAGAGACGGGAAGCCTTTTAGCCAAGGTCACACAGCCAGTGACCAGCTTCTGGATCTGAATCCTCCCTCTTTCTTGTCTTTTCTACTCCAGGAGCCACAGGACCAGCCTCCCAGGGTGGAGGGGAACTTTCACTCTAGGGATGGGAGACACCCAATATGTTAGTGACGTGAAGGGTGATCAGTGCTGGGAGTGGGAGACATGAAAGCCTGGTGGGGGGACCTCCAAGGAGGCACTGAGACCCACCCATCAAGGCTGGGCGCATGGGTCTGTTTCAGGGGTAGCAGGTGGCTGAAGAAAGGCAGATTCACAGAGGAGAGGGAGATCAGTGGTCACCTTCCTCCCACTGGTAAAGGAAACTGAAGACTATGATGGGGCCACTAAATTTGGCAACTTAAGGGTCCTTAGTGCCCCTGGCTGGAGCAGTGCCAGGAACAACAGGAGCAGGAGGAGACAGATTGCAGATCTACAAATTATAGGATGCAGGTGATATGGAGGGGTGAAAGGTAAGAAGACCAGAAGGAGTAGGCTCCAGGGCATGTAAGCAGGGAACCCTCTTTTCTCTCCCTGAAAATAAAGAAAACGGGGCATGGGACATATGAGGACTCTGTACTATCTTTGTAATTTCTCTGTAAATTTAAAACTGTTCTAAAATTAAAAGTTTATTTAAAATTATAGATGGCAAAGAGGTGAGAGTGGGGTGGCTGGAGAGAGTTTGTAGGTGGCTGAGGGGAAGCAGAAATTTGAGGAAGGGAGAGTATGCTTATTGGACTTCTGTTTTTTGGATGTGAAATTGAGTGAGCAGGAGGCTGGGGAAGAGGAGGTGGTGGGGAGTTCTGAGCTGGGATACGTCAAGGGGAGCAGGAGGGGAATGAGGCCTGAGATCCCTCTACCTACCCCTCCCAGGCACCCCTCAGCCCTAATCCGGTCTCCTTGCTCCCCAGAATCCCACTGATTCTGCCTGGGCCTTGCTCCAAGTGGGGGCTGTGGAGAAACTGCTAGGGCCAGGGATCCATGGGCATAGTAGGTGCAGAGTTCCCCAGGCAGGTGTCTGTGAAATTCAGGGGGTTTGAAGAGGTTATTCCTACTCTAAAGCACTGGGACTCACTGCTGATCAACGCACACTGATCTCCTTCTCCTCTTGGTGTAATTGATTACCCAACTCAGAACTCAAGAGGCCCAGCTGGGGATCACCTCCTCCTCCATCTCCCAGACTGGACCAAGTAAAGCTTGCTTGGTTCTGTCACCTCCCCCCAGAAGTTGGGGGTGGGAGGCTTTGTAGGAGGTGGAAAAGGCTTCTTAGAGCTGGGGAGGGTTTCAGGGTCCCACCTCAGCAAGGTGGAGATGTTCCAGGAGGCCCTGGCAGTGGTGCTCACTCCCTGTAGGGGACTTCTGTGCCCAGAGCTTTGGGAAATAAAGGTGCAGAAGGCTGGCCCAGTAGTGTCCTTGGAGGAACCCTGCCCTGGGAGTCTGGGGTTAGATGCTGCTTCTGGAACTGTACTGGGGATTCCTCCGAGAGGCCTGAGCCTTGGGAGAGAAGGCAAAAGAATTCCTAGGCTGGCCCCATCTGAGACAGCACTGGGGGCAGCTAGTAAGGGAGGGGGTGCCCAGAAGCAGGGTGGGGCAGAGACGGAGAAGAAGTTGGGAATGCTGGGGTACTGAGCTGGATTGGGGCTGGGCATGGTCAAGGAGGCAGGGATGGAGGGGTGTGATTGGGAACTGGGAACCCCACGGGAATAGGGTAGGCTGGACTGAGGAGGGTGCTGCTAGCGAAGGCGGATTGTGAATGTGTGGAGGTGCGCACTGATCATGGGGTTGGGAGTAGGCTGGGAAAGAAATGGGTTGGATGTGGGGTGGAGACACAGATGGCAATGGATAGTGATGGGGATGGACTAGGAGTGGAACTTTCAGAGGTGGATATGGGCTGCAGATGGGCCAGGGTGGCTGGTCCAGTTGGGTTGGGGTTGGGGGTTGGGACGGAAATGGACCAGGGATGGGGGCTGAGGCTGGGGCGGGGAGAAATTAAGCACGGAGTGGGGCTGGGCCCGGTTGGAATGAAGTGGATTTGGGACTGGAACCAGGAGCTGGAAAGGACAGGGGTGAAGCCGGGCCTGGGTAGTGGCTGCAGACAGGGATCGCGGTGAGGTGGGGTCGCCGCGGGGTATGGGGCTGGGGAAGCGGGTGAGCGCCTACACTGGGAACACGGTAGGCGAGAGTTTGGGACGTGGGTGAGCCGCGCCTGGGGAGCGGAAGGGCAGATCCGCGGCGGGGCGCGGCGCGCAGGGGCTGTGGGTGAGGGGCGTGGGGGCGCCCCGGGGCAGGCCGGGAAGGGGGGGCGGCCCTCCCCCCTGGGCCGGGCCGGGGCGGCGCTAGGACCGAGCGCGCGGAGGGAGCGAGCCGGGCGGAGCCTGCGCCCCCCGCCCCCCGCCGGCCGGCTCCCCTCCCCCGGCCGCTGGCTCGTTCCGCTCGCAACGCTGCAGAGGCTTCGAGGCGGCGGCGGCGGCGACTTCTTCTTTCCTTCCCTCCTCCTCTGGACGTCCGTCCGTCTGTGCGTCTGTCCGTTCGGCCTCGGTCCGGCCAGCAGCATGGCCGGCGTCAGCTTCAGCGGCCACCGCCTGGAGCTGCTGGCGGCGTACGAGGAGGTGATTCGGGAGGAGAGCGCGGCCGACTGGTGAGCCCCCCGCCCCCCGGCCCCTTTGTCCCCGCGCCGCCGCCGCCGCCGCCGCCGCGCCTTTGTTTCCACCCGGCTCCGCCGCCCTGCAGCCGGGAAGGGAGGGGGAGATCCCGAAATGGTGCAGCGGCCCGGGAGGGCCAGGGAGGGGCTGCCTTTGTGCGCGCCGGGGGAGGGGCCGGGCCGGGCCAGGCGGGGCACTGCCGGGCCCCGAGCGCCCACAGGCGGTCCAAGTCGCGCGGTGGGAGCGGTGGCCGGACGCCGGCCGGGGAGACGCAGGATCCAGATGTGTGGCCCGGGGCCGCATGGCCCTGCGGGAGCCCATCCCCCGCCCTCTGCCCTCCCGCCCTGGGCCCGGGGGACAGGTGTGCACGGGGCGGCCAAGGGCACCTTCGCCCCCTTCGAGCGGGCGAGGACCGGGCGGGGACGAGGCGGGGACCGAGCCAGCGGAGCCAGCGCAGCCTGCCTGGCCCAGCCCGGCCCGGCCACAGCACAAAGGAAAGCTAGGGCGGGGGAGGAGCGGAGCGGGCTGGGGGCCGGGGCGCCCCGCCCACCGGGGGCCTCTCGGAGTTGGAGTGTGATGGAAAGACGTTCACTGCCACATAGCAACCACCAAGCGACTCCTCTTCCCCTCAGGGGTCGCGGAGGAGGCAGAGATGAGTCCTCCTCTCCCCGACCCCGAAGGGGGTTGCGGGGACTAGACCGCAGGGCTGGGAGATGCCATGGGGACTGAACTGCCTGGCGAGGTGACCAGCTGGGGTCCCTGAGGGGAAGCTCTCAGGCGCACAAGTGTGGAGGGAGCCCCGAAAGAGGAATGAGAGAGTGAGTAGATCCAATGAGCCCCTAAGCTTCATGGCCCTGTGGCCAGAGGCTCTCAGCTCCTTGGTGGGGGAAAAGCTGAACTACCGTCTCCCCCTTCCCCTGCTGTTGTCTTCCCCTGAGCTGTGGGAGGGAATGGACCACCTGCTCTCGGGCTGGAGTCCGCTGGGGGGCAGGAAAGCAAAGGGGTCCCACACTACCCCATTCAGGAATCCTCTTCCTCCAAAATACTCTCTCCTGGGACAGGTGCCCTTTCTGTTCTCTAGGCCTGATCTTCTCTTGGAAGGCAGGAAACTGAGGCACAGAGTGAGGATGGGTCTGAGGGACCTCACTTGGGCTGGCTTCACCCTCATCCTAGGAGGGCAGTGGGGTAGGGACACTGCCCTGGGGGCTGGAGGCCGGGCGAGATGGCCAGGCGTCCATGCCATGGTACTGCAGCACTGGCGGGCAGCCAGGCCTGGAGGGATGGACGCGGGAGACAAGCTCTCATGTCCTCCAGGTCAGTCACAGGAGAGGCCAGCACAGGCTAAGCCGGCAGGCGGCCCACCCTTTGTCCCAGCCCTGCCCCAAGGGGGCTGAGATCATGGGAGGAGTTCAGGACAAGGGGCCGGCTTGGCCCAGTGGAGGAGCTAGGCTTGGGATAGGGGGCCTTGCCTGCAGAGAGGCACAGCCCACCTTAAAACCCCCCTCTCGCCCTCTGGTCTGGTGTTTCTTGTCTACCATCACCCCATTTCCCTCTAACCTCCTAACAGCAGGGCTCTGGCAGCCCAGTGCAGGGCCACACAACCACGGCTGGGCCACATTCTGCTTAGCAGAGGCCTGGGCTCCCACCTCCCAGCAGCATCCATGTGGCCAAAGCAAGTTATTCATCATTGGCATGCGTCACCCCCCATCTGGGTTGTGTGTGGGGGACACACACATACGTACACACGGACCCTCGCACACACATTTGCTCACTCCCGAGGGCCTAGATAGCAGGTGTGAGGGTCACATCCTGCAGAGTGGGGCATGAGTGCCCCCAGCGCCCAGTACAGAGCCAGGGGTACAGTGGAGTCTCCAGACTCAGGGCCAGACTCTGCACTCAGAGGCCAGAGGAGGGCATCTTGGGTATAGCTGCTGTCTTGGTCAGGGGGCTTGGCACTGCCCTCCCTTACCTTGCCTCCTAGGGGGAGCTCACTCCTAAGTGGCGGAGCCTCTGAAATGGACCACTGCCCCGGCTGTGTGCTCACTGTGTGGACCACACACAAGTGTCTGCTCCTCTCTGGTCCTCTTGAAAAGAGAAAGGGGATGGGACTCCACCATATCCGGGACCCCCAAGGCCCTTCCAGCTCTGACATCCTGAGAATGGGATTGTCCTGAGGGGTCCACGTGCCTTTGGTCCCCCACCTCAGCTGAATGCAGGATCTCCTTGGACTGGCTGCATTCCAGCCCCACCTCACCCGAGTCCAGTGTCTCTGGCCTGGGTGGCTTCTCAGAGTCCGTGTCAGTATCGCAGATACCTACCGGGGCTGCCCTGTGCTGGCCCCGGGACCCAGGGAGTGAGAGGTGTTGGTTTGACTGAATCGGATGTCTCCGCCTCACACAGCTTGCCGTGAGAGGCATTGTCTGTCTCCAGGGGTTGAAGCTGGAGAGACATGTAGATTCCTGGGCCCCCCATCCTGACACCTTGTGGCTTCACCAGCTCCCACCCATTCAGGCCTGGGCTGGCTCTGATGTGTTTGAGAAGCCCAGTCGAATGAGATGTGGGGTGGGCTCGGAGGCTTCTTGCCATCCCTGCTGGGGTATGGTAAGTGCTCTGGGGAGGTGCGGCTTAGGGCAGGGCTTCCTTGGGAGCTGGCTTTGGGTCCCTGAGGGATTTCAGCCAGGGGTGGGCCAGGACGTAGAGAAGTAGGACTGGCCCTCCCATGGAGGGAACCACATATGCAGAGGCCCCCCAGGTGGGAAACATCTAGAATTGTGTTTGGGATCAGGGAGCCATCCAGCATCCCAGGTGTTTGGTACGGATCTGGAGGTCTAGTTGGAAAGGCAGGCGGGGGCAGAGCTCAGGGTTTGAAGGCCCACTGAAGGCTTTGAACTTAGGCCTGGTTTCTGCCAGGGCTGTGGCTGTTAGCAGGAAAGGTGGCCAGAGGTGGGTAGGTAAGGGTTGAGGATGGAAGGGGTCCTTGGCAGGGCCGGTGTCCCTGGGCCCTCAGAGAGGCTGACAGGGTGTCCCACGGAGGGGTGCTATGTAGAGCAGTGTCTGGCACCCAGGGTCTTTGAGTTCTGCCTCTGTTTCTGGTCTGTGGAGTGGAGAGGGGCAGACCCCTGCTTCTCTGAGGGCCCTTTGTTCCCAGTGGTGGGTTAGGGTAGCCAGACAGGTGGTGGGACAGCTGTGTTGAGAAGCAGCTGCCAGGGTTGGGGCCCAGGCAACAGTTGGACCGGGAGCTTCCCAGCCCCACAGCCCACCTGTGTCCCTTTCCGGAGGGAGGGCTCCCGGAGAAGGGGGGGTGGGGGCTAGGGGGCCATTTGGCCCTGGCAGTGACTTGTGCTGACCTCATGAGACTGGGCCAGGCCTTCCTTTTCCTTTCCTCCTCCCTCTCTCCTCCCTCCTCCTCCCTTCCTCCCTCCTTCCCTCCTCCTCCTCCACCCCCCTCCTTCCTCTTCCCGCTCTCCCTTCCTCCCCCTTCCCTCCCTCTCCCCCCTTTTTCATTTTTCTCTTCATCCCTTCACTTCCTTCCTTTCTTTTCTCTTTCTTCCTCCTCTCTCCGTTTCTCCCTCCCTTTCTTTTCTCCATCACCCTGCCTCCCCTTCTTCTAGCCCCCACCCTCCTCCACCTCCCCTGCAAGTAGGGAAAGGAAAGCATGGGGAAGGGGCTTGAGACCTCCTGAGCCTCCAGGACAAGGCCCTTCTCCCTTGCCCCACTGGGTTTTCAGGAGGAGACATCTCTGCCTTCCCTTCCGTGACATGGATGCCGTGCCGGTGCAGCTAGGAAGAAAACGCCAGGGCAGAAAAAGCCAGGGAGGAGGGGGAAGGAGGAAGGCTGCTAGGGTCAGCTTTCTGGTGAAGCTAAGGCAGAAGGAAAGGCCAGCATTCCCAGGAGGCCAGGGCCTTCTCAGCTCTGGCAGAGGCCTAGGAGCCGGAATGCCAGGAGAACATGCCCACCAGGGGTCCGAGTCTGGGCAAGAGTGACCTCGGCGACCTCATCCCCATTTCTGAGAGGTGGAGATTGAGGCCAAGGGCATGTCCCCAGGGTCCTTTGTGTTCAGGAGAATGTGGCTGGGGTGGGCCCCAGCATGTGCCAATTGCCAGGTTGCCATGGTTACCGAGGGATGCCCAGCAAAGAGAGCACCAGGTTCTCCTCCCCCTCCCTTGCAATGAAGGGGAGGGGCGGTGGGTACTTGAAGAACACGCCAGGTAGGTTCCCAGCGCTGGCCAATGGGGGCTGAGGATCGTGGTAGCCAGGGAACGGTAACCAAGGAACCGTCGCCTTGGAGTCTCCATCTCACACCCGCTCACTGGGTTGTAGGCTGCCAGGGCCTGAGCTCTGAGAACGGGACACATGGGCTCCCTCAAAGCCAGCGACCAGGCAGTAATTTTTGCCCCCTTGCCTACTCCCCACCTGACTCGAGCCTCCCTCTACCAAGTCCCAGGCTGCCCCCCACTGGGCTCCAGCCAGAATTGGTGCCTAGCCCTGCTGTCATGATGACATGGCAGTACTGGACCAGAACCCCTACTCCTGTCCTGCCTGCTCTGGGTCCCTCCTCCTCCCCAGGGCCATCCCCACCCAGAATTGGCGGCCTGGGCCCTGTCAGTACTCTGAGCCATCCCTCCCTCTCCCCAGGGCTCTGTACACATATGAGGATGGCTCAGATGACCTCAAGCTTGCAGCATCAGGAGGTAAGAATTCCAGCCATTCCTTTGCCTTTCTCTCCACCCCCTCCTCCGGTTGTTTTCTTCCCCACCCTCCTGGCTCTGGGCCATCTCCCTGCCTGCAGCCAGCCAACCCACACTTGTCTGCCTGTGTCCTTCCTCCAGCCATCCCAAAGATCCTCAGGGTGGGGAGGGAGGGAGCCTTGCTTGTTCTTTGATTATGAGAAGACTGAGCTTCAGAGACGGAGAGTGACTTGCCCAAAGTCACACAGCTAGGGAGGAAGGGGCCTGGCAGGGATGGCCCAGATCACATCCACTTTCTCCGGAGCCCAAGGGTTTTATTTTACCTCACTGGGCATAGCACTGTGTGAGAGGTGATGATGTGCAAAGAGTGAGACATGGGATGTGTGAAGAACAAACACTTCCGCAGTCCTAAATCGGGCCCTGGGGGATTCAGAGACAAAGCTTGCTCCTGCCTATTGTCCCTATTCACACCAGCACAGAGCTGTGGGACCTCCAGATCTCTGGGTGTGCCTGGCAGAGCCCATGAGAGGAGTCTTTCCTTCGGGTTCCGGGCCCTTTGCAGGGTAAGGGCTCAGGAGATGGGGAGTCTTGCTTGATACCCTCCTGATTCCCCCAGATGGGGGTTTGCAGGAGCTCTCCGGCCACTTTGAGAACCAGAAGGTGATGTACGGCTTCTGCAGCGTCAAGGACTCCCAGGCTGCTCTGCCAAAATACGTGCTCATCAACTGGGTACGCAGCTGTGGGCTGGGGAGGGGGGAAGGGCCCAGAACAGGCCCCCTGCTCCCCGCTTCTCCTGCTGTCACCACCAGAGAGAGCTCCATTAGCCCTTTGGGAAGAGAGCCCGGGGCCTCAGGCTGCTCCCCCTCTTGTCCTTTCCCGACCCCCTCTTTGCTGGGTACTTTGCAGGTTGGTGAAGATGTGCCTGATGCCCGAAAATGCGCTTGTGCCAGCCACGTGGCTAAGGTGGCTGAGTTCTTCCAGGTGCGAGTGGGGCCAGGGCTTGGGGTGGGGCCGGACTCCCAGGGGCAGGGTCTGCAGGCTGGTGGTGGTCACGGGATGGAGCCGTGCCGCCTGAACACGCCTTCTTGCTGCAGGGTGTCGATGTGATCGTGAATGCCAGCAGCGTGGAAGACATAGATGCGGGTGCCATCGGACAGCGGCTCTCCAACGGGCTGGCGCGGCTCTCCAGCCCCGTGCTGCACCGACTGCGGCTGCGGGAGGATGAGAGCGCCGAGCCGGTGGTCAGTGTGTGCCCGGGGCGGGCTGGCCTGCCAGGGCTTCGTCCGCCCCCTTCCTGCCAGTCAGTCCTCACCGTCTGTGAACGGGAGCTCCCAGAGCACTCGGCCCGCTCCTCGCACCCACTCATGCCAAGCTGTTTGACTCTGCAGGGCACCACCTATCAGAAAACTGATGCAGCTGTGGAAATGAAGCGGATTAACCGCGAGCAGTTCTGGGAGCAGGCCAAGGTGTGGACCCCGCCCCAGCTTTCAGGCTGAGCTGCCCCTCCCTGACCCCGCCCCAAGGCATAGCTCTGGGCTCTGTCCCCAAGTCCGTCCCTTAAACAGCGAGTCCTGTCTTGTGTGCTACCCCGGCTAAAAGAGGGAGCCCTTTTGGCCTTAAGCCCATAAGGCATAATTCCCAGAACCAGAACCTCCCCGGTCCTGGGTTGGGGATGGGCTGGAGGGGCAGGGGCGGGCCCCAGCTCAGGGCCTGCACTGCCTTGGTGTGGGGGGTTGCAGAAGGAGGAAGAGCTGAGGAAGGAGGAGGAGCGGAAGAAGGCCCTGGATGAGAGACTGAGGTTTGAGCAAGAGCGGATGGAGCAGGAGCGCCAGGAGCAGGAGGAGCGGGAACGGCGCTACCGAGAGCGGGAACAGCAGATCGAGGAGCACAGGTTGGCCCTGCCCCACCCTAGGCCACCTGCTCTGGCCTCGTGCAGACCCACCCTAAGGTGTGCATGCCACCTTCTTGTTCCAGGAGGAAACAGCAGACTTTAGAAGCCGAGGAGGCCAAGCGGCGGTTGAAGGAGCAGTCTATCTTTGTGAGTTTTTAGCCAGGGCTCCCGGTCTCCTGGTGAGGGGATGTGAGAATGGTCCCTGTGTTCCTGGGCCTTGGGAGGGGGGCCTGGAGGGGGGGGATGGTTATCAGTGGCTTGGGGACAGTTCTGGGTGTTCGGAGTACCTCTGCATGGGCACGGAGTGTCATAGAGTGTCAGGCCTGTCACCCAACCATGTGGATCTCTGTTCCTTGGCTGGGGAAAGAGACCTCTTTGAGGAAGCTTGTTCTGTAGACTGAAAGAGAAAATCTACCTTGACCCAGACCCTCACTGACCAGGCGCCCCCCCCGCCCAGTGGAGCCTGAGAGGCTGGGGTGGATTAGACAGGCTTCCTGCGCTTTGGGGGCTGGAGGCCTGGCCCCCACCACAGTTGTGCCGCAGAGCCACATGAATGAGTTTGGGCCAGCGTTCAGAGCACCTGTGCACATGTGTGTGTCGTCCCAAGGGTGCTGTCTGACCTCCAAACCTTGGGGTGGCCCACAAAATTGTATTGGAGTCGAGTCTCCATGCTTTGAATGGAATTTTGTATTTCTGAAATAGCGAAGGTCATTCAGGCTGGAGCGTGGTATAGTTCTGGATGGGAGGTGGGCAGTTCTCTGGACGGGACTGTGCTGACCAGCTGTGCCATGAGGACCCAGACAGGAGGCTGGGAGGGCGAAGACCAGACAGCCCTGCAGCCCCTGGCATGAAGTCACGCCAGCCCTGGGGGTCAGACGCCGTGCGGGTAGTGAGCTCCAGCTGCAGCCATTCATTCGGCGCATCTTTGCCGCGGGTTAGAAACAGTGGCGGACAAGGTGGGCAAGACTTTTCACAAAAGTAATTGATGAAGCAAGTTTATTTTGAATTGTGCCAAAATGTCCGTAGAATGGGCCATCTTCACCATTTTGAAGATTACATCTTAGTGGCATTAAGATTCCCAACAAATTCACATCGTACAGCTGTTACCAGTTTACCTCCAGAATTTTTTTTTTGTCTTCCCATCCTGAAACTCTGTCCGCATTAAACACTCACTCCCCATTCTCTCCTCCCCCAGACCCCTGGCAATTGCCTTTCTGCTGTCTGTGAATTTGACTACTCTTAAGTACCTCATTTGAATGGAATTGTAATTTTTTTTCTTTTTGTGACTAGGTTATTTCACTTAGCACAGTGTCTTCAAGGTTCATCCACGTGTCAGAATGTCTTCCTTTTTAAGGCTAATAATACTCCATTGTATGAATACGCCACATGTTGTTTATCCATTCAGAGAAAGGTCACTCTGAAAAAGCGTATTTTGACAGAAAATTTCACACACAGGCACCCCAAAGTTGAAAGAATAGTATGGTGAGTCCCCTGAAGTGATCACTCGTCTTCACCAGTTGTCAGCGCCTCAGGCAAAGTCTTAAGTCTCACACCATTGTATTATAGTCTCATCCGGCCCTTCAGGTGTGGCTCGTGTGACAGTGACAGTGGATGTTCTAGCAGGTCAGCGTGGTGACCCTACAACTTCAGGCCCTCTGAAGAAGGTCCCATGTGAGAACTTTGGAATTTAGAACCATAAAATGCTTTCCCGTTGCTTAAGCTGTCGTTCTGCTTTCTCTTCTCTGTGAAGAATTGCATTCCTTGTTTGAGTTCCCTTTTTGCGTGGGCTGCCAGGGAGCTCCCATGTATCTGAAAATGGTCAGACCCAGTGGTGTCTTTGACCCTGTGGTTAGCGTATTGATCTCACTTTCCTACCCGTAGCCCAGTTTGTTTCAATGTTCTGTACTTTGTTGGTAGTTCAGGCTTTTGTGGTGAACTTGCCTCTAGTCCTTTCTTTTGAACGAGGCAGAGGAATCTCGTGAGGTCAGCCTAGGCAGTGCAGGAATACCAGCAAAGGCTGGTGGGATATAATTTATGGGAAGGCAAGGAGCCTGACTAGAGCCCAGTGGGCTGAGGAGCAAGGCATATTTGATTGGAAAGAGAGAGCTTGGTCAGAGGAGGACTTGAGATTTCATTCTGGAAGACGCAGAGCTGTGGTTGGAGTGACAACCGTCTCGAGGGGGGTACTTGGAAGGGCCATTCTCTTAATGTATCCTGAGGGAAAAGTTGAAGTCTTAGGTTACGTGTGCAAAACAAAGAAGCCCTGTAACTTCCCCGCCATACCCTCGGCACCAGCCCCTCCCGCCCCATCTGCTGCACTAGCAGCAGGTGCAGCACTGGTTCAGAAGCCGTGCTGTAGGGAGTGCAGGTGAGCAAACGTGCGCCAGCTGACCCTTGTGCTGGCCGCTCATACGCAGATCCGACTTCCCGGTCTGTGTCACCCACAGAGGATGGGGCAAGGATCCCGGAAAAAGGCAGTTAGGATACAGTGTAACCTGGGGTGTGTGCCTGGACCGCCTCGTGGAGACCCAGAAATGACCTGAATGGGCGAGGGAGCTCTTCCCCAGGAGGCAGTGCCCAAGCTGAGGCTGGAAGCGGGAAGAGTTGGACCTGGGGTGGGAGTTGGGCATTTGGGGCAGGAGAGATTGAGCTCCTGTGCGAAGGCGTGGAGGGGGGAGATGGTGTGCCTGTTCCAGGAACTGTGACCACATCGTGCTGAGTGAGACTTTGTGGCTACATCTTACAGGGTGTGTGGGTGAGTCAGGGCAGGAGGCGGGTGTTAGAGCGGTGACAGGCCAGATCAGACAAGGGGAAAGGGAACGTGGGACAAACAAGGGGCCCCATCTACCTTTACTCCTGGGGTTGCAGCCTCAAAACTGCAGTGCAGTTAGCTGGTGCAGTGCAATAGGGAATGGTGGGGACTGCAGTGAGCAGGTCATTTCCGGGGTCCCGAGAGAGAGCTTGGTCAGAGGAGGACTTGCACTTTCATTCTGGAAGATGCAGAGCTGTGGAGTGACAGTGCAGGTGGAGAGGGAGCTCTGTGACTGGGTGGTGAAGGGAGCAGAGGTGCCACCTCCAAGCCCCTTCCTGCCAGGTTGTGGAGAAAACATGGGGCCTGTTAGAAGGCCAAGAGCTCAGGGGGAGTGGGGTGCCCAGGACACTGTCCCTTGGGTTTCCAGGGTGACCAACGGGACGAGGAGGAAGAGACCCAGATGAAGAAGTCCGAATCGGAGGTAGAGGTGAGAGCTGGGAAGAGGGCACGTGAGGTGGGCAGGGCTCGCCTCCGCTGGGCCCGCCCTGACCCCTTCTCTGTGCCCCTAGGAGGCAGCGGCCATTATTGCCCAGCGGCCTGACAACCCGCGGGAATTCTTCAAGCAGCAGGAACGAGTTGCATCGGCCTCTGCGGGCAGCTGCGATGCACCCTCGCCCTTCAACCACCGGCCAGGTAGTCCCAGGTCCCACCCCCACCTGACCCCCACTCCTCAGGTTTGGGGCCTGAGGCTCCCTGCGGCTCTTTCTTGGAAGGGAAGCCTTGCCCAAGGACCCCTTGGAGAAGGCAAGGCCACTCATCGAGTCTGCTTTCACCCCCTGGTTCCGAGGTGGCAGGACTGAGAGGGGCTCAAGCCGGGGTCGGTGTTGGCCTTGGCCGAGCAGCGGGTAGTGCCAGAGGTCATCCGGGCAGCTCTGGCATGGGCTGAGGCACCCCCCTGGCTGCAGGGAGCAGCCCCGCCGGGGTTGAACTAGGTCTTGCTTACAGGGCTGCGGGTGCATGTGGGGTGGGCTCTGACCCTGGGCCTGAGTTTGAGCAGCCTGGGACCCTGCACCCAGTGCTCGCTGCTGGGGTTCTCGTGGTGCGGCTCCCACCTCCCTCCACAAAGCACCCTTCCGCTCTGTCCGCTGCTCTGCGTGTTTGCCCCTGCTGTGTGCTTGGCCCTGTGCTGGGGTTCCAGGGCTGGGGCCCGCTGTCCCGTGATGCTTAGGGGCCAGCTTGGTGTGGCAGGCTCATTGCTGTGCGTGCCTGGTGCTGGTGGGAGTCATCTGATGGCTTGAGGCTGTGGCCTAGCGTGGCTGATTGTGCGCCCTAGCTGAAAGCAGTTTGGACGGCTAGGGCCGGCCCTGGGGGCGGGTGAGGCCTCGGGCAGGGGTGGGGGAGACTGACCCTCTCTTGTCCTCTGTCTCTCTCTGTCTGTCTCTCTCGGCAGGTCGTCCGTACTGCCCTTTCATAAAGGCATCGGACAGTGGGCCTTCCTCCTCCTCCTCTTCCTCCTCCTCCCCTCCACGGACTCCCTTTCCCTATATCACCTGTCACCGCACCCCAAACCTCTCTTCCTCCCTCCCATGTAGGTAGCAGCCCCAGGCTTCAGTGGGAGGGGTAAGGAGGGCCCCGCTTCCCAGCAGTGCCCCCACCCTCACTCCCCCAGCCTGACCGCTGATCTCTGGTGTTTGTCCCCAGAGCAGGTACTACCTGCCTCTTTCCCCTGGCCCCGAAGGGGCTCTGACCCCAAGGGGCCTGGCTTATAGGATCTGGAGCTGTGGTCTGGCCCCTGAGGGGCCTGGGGGGGCTCCCAGCCTCCACCCAGACTCCACACAGGAGGTGCTGGCCAGACCCCGAGGTGGACAGTCCTGGCCCCACCTGGCTCCCAGGCCCTCCCTGACCAGCCTGGGGGTTTGTTCCACAGGCAGCCACCTGGACAGCCACCGGAGGATGGCACCTACCCCCATCCCCACCCGGAGCCCATCTGACTCCAGCACGGCTTCTACCCCTGTCACCGAACAGATTGAGCGGGCTCTGGATGAGGTCACGTCCTCGCAGCCTCCACCACTGCCCCCGCCACCCCCGCAAGGTGAGTGAGGGGCTACACCCTAGCTGCCCCAGGGCTCCCACCAGTCCTTGGGCTGGGACCCCCACGTGGCCATGGTAGCACCTCCTAGGGGATCTGAGTCAGCCATCACCCACGTTGTACTGCGCTGGGGGTGCCTATGGCCGGGGGGAGCCCTGGTGTTGCGGTCAGACCCGCCGTCTCTCAACCTCGGCGTGTCTCCCTGGCACGGGGATCCGGCCTTGTCCCGGGGCTGCCGAGCAGCTGAAAGAGCCTAGGAGATCAAGGGGCAGCAGGGCCCAGGGGGTGTGCTGGAAGGTGCTCTGTATGGAGCCCTTCATGGAAGCCTCCTCCCCTGGAAGCCGCTGACTCCCCAGCGGGTGGGCAGAGCAGAGTAGGGTGGCTGTCCCCAGGCCTGCGTCCTTTCCTGGGGGAGCTGACCACCTGTCTGTCCTCCATGTGTGCTATGACAGAGACCCAGGAGCCCGGGCCCGGCCTGGATAGCGAAGAGACCAGCAAAGAGGCCAGAGCCGCAGCCCCTGAGGCCTGGGCCGGCCCCGGGGAGGAGCCCCCACAGGCCCCGGAGCCTCCCCGGGGGCAAGGCAGCCCCACGGAGGACTTGATGTTCACGGCAGCTCCAGAGCAGGCCGTCCTGGCTGCCCCGCTGGAGCCTGCCGCGGCCAGTGCCACCGCTGCTGACGCCCCGGCCGCGGAGGCCGTAGAGACCGACACTGCCACTGCTCACACCGCTGTTGCCACCCCCGTCAGCCCCGCCGCTGCCAGCCTCATTGACCTATGGCCTGGCAACGGGGAAGAGGCCTCCACAGCCCAGGCTGAGCCTCGGGTCCCCACACCTCCCTCGGGTGCCGAGGTCACTCTGGCAGAGGTACCCCTGCTAGACGAGGTGGCTGAGGAGCCACTGCCACTGGCAGGCAAAGGCTGTGCCAACCTTCTCAATTTTGATGAGCTGCCTGAGCCGCCAGCTACCTTCTGTGACCCAGAGGAGGAACTAGAAGGGGAGCCCCTAGCTGCCCCCCAGGTCCCAACTCTGCCCTCGGCTCTAGAGGAGCTGGATCAGGAGCCAGAGCCAGAGCCCCACCTGCTGACCAATGGCGAGACCACCCAGAAGGAGGGGACCCAGGTGGGGCAGGGACAGCCTGGTGGGAGGGGTGGCGGTCAGGGTTCTAGCAGGGGGGTACCCCCTTTCTCTGTGACCCACGTTATTGGAGGGTCATTCCGTTCTTCCTCCTTGGGCCAGCTCTGCTTTTTTTGCCCAAGGCAGGTATATGTTTCCCTGGAAACCACTGATGGAATCACTGGTTGCTGGGGAAACGAGCTCAGGCCTGGTAGGTCCGCCCTAGTCATCCTGGGTGGGGCCCAGTGACCTGGAGCTTTCCTCCTGCAGGCCAGTGAGGGCTACTTCAGCCAATCACAGGAGGAGGAGTTCGCCCAATCGGAAGAGCCGTGCGCAAAGGCCCCGCCTCCTGTGTTCTACAACAAACCTCCAGGTAGTACTGGGGTGGGCGATGGGGGGATTCCGGTAGGGGTGCTGGGTTCAGGTGTGAACATGCGCGTGCACGCACGCACACAATCAGTTGGCGGTGCTGGGTTGAAGTGTGTTCGCATACACACAGCCACAGCTCCCAGGGGTTGGGGGACAGCCGTGGATCTGCTGGGCAATCACCTTAACTCCACTCCCTTCCCAACGTCACAGAAATCGACATCACCTGCTGGGATGCAGACCCAGTACCAGAAGAGGAGGAGGGCTTCGAGGGCGGTGATTAGCGGTGGCGCCCGCCCTCAGGCTGCCCTTGCCAAGGCCGCCCACCTGTGCCGGCCTCTGGCCAGACGGCCCGCCGCGCCTGCACTCGCAGCAGCTCCGCCTGGCACCCACTCCGGATTCCGGCCCTGGCCCAGGACTTGGCCGCTTCCCTACCCACAGGGCCCGACTTTTACAGCTTTTCTCTTTTTTTTAAAGTTGATAGGAGACTTGTACAGTTGACTGGTTTTCCTCCCGTTGGTAGTTGAGACGCTGTTGCAAATTCTACCCCGTCCCCGCCCGGTCCAGATTGTAGCTCTTAGTCCTCCCTGCTCATTCAAGCTGGCCGGGGTGGAGGCCTCACCCTACTTGGGGCCTGGCGTCGGGGGAGCTCTGGTGGGAAAATGCCCCACCTCTTTTCCTAGTTTTATGTTTCTTGGAAAAATATCACTTTGTATTCTCTGTCCAGGGCTTCAGATATTTTGCACGAATTTTAAAACATGGCAATAAATGGCTCGTGGGCTCTGGCTCCCTGGGACCCCCTCCCTGCCCTTCTCTTGACCCCTCCCCGCCTGGCCCAAAGGAAGTAGGCCCAACTGGGGCCCCTCAGCTTCCAGGCCCTTTCCTGCCCCCCTCCTGCTGGGCAGGTCCCAAGCTGGAGGCCCTAGGCGAGGATCAGGTCAGGGCTATTGGTGGGGCCCGGGGCTTGGGTGGCCCCTCCCCAACTCCTCCCTCTTTGCTTGGGTTCCTTTTTCACGTTCAGTAACTGTTTTTTGGAAAGCACAAACTTCTGTAACGGGTCGTGCTCATGTCTGTTAATAAAGAAATCCAGATCCCTTCGGGCCTGCTGCTCCGGGCCTCCAGGGGCGGATCTGGGGTGTGCCGCCTGCCCTGATCCCGATTCCCAACTCTTCCCACCTCCAAGGTCACCGGGGCTGCCTTCACTGTGATCTGATGGGCAGGGAAGTTAGGGTCTGGGGCTCCCAGGGGAACCAGCCTATGAAGTTAGGTTCCGCACCCTCAGGCTAGTTTGTAGTCAAAAGGCGCACTCAGGTTCTGTCCCACCAAGGCCCAGGCACGCCTGGCTACCAGAACCTTGGGCGCAAGCAGTGGGTGTCCCCTCCGCTTGTACCAAACCAGATCACACACCTTTATTATCCTCAAAATGTAACAAACGGGGTAAGAAATCCCTCCCTCCCCACCCCCCCGCAGTCCAAGGGAAGCATTTAAAAAGCCCCGCAGTCAGGCCATGAGTCCGCGGGTGGGGCCCGGAACGCCGGGCGCCCCTCTATACGGCTGTAGTCCTCCCGAACAAGGGGATGGAGACCGGCAGACGCCAAGCTCCATGCTCCAGCGGCTCGCGGCTGCTGAGCTCCGAGTCGGTCCAGCTGGGGAAGACCCGGCGGCCACGGTCCGCTTGCAGACAGAGCGCAGGGCAGGGTGGCGCAGGCCGTGGAGCGCTGGGCAGGTGCAGCGCCGACGTGTAGCCCCGGTCCAGGAAGAGCGGCTTGTAGCTGGGCGGCGGCTGCTCCTGTTTCTCCGCGCTGTCGCGGCGGCTCAGAAAGGGTGTGACGATCTTGCGGTAGAGGCCGCGCGTGTCCGTGAGCACCTCACTGTAGGGCGGCGGCGGCTCGGCCATCAGCACCGCCTCTTCATAGCACGGTGGCTTGGACATGTCCGATTCCGCTGCAGAGTGGGAAGCGATCCGAGCGGTGAGGCCACCCGTCCCCGGCCTCCCGCGGAGGCCTTGGCCAGCCGCCAACCCCAGGCCCAGCCCGCTCCCTCCAAGGTTCTCGGGGAGGCTGTCCACTGGAAGCCTCGCTGGTCAGCAGTGACCCCGCCCACCCTTAGTGGCCCGCGTTGCCCCGGGCGGAGGTCAGGACTCACCTTGGCGCGGGTAGCTCCAAGGCCGCGGCGGCACGGAGAGGTGCGCCGGCGGTGGGTGCGGAAGCGCGTGGTGGTGTGCGTGCGGGTGTGCGTGTGGCTGCGCCGGCCCGTGGTGCAGCAGCGGGTGAACGTGCATGTGCTGATGCGCGTGCGCCGGCGCCTCGAGGCGGCCGCGCTGCGGTGGTGGCGGCGGCGCCAAGCCTGGGGGGCTCCCGGCCAGGCTGCCCTCGAGCTCCAGGGGCTCCAGCTCGAGGGCGCGCAGGTTCTGCTCACGTAGTCGCTCCTCCTGGCGCCGTTTGAGGCGGCGGCGCAGGAAGCTGCAGAAGCAGCAGAGTAGGACGATGAGACCCCAGATGAGCCAGAAACCGGCGAAGCACGTGAGGAACGTGTAGGTGCCCTGGGACATAACCATGGCGGCGGCGGGGCGGCGGGTCCTCGGCTGCTTCACTGGACACTGGGCTCCTCTACGTGACCCCGGGCCCGCGCCACGCTCCCAGGCGCCGCCAGCGTCACTCGGGGACCCGCGGCCGGGGGCTGCCCGCGACGGGGCTCAAGTTGTGCTCGGGCCGGCGGGGGACAGCAGCAGCGGCGCCCGCTCCTTCCCATGGCGCCGGTGGGCGCGCGGGCCGGCCTCACCCGGGGCCGCGCGGGACCTGTAGGACAGACACAGGGCGCGGTGAAGGCGCGCTGCAGTCCCGGACGACTTCCCTGCCCGCGCCGGTGCCCTGCGCAGTTCCGGGGAAGCCTCCTCTGCGGGAACCCCCACACTCCCCGGGGGGCCGGTGACGTCACCGAGGATGATGACGTCACACCTCGAGGTTTCCCCCGGTAGGGTTTTCCCGGATCTGAGACCCGGCCGCCGCCGCTGCGGAGCCGAGGGGACTCCAGGCGGGCCAGCAGAGGGCGTGCGAAAGTCAGACTCAGCCTCAGTGCGCACGGGACGTTCGCCACCCCAGAAGGTACCCCAGTTCGGAAAGGGTTGCAGAGGCCAGTGGATAGACCCCCCGGGGCGCTGAAGAGGCGTCTGGGGGCGGTTGCTGTGCGGCCGGGAAAGGGTGGCCCACCTCCTACAGCCCCACAAGCCGCCCACCGACGCCCAGCTTCAGCCCAGTGCATGCGCCTGGCAGCCCCAGGCGCTCTAGGCCTTGTACCCGCTCCTACCCCTGGCCGCCCAAAGCATGGAACATCCAGGCCCGCACTGCGGCCTCCTGGCTGTCGCCGCTCTCGTAGAGGGGGCTCAGGCGGGGTCGTTCCTGCTGTTACTGCGTGCCACTGGCCTGCCTTTGTCTGCACCGCCAGGCGTGGGCCGTTCCCTCTTCCTTTCCTCTGGGTGCCTCCGCCTGTCAGATCCCAGCTCCGTCTCCGTTTCCCCAGCCTCCTACCAATTCGCAGCCCCGCTCGGCCCTACGCTTCTAGCTCCTGTGCGCGGTATCGCTTCCTCTCAATTCCTTTCCGTTTCTGCAGACGGTAGGAGAAGTAGCTCGTTTGCTCCTGTATCACCTGGTCTCTCATCACTCCAGATGGGCACGTCTAGTTCTGCCTCCTCCTCTCCACAGCCAGGGTTTAGAGGGGAACCTTGCATCCCAAGAGGTATGTAGGAGGGAGCCCTGACTGCCGAGTGACGGGTGGCAGGCGACTGTTCACCACCCCCACAGAACAGAAGTGTGCCCTTCTTGAATGCCTTCTAACTACCCAGGGCTTTCACATACAACCCTTTGGGATAACTATAGTTATTCCTATTTTACAGATGAGGGAGGGGGGAAAGCAATTAGCTGTGTAAATGGCAGATGGCAGTGCCTTAATCTGAACCCAAGCCTGGCCACAAAACCCTAACCAGGGGTGGGAGGGTGCTGCTGCTTGAGCTACTTTGTGGGCCTCTTCCAAGAGCCCCATGGACCCCCCCACACCCACTTCCTCAGCATGTCCAACGCGCACACACATTTAGCTCTGGGGCCACGGTGGGCCTGAGCCCCAAGCAGGGGGCTCCACATCAAGCTGTCTCAGACTGTTCTGACAGCAAGCTGGGGGGAAGCCAGGCCAGAGGCCACCCCACACTTCTCCCTAGATGGCTCCTGTCTGATTCTGTGGCTGCCTTGTGCCATGTGCCACTTGGTCCCCGTGCCAGTCCCTTTCTCCTGGGCCTGTGTTCCAGAACAGACAATGGCAAGAACAATAGTTCCACCCGCCCCCTCCACAACCCTACCATGAGGCTGCCATGGCGACGCAGCCCAGATAAAAACACGATGCTGCCAGTCACTGGGAGTTAATTAAATCTGTTGTTCTCCTTTTCCTGAGCCCACAGGAATTTTCAGGAATGCTCTGAGGAAGCTGGCACTGACTAGGGGGCCCCTTGGCCTGCACAGCAGGAACAGCTTCAGATCAGAAAAGGTACTTCTGGGGCTGGAGGTGATGGAGTTTAGCTGAATTAGAAATAGAAATACCTGCCAAGAACCGTCTACTGCATGTCAGGCCTTGTTCTAGGCCCTTTCCATTCAGAATCTCATGTGATATGTAACACCACCTGCTCAGCGGGGGCCCATTTGATAGATGAGGAGACAAGCTCAGACAGAGAAATGACCTGCCCCAGGTCACACAGCTAATAAGGGGAGGAGCTAGGATTTAGCCTGAGTCTGAATCCAGAGTCTGTCAAAATACCTTCCCTTATGTGGCCACTGGAATGTAGACGAAGAGCCCGGTGCGTGTGAGCACCTGGTACGTGAGGACTTGGCAGCCATAGAGACACTGGGCCAACTGGCCAAGTTGGAGCCAAAACACACTTTCCTGTTGCTTCCCAACAAGACCCTGGCACTTCCGGCCACCAGCCCTCAGCTCAAGAGTAGGAAAAGGCAATAGGGTAGAGAAACAGGATGGCAGCTCCAAGGTTAACAAGGAACAAAGGACAGACTCTGGCGTGAGGGGCCCAGCTCAGCTGACTGGGCATTAGGGTGCATGGCAGCAGGCCACACCCAAGACCCCCGAGGTGCCAATATGGCTCCTCAGCCAGGAGGCAGGAACCATTGCCGTATTTTACAGATTAGGCCGCTGCAGGTCCGAGAGGAAGGCTCTCTGATGTCACACTGGTGCCAATACCCAGTTTGAGTGGGCAGGGGTTTGATGCTAAACACTCCGTCCTGGGCTGCTCCTTCACTCAGTGGTGCTCTGGCAGGCCCAGAGAGCATGGATCCTGCCTGAGGCCTCCCTCCTGCCTTTGTCTAGCCCACAGGAGTTGCTCAGTACATCTCATCTAATCCACAGTAGGTGCTCGATACATAAATGTCAAGAGAGTCATTCAGACCTTCCCAGATGCTCTTCCTGACAGGCCAGGCTTCTCTAAGCTTCCTCCATGCTTCTTTGCATGCTCCTGCCTGTCTGAGGAGCCCTTCCGTACAGACCCTGCCTGCAGCCATACAGCTTCCCCATCCCCTCCAGACTGTCCAGGGCAAATGCTGCACCTGTCCAGTTCCAACTGTGTGCTAGGGCTGGTGCCCCCACATGGACTCCTCCTTAAGTCTACCATTTTATGATTTGTTTCTTCATTCTCTTTTCTTACCTTCTTGCAGGTTATCTGAACATTTTTTAGGATTCCATCTTGATTTATTTGTAGAATTTGTGAGTGTATTGCTTTGTATGGTTTTCTTAGGCCATGCACTCACTGGGAGTATAGCAGGAGGACAAAAAACGAGACCCCAGGAGGTGAATATCTTAAGCCCTATGATGCCAGTTTCCTTGTCAGTGACCATGGTGAAAACTGAGCTAGTTCATGCAAAGGATTTGGAGATGCCCAACAACATTAGTGCTGCTGATGGTGGCTTCTGAGCTGGGGATGCCGAGATGTGTGTATCCTTAAGGCACTCTGCCTGAGGGCTGGACATCACAAATCATTCTCAGGCATCCTACAAACTACGTTAGCATTCCTCACATTTGACAGATGAGAGCACTTGGCTCACAGGGATTCAGTGGTCCCCCAAGGTCACACAGATTTCTTATTCTGGGGCCTGGCACACTGCTGGGGGCACCTACCACATTGCTCCTCTGCATGATGAACCCCAGCACTCCAGTCTTAGACCCCAAAGATCTATTGGATCCTTTATCTCAGTAAAGGGCCCACCATTCACTCCATCCACTAAATCCTGTTCTTTTTACAGGGCGCCTGGGTGGCTCAGTTGGTTAGGCATCCAACTCTCGATTTCGGTTCAGGTCATGATCTCAGGGTCATGAGATCGAGCCCTGCGTCAGGCTCTGAGCTCAGTGTGGAGTCTGCTTGAGATTCCCTCTTTCCCTCTGCCCCTCCCCCTGCTCACGCTCTCTCTCTAAAATAAATAAAATCTTTAAAATAAAAAAAAAAAGTACAGGTGCCTGGGTGGCTCAGACGATTAAGCGTTTGCCTTCGGCCCAGGTCATGATCCCAGGGTCCTGGGATCAAGCCCCACATCGGGCTCCCTGCTTAGTGGGGAGCCCACTTCTCCCTCTCCCTCTGCCTGCCACTGCCCCAGCTTGTAGTCTCTCTCTCTCTGTCAAATAAATAAAATCTAAAAAAAAAAAAAGTAAATCCTGTTCTTTTTACCCTCAGTGCACTGTGCCTTCATCTGTCTACTTCCTTTGGTCCCCCTGCCACCGCCTTGGCCAAGCCACCATCATCTCTCACCTGGGCCCCTATTGCCATGCTTGCCACTGCTCTCCTTCCATGCTGTGCCCCTGCCCAGCCTACCCACTTTCCACATTGCCCATTTCCCCCAGGCCCTCTCCTGCCTGAACGCTCTAGCAACTCCCCACCATTTCAGGAGGCAGCCCGGCTCTTTCAGACAGTCTGGATGGGTGCCTCTCAACCTTGAATGAGCAGCAGAGCCACAGGGAGGGCTCGTTAAAACAGAGTGCTGGGCTCTGCTCCCAGTGTTTGCTTCAGTAGGTCTGGGGTTGGACCCGAGAGTTTGCATTTCTAACAAATTCCCAGCAGATACTGATGTTGTGGTCTAGAGAGCACACTTTGAGAACTGACCTAGATCATGGCTTCTGGGATGAGTTCCTGCCAAGGCCTCTTCAGCCTCACCTCTCAGTGCCCTTCCCTCTGCAACCAGCCCGTGTTCCCGTCCTAGCTGCTGAGTGTCCTGCTTTCTTCCCCTGAGGGGCCTGCAACACAGCCTCAAAGCTCTTGCCCCCACACTTACTACTCAGCTTCATGGCCTCACTGTCACTTTGCTGGACAAGTCAGCTCCAGGCCGCCTCACTGCCCAGGCTTGGATGGGAAGCCCAGGGATAGGACAGTGTGCTCTGGCTGTCTGTGTGCACCTCCAGAGGTTGCATCTGTCTTGTCATCTGGCATGCAGCAGCTCCAAAACCACTTGTTGGGTAACTGGAGCTGCCCACTTCCCCGTTTGGTCTTTTAGCCGTAGGACAGGGAACACCTCTAGAGCTGGGTCTGCATCCCACTCACTCCTAGGAAATGTCAGCCATTCACCAAAAAGTCACTGAGAGAGAAGCCATCACCCAGCTCTTGGCCCTCGCAGGGTGGTTTACAAACGAGATGAGGATCCATACATCCATGTGAATAAAAGGAAATGGAGGCATATGTCAGGGGCTCTGCACTGGACAGAGGGAACCCCAGACAGCAGGGGCTCCAGGTCATAAGGTTCCCTGGATATAAGGCCAGAGCTGCTGGTCAAGTGAAGGGACAGGGACTCAGACCAGGGGACAGCAGAGGGAGGGGAAATGTGGCGTACAGAGTGAGGATGGGGTGGGAGAAGTTACTGCTACCCTGTCCTGCATGCCCAGTGCATGCCAGGCCCACTGCTGGCCTCTTCACATTCAGTCTCTCAGTGACACCCAGCAGGTGGCTCCTGCCAGCCCCCCTGTCCAGAGAAGGAGCTGGGGCAGTTCAGGCCCACACAGGCAGGTGGTTGTGATGCCCAGGTGACTGCAAAGCCCACTGTCCTGGCAGGAAGGGCATTTCAGGCAGGCCCTGGTAACAACTTTACACTCCTCCCACACCAAGACACATGAACTGAGGCCAGAGAGGGCTGCCGCCAGTCGGCCAGGCATAGAGCTGACCAGAGTCTCATTTCCAGCTAGGCCAAGGTACTGGCCTGGCGCGCTTGCCTACAGGTAGCGCCTCTGTGACCCCACCCTGGCACTGGCCCAGGAACCCGGAGCTTGGAAACTGCGAACAGGACAACAGGGACTGGGGTCTCAAGAGAGCTTGTAGGCAGAGAGGCCCTATGGGGCTCAGTGTCTATTGTATTCCTATCTGTCCTTCCAAGGGAGTTGGCCACACCTCGGGGGCCTCTCCGAGAGGCAGCATGGTGTAACACACAGAGCACTGAAGGGAGAGCCCAGGGTTTAAATCCTGCTTCTGCCTTGATCAGGCTGTGTGGCCCCATCCCAGCTGTGCCCATGCCTGAGCTGAAGTTTCTTTGCTCGTAAGACAGGGATGATGCGATCGGCCTAGCACTGCCAAGGGAGGAGCAAAACTGATGGAGTGAAAATACTTCAAGACCGGTGTACCCAGCCGCACATGACAAGCCAACCGCCAGCACTCTGCAGCCTCGAGAGGCTCAGATATGGGAACCAGCCCATGGCGCTACATCTACACAAGCCTGGGAGTGGCCCAGCACAAACTGCCATCACTTTACCACGGACCGGAGGTCATGACCTTGTGACTCTCAGGCTGGACACAGTTCATGGGCATGTTTTGTTGGCCCACAATCAATTTTTTAAAAATATTCTGATTAGTTCCCAAATTTAAAGCCCAGGAGATTTTACATAAAAGTCGGGATTCTTGGCTCATCTTGAAAATTACCTGGTCATTCCAAGTCCACATTCTCACATAGTGACACAGACTGTCACTGAGTAGCTCCCTGGCCCACCTCACTCATTCCGTTGCTCCCTGGGCCCTAGAGGCATTTGGGTTTCCAGCCCCTGAGCTAGAGTGAGCACCCACAACAGCCAGCACTACACAGACCCATCTTTGCTGAATTCGACCACAGCGAAGGCTGCAAGCTGGTCAGGCCACAGAGCCCCCAAACCAAAAACTAGGGGCTTGGGGGGTTCCCAGGTAACTGAGGTAGCCCTCATTGCTCAGGTTCACCCAGAGAGAGAAAATGGAGGCAGGGAGCCCGTCCAGCAGCATCACAGTCCCAGAGAGCATCTGAGAGCAAGAATCTAGCTGATTTTGCTGGAAGACGGAAAGGTGTACTAAGGCTTGAAAGACCTGGGGAATTGCCTCACCGGAAGACTATGAAAGAAAGTTAAGAATGCTCCTCTAGAAGGCCCTCCAATTCTTTTCTGCCTGGGTCGCAAGAGATGGTGTGTGGCAGGCAGAGCAGCTGTGCCTGCTGAGAAACCGTCACTGGAAACCTAGCTCCACCGCTTACTGATCGTGTGACCTTGGGGAAATCACTTTACCTCCCTGAGCCTTGGGAGTCTTCATCTCTAAAATGGGGATAATAAACTTACCTTGTACAACCGTTGAAAGGCTTAGGGGATAATGGACGCAGAACACTCAACACAGGTCTCGCACAGAACAGGGACAGAATGAAAGGAGCCTGTGAATAATTCCAAAGGCACTCCTGCCTGCAGGAGGGGGACTCAAGACTGGCTCCGGGCACCACCTATCTAAGGGCATCTTACACCAAGGCCTCAAATGCCTGGGGTGATGGTCATCCCTGGTGCCCAGGACACCTTCCTGGATGGGAGAGGAAACCCAAGGGTAGTTGTGGTCACTGGGATGTTGAGTCCAAGGTCTGTGATTGGAGGCTGGCGTCTGCTGAGTCAGGTCTGGGACAGCTGGCAGCAGGACCATTTCTCTCCCCAGCACCCTGCCGCTGCCGGCTGGGGGACGTTGGGAGAGGAGCCAGAGGTCATTTCCTCTGACTCAGCGGCCACTCTCCTCCCAGAGGAGCTCCCCTGGAGGACAGAGCATCTCCATGTGGCGCTGGCCTGCCTGCCAGCCAACCTGCATGCCACCCAGCACAGTCTGGGCTTTGTGCTCAGACAAGAAAGGGACACTTGTGATCCAGACAATGGGCCGGGGCGCTCCCATTTGGCCTGAGCTTCAGCTTCCCTGGCTCAGCAATGTCCTTTCCTCTGCTCCTGCCCACTCTGCTCCCACCACTCCCGGGAGAATGGTGGCTTGGAACGCGGAGGAGAAACCCACAACAGGCCCTAGCCGCGGTTTGGCACATGCCCTGGCCATGAGGAGGAGGGATGTGAGCTTCTTTCTTCTCCCCTGGTAAGGAACATCGCCTCTGTGGCACCCAACTCGGGTCAGGCCATTTCCCTGGCGAGAGGTGGTAGTGGCGGTGGTGGTGGGGGGTGGTGTTGGAGTGCAGACGCCGGACCCAGCCTCCAAGCCTCCTCCTCCCGCGGCAGGCCCAAGGGCTGGGCCGCCCCCACGTTTGCAGCCACCCCAGGAGCCCTGCTGCGACGACTGCAGCCACGTGGGAGCCAGCTCGTGCCCACGGGGCCGCTCACCCCCCCCACCCCCATCTTCGACGAGCTGTGGAGGCAGGCACACCCAGACTGGCGAAGTTACCCCCACCGCTCGAGGGGGAGTCCCCGCACCCTCTCTCCCCCTGCGCCCCTAGGCTGCTCGGAGTGGGGGAGGGGTGGGAGGGGGCGTCGCCGCCCCGCAGCCGCGTTGCCGGGGAGCGCAACCCCGTTGCTGTGGCAACCGTTTCCAAGCGAACCGGTGGCGGCTCGCGCCCGGCTTTGGCTCCCTCGCTCACTGACGCCCTCCCTCTCTCTCCCTCCCTCCTCCCTCCGGAGTGGGCTGGGGGAGGGGCTGGCCGGGGCGGGGGGTCCGGGGCGGCGACCCGGGGCCAGAGCGCGGAGCTGCCCGCGGGGAGGGGCTCAGCCCAGGATCATCTTCCTCCCGCGCTCCGGGCCCGCCCGGCCCGCCGCCGCCGCGGTACTCACGGGCCCAGGCATCCTCCTCGAGCTCGTCCTCCTGGCTCGGGGCGAGTGGCGCGGGCCCCGCGGACAGAGCCCCCGGCCTGGGGGAGGCGGCGGCGGCACCGGGGAGCTGACTGTGGCAGCGAAGGCGGCTGCGAGCGCCGGGCTGGAGCCGTGGGGCGCGCGCACGGGCGCGTACACGGCGCGTACCAGCTCGGCGTGCGCGCGCGCGCGGCAGCCGGCAGAGGGCCCCCACCCCCAGCCACTCGCCGCCGAGGAGGCTGTCCTGGGAGCCGAAGGCGGAGGACCTGGCACCCACCTGCCGCGCGGAGACTCGCACGCGGGGCGCCGGGCTCACCCTGCACAGGGAATGCACGCGCCACGCCGCACAGCTCCTGGCAACAGGCTGTCCGCAACCGGGCGCACGCAGGCAGACGGGGTGTACACAATCGGCCGAGCACACAGGATGCTCAAGCCAAGCAGCTGAGGTCAAGGACCCTGACACACACACACACACATAGTTCAACCCGGAAAAGACACATACACACACGTCCACGCCCCGGCCACATCCTAGGGGCACTGCACACATGCGGTGGGCAAGGGCTGGAGCAGGCAGGCACCCCAGTGTTGTTACAACTCACCAATACATGGCCCCCTCCCAACTCACGGCCCCTCTCAGTGCGTCCCCAGTGAGCATACATCACCCCATGTCTACTAAGAAATGGCACAGGAAGAACTCAGTGCTGGACCCATAGCCCCGGTCTTCATGGACCCTGCTCATCCCCAGGGAATAGAGGTGAGGCCTAGTAAGGGCCCCACTGTCTAGGCTGAGTCTGAACCTGGTTGTTCATCAGTCTCAATTGGGTTCTCTGTTTCCAGTCCAACTTCTCTATCACACTTACGGTGATCTTCCAAAAACACCCTCCACCACCGTATCAGCTGGGACATTTTGATTTGCAAGTGACAGAACCCCAAAATAAATAGGCTTGAGCCCAAAGGTGTTTGACTCATGTAACAAGGAAGTCCAGATGTAGATTTTATCTGTGATTACAATTGGTTCCAGGTCTCCCAACAATGGTATCAGATATGATATGTTCTCTCCACTCTGCCTTCTTCTGTTTGCATCATTCTTGAAAATTCCCAGGTGGTGGCAAGGATGACCCCCACGACTCTAGGCTTATATACTGCCACCCAACCCCAGAACCTCAATTCTTTCCCAATAGTTCTAGCAAGTCCCCCCAAAGACTCTTTTTGGACTCATTTTGGCTTAGTGTCCATTGGTGAACCAATCCAGTTTCATGCCTGGGGAGGGGATATATGTTCAGCCACCCAGTATCCATTTCCTTTTCTTTGGGTACAAGCACCCTACTTCATCAGGGGGACTCACTGCACGCCATGGGTGCCATCATGCTGGGCCTTTGAACCCAAGTGCCCTGCTCCCCCAGTGCATCCATGGGCAGATTTCCAGCTGGGCCTTTTGGGCTCCTTGGGTTTGCAGTCAGGCTTAATGATGCGGACACAGACATGGCTGTTGCATCTTGCTCCTGGGGATCATACCCTGATGAGAATGGGGTTTGTGACTAAGACCCTGGAGGTACCCCAGTCCTGGTTCTTCCTATCATGTTCCCCCATATCCTTTTAACACTTAGTTGGAGGACAGTTCTGTCACTTGCAACCAAAGATCTCTAACAGCCTCACCTGGGTCACACACTCTAGGTGTATATGTATGCAGGGGGTGCAAACCGGCCCCATCAAAATCACATGGACTGAGACAGAAGGTTCCCCAAAGTAAACATGGGGTGCTTTTTGTACATACTAGGCAGAGCCAATACAACCAGCTGAAATCCTTTAGGGATGCCCCTGCCTTCTAGATGAGGCCCCGCATCCTTAACATGGCTTTCAAAGCCCTGCATGGCGCTCACAGGCTTTGGCTCCAGTCACTTCCTTCACCCACCCATCACCAACCCCTCCCACCCCAAGCCATCCTAAGCCCTAGAGGCCCTGGATCATCCATCTGGCTCCTCCACCCAGGTACATCTGGTTCTGTTACCCTGGAGGGCTCCAATTCTGAGACTTTTGTGGCCAAGAGGCCTCCCTGCTTGGTGTTGACCCCCAGCCCCACCAGCTCTAGAATCATCTCTGCCACAGTGCCGATCACACTGGGTCTTAACTGTTCCCATTTCTGTCTCCCTACCAGACTGAGCTCCAAACTGGTGGGGTCCTTGTCTCCATCTGGGTCCCCAGCTCCCACCACAGAGCTGGACTCACTGTGCTAAGAGTTTTAAAGGAAGCTGAACTGTAGCCAACAAGTTCCCTGGGTGCCTACCTAGCCCAAGGGGGAAGCTTGGTGGGAGGTCTTGACCCACCCACAGGCAGAATGCTCCAGGGACCTACTGGTCCAATTGGTACCCACTCACCCTTGTACACCTGCTCAGGGCTGGGCTTCAGCCAACTGATACCTAACTGCCCTCCCACCAAAACAGAAGGGCAAATGCACCTCAGGCCCCAACATCACCCATCATGGCTAGGATCCAGCTTCATCTTCAGCTCGCTTCCTTGCCACCATGCAACAGCCACTCACCAGCTCAAAGACCTTTCCCTCAAGTTACTGGAAGCAGCAGCACATGCTCCACATACCATCAAGAGCTGGGCCACCACCAGAGAGGCCCCTTCTAGTAAGTCAGTGCTTAGAACCTTCTGGATGCCCTTGAGATAGCTGTCAGCCTGGCACCCAGCACCCACTCCCCTAATCAGCAAGAGTCCTGTCAGTCACAAAGGGGCAAAAGGAGGTGACCAGCTGCTTTCTCGGATTCTCATAGCTGCCCTGTGAGGTGATGGGTATCACACCCATCTTTCTAGACAAGGGAAGGGCCTATGCAAAGCCAGCTTGAAAAGTGGCCTGGCTGAGACTCGAACCCAGAACTGTCCAATTGCAAAGCTCATGTGGCCCGTGGCACTGGTGCCTGGCCCAGAGGCAAGGAACAAACCCTTACTGTGGTTACAGAGCATCCCTGGAGGGCTGGGGGCACTGGGAGACTATGGTGCGGCAACAGGTTTATGAAGTCTGGGACAGACTTGTCAACAGACTGTCGTCTCCTTCTTTGCATAGGTGGAATGCTATGGAATGCTCCCCCAATCCCTCTGTCCCCAGACGGGTAAGTCTCCTTTAAAAAAAAAAAAAAAAAAGACCTGGCTCAACTTCTCAGAGAACCCTAATGTCCCCATTGCTGGTCCCCACCCACCCTTGCCACAGCCTAACTCCCAGCATCACCACTGTCTCACCTCTGCCCAGGCACACTGCCTGCTTCCAGGGCCAAGGGATGGCCTTAATTCACTGGCTCTGGGCTAAGCACACAACAGGTGTCCAGGTAAGACAGAGTTGGCAGATGTTTCTAACAGCAGCTTCCATCTTGCTCCCCAGGCTGCTCCAAGCCCACAACTGGTTACCAGACCACCCTGGCCTTGGAGGGGACCCTTCCAGCTAAACCTGCCTCCCCAGTACAGGGAGAGCCAGACTCGTACCCTAGTGGGGACCCAAGGCTTCTTCCCTCAGGCCTCTTCCCATTTAGGAAGCTGAGAAACCCACTGGATGAGCCCAAAGGCCACTGAGGCCTGGCTGCCTGGAGAGGCTACTCCAAGATCAGCCATGGGGGTGGGGGTGGGGGATGTCCAGGGCATGTGGGAAGGGCAGCCCCCACCAGGCCCACCTCTGATCCCTTCCCACTTCCAGCAGGGCGAGGGAAGCAGAAAGACCCCTGGAACACCAGGAGCAAGAAAGAGGCAGGCAGGGCGGCTGGCCAGGTTTGTGCTCGACTGTATTCACTCAGAGACACGTGGCAGCTTACATTGGACAAAATGAGTAATAAAAATTGGCTTTAAATACGGAAAAACCAGGGCCCTGTAATCCCATGCTATCCTAACACTGGGACCAGGATGGCCATCACAATCTGGGAAGGACCAGAACTGGGGCCTGGGGCGCAGGCACACACACATCTCAGCCTACCCCCTCCACGCACACGCACACGCTCACATACACACCCCACAGGCACACACAGGGAGGGATGGATTATTGCTGGGCACATGTGTCTATTGTTAAGAGGGGAGTCTGGAATGTTTGAGAGTTGGCCAGGGACAACCTCCTCCCCCCTTCCCAAGGCCTGGGCTGGGGCGTTTCTGCAAGAGGTGTCTTCAGGACAGGGCCCAGCATGAGGGACGAGGCGCCCTGGGAGCTGGAAGGCAGAGGCAGACCCATCTGGGACAACCTGGGCAGTGGACTGATGGGTCCCAGGGTCAGCCCAATCTCTGGTCACACTTTGGCACAGGCCTAGGGGATACAGAGGCCCCAGATCCAGCTTTGACAAGTGCTGAGAAGGGACAGCATTGGACCCCAGAGGTGGTGGCCTGAGCCCGAGGCAGCAGAGGCAGGCATGAGTCTCACTCGGAGGTCGGCGGTGGCGAGCACAGTGCTGGGGGCTCAGGGGCCTTGCCTGGCCCAGTCTCGGCCTGTCCAAGCTGGGCCCAAGGAGCCTTGAGTTTGGCAGTGGCCCCTCTGCCAGCTCCAGGGTGGGTCTTAAGAACGCTCTGGTTGATATATACATTCGTACAAATACATAAATACAGAAAGCCCCGAGCTCCACAGACAAGAGCTGAAGGGACGCACCTTTGTCCCAGGGACAGCCCAGGCCTTGCCCGAACTCAGCCAGACCAGGGGCTGAGGGGCAGAGGACACCGGGGACAGCTCCGGCTGTGTTCCCCAGGCCACAACTTGCGTGGGCAATGGGGAAGACCACTGTGCAAAACTGTAAACAGCGCTCGGAGTAGCTGCTACCGCCAACCACCGGTGGGGGCCTCAGGCTGGGGGCTAGAGGCGGGTGGGGAGCTCGAGGCGGGTGGGGAGCTCTTCCTCACTGTCGCTGCAGTTCCCACAGCAATCCTGGAGGGATGGGGAAGACACGGAGGGAGAGAGGCAGAGCGAGGGCCATTAGCCACTAGTGCCACCAGCCAGGCCAGCCCTGCCAGGAGCTGCCTGGAGCTACGCTCGGGGCTGGGGGCTCCCCACCAGGGGCCCAGACGTGTGTGGGCCTCAGTGCAGAGTCTACTGGCAGCAGGCGGAAGTGAGAGGGTCCAGGTGGATCTGGGCTCTGCCAGAGCAAGGCCCTGTCCAGACCCTCTCCCCTGGAGATGGTGGAGGCAGAGCATGGGGAGACAGATGGCTAAGCAAGGCTAGCAGCTTGAAGGTGCCAGGGTGCAGGGAACGAAGTAGTTGGGGGGGGGGGAGCGGGCACCAGACTTCTTTCGCCCACATCTCGCCTCTGCCATGGAAGGGCTGCCCGTGGCTCCCCGAGGCCGGGCAGCAAGGCCAACCCACGGGGAGCCCACACTGCTCACCTCTGGAAAGAGAAAAGAGGCCGTGAGCCCAGCCAGGGGTAGGGGACAGGCGGGAATGAGGCCAGAGACCCTGGGCACACGTGGCATGGCTGGAAGACGCCCACTCCCAGCACACGCAGGCACCAGCTCTGCCTCCCGCCCACCGTCCCCTGGAGCCAGGCGAGGGGCCAAGCAGGGACCCTGCTGGGGGTTACCTGGCGGCTGAAGAGTCTCTGCAGCAGTCCCTTCTTGGGGGGTGCGGGTGGCTGACCCTTCCAGTCCAGGTCTGGGGGAACCGAGCCATCCAGCCCAAAGACATTCAGCTCCTGGAAGCACTCGGTCTCCACCATCTGCCCAAGCACAGACAGCCGTGAGAGCCGGCTCCGGGGCTGCTCCTCTGGAGCCCGGCCCACCAGCCGGGCAGCTCCTTACCTCATTCTGCCAGGGGATGGGCACGCTGCCCGTGGCAAACTTCAGGTAGAAGTCCTGGTCAGTGGGCTCCAGCTCCACACCCTTGACGGTGGAAAACTGTTCGATGTCCAGAACATCCTTGCAGTAAATGGCCTGGGGCTGGTGGGGACAGAAACGGCAGTCAGCCAGGAGCAACAGACTCCCAAGCAGGCACACACGCACGCCGGCCCACCTACACGCATGCAGGCAGCTCAGCCCTGAAAATCACTCCAGCCTTGGCCTGGTTGGGCCCCAACCCTTGCAGCTCTCTGATTTGGAGTCAGAAACTAGGTACCCCAGGCACTTCCTAAGCACAGCAGTCCCTTCTCTTTGAGGTCATTCCCCCTCTGTAAACTGGGGATCACTACCCCTCATTGATCCTGACTGATGAGGCTGCATAAAGGCCATGCCTTTCCCGGTCCATGGTAGCTGACCTGCTGCAGCCAACCAGCCCCCGCAGTGCCCTGCGGAATCAGTGACAGGCACCCCCTCCACCCGCACATGGCAGTCTTGGGGTACCACTGCACGCATGGCAGAATCTTAGCTGGTCCTTTCAGCTGAGCATCCCCATGCAGGGCCTGGAGCTGAAAGGTCCTCTGTCCCAGGATGTCCAATGGCCTGCTCCATCCCCTCAAGCTTCATGGCCAACCAGAGGATTAGAACGGTCCTCCCAACTCCCCACACCCCCAGGGCCCCTCCTGGGAGCCCACCTCACTCCAGAAGGCCACTGTCTTTTTCATCTCCATTGTTTTCTAAATCCTACTATTAAGGATCTCAATTAAAACAACATCGTAATGTAAAATGGTGCAGCTGCTTTGGAAAACAATCTGGCATTTCCCCAAAAGGTTAAATGTAGCGTTATCATATTAGCCAGCAATTCCACTCCTAGGTATATATCCAAGAGAAAGGAAAACATATGTCCCCACCAAAACTTGCATGTCAATGTTCATACTAGAAGAATTATTCATAATAGCCCAAAGTGGAAACAACTCCAATGTGCATCAACTGATAAACAAAATGTGGTGTATTCACACAATGGAATATTATTCAATAATAAAAAAGGAACAAAGTAGGGCACCTGGGTGGCTCAGTCGGTTAAGTGTCTGCCTTTGGCTCAGCTCATGATCCCAGGGTCCTGGGATCGAGCCCCACATCAGGCTCCCTGCTCAGGGGGGTGTCTGCTTCTCCCTCTCCCTCTGTCCCTCCCCACCACACATGTGCTCTCTCTCTCAAATAAATAAAATATTAAAAAAAAAAAAAGAACAAAGTACAGGCTACAATATTGATGAGCCTTGAAAACATTCCACTAAGTGAAAGAAGCCAGTCACAAAGGACCACATATTGTATAACACTATTTGCATGAAATGTCCAGAACAGGCAAATATACAGAGACAGTAGATTAGTGATGGCCAGGGCCGCAGGGAGAGGAGAATGGGGAATGAATGCTAATGGACATGGGGTTTTTGTTGGGTGGGTGGAAAGGAGTGATGTGAATGTTCTAAAATTGATTATGGTGATGATTGCACAACTCTGAATATGCCAAAAGCCATTTAGTTACACACTTTAAATGAGTGAATTATATGGTATGTGCAATATATCTCAATAAAGCTACTAAAAATGATATCAGCATCAAACTTGCTTCTCATCTATTGCATCTAAAAAAAATTCCAGGGCGCCTGGGTAGCTCAGTCGTTAAGCGTCTGCCTTTGGCTCAGGTCATGATCCCAGGGTCCTGGGATCGAGCCCCACATCAGGCTCCCTGCTCAGCGGGAAGCCTGCTTCTCCCTCTTCCTCTCCCCCTGCTTGTGTTCCCTCTCTCGCTGTCTCTCTGTCAAATAAATAAATAAAATCTTAAAAATAAAAAAATTAAAAATAAATAAAAATAATTTTTAAAAAAGTTAAATTCCGGGGCACTGATTTTTTATCTTTGAAGACTCAGGGGCGGTGGGATGATTTCAAGGTTAAATGAGATGATGTGCACTGGAAGCAGGGGTAAACTTGATGGGGGGGTCAGCCCCGAGGCAGGCTGCTCTCAGTTCAATCACTCACAGCAAGGCCCACACCCCAGGGTGCTGGTGAGGCCTACAAGGCACAATCCTTCCTAAGCAGCGGCTCCCTAGCTGGCCTCCCGCTTCTACTCACCCCCTCTAGCACTGCCCCTACACCTCACAGGCCTGCTCAACATTCCCCAAAGGCCCCCCGTCACACTGGGAATAAAACCCTGCGCCTCTCCCAGCCCATGCTCGCTCGGGCCACACTGGCCTCCTCGCTGATCACTCGAGGTTTCTCCTTCTCCCTGGAATGCTCTCACCCCAAAACTCAGCATGGCTCTCTCTTTCACGTATTTTAGGCTTCTGTTTAACTGTCAGGTCCTCAGAAACCACCCTGTCTAAAAATACTCCCACCCCCCCATCATTCCTTAACTCCCTCTTAGCTGGATTTATTTTTTTCACATTACCTGACATGCTTTTTCTCTTAGTGCTTTCCTTCGCCATGCTCCCCACTACAACAGGAAGGCAGGACTGGGTCCTGTTGACCTCTTTCTCTCCGAGGTCTGGCACTTATGGGCACTCAGATATTTGTTGAGCCAATAAACAGTCACTGTGTGGCTGACAGCCATCAGTCTGGCCTGCTGGTGAACTGTCAATGCCAGGACCCAGTCCTCTTACACATGGGAGGGGGACAAGCACATAACTTCATCTTGGCCACTCACAACCTTCCCTGTGACTTCACACACAGAAGCCTGAATTCAGAGGGAGGACAATTAACAGGCTGAAGCAGAGCCAAGAGATGAAGCTCTGGCAACATTGCGTGAAACCCTGACATGGGCCCGACACTAGGACCATCTGGCCAAATGAACCAATAAGCTCCATGTTGGACATAAGTTTTAGCTGGCTTCTGCCACTTGGAATATGAGGACTCGAGGATGTCTCTGCCCACAGAACGCCTGACCCACCGGGATGCTCAGGAAATGGGTGAGACTCTACAAGGAGGAGCCAATCTTCAGCCCCTTACCCCTGCTGGCAATGGCATGTTGGTTTTCCTTTAGGAAACTGACCTCCCCCACCGGCAGTGGTTCGGGTGGGCAAGTGATCCAAGTGTGGCTGCTGAGGGGCCTCCGAACAATCAGTGGCAATCAGCACTAGCCTTAGGACTTTTTTTTTCTTTTCTTTTCCTTTCAGGACTTCTTTTGAAATGATTGGGCAAGAGGTACACTGGGTCTCCTGGGCTGGCTGAGCTGGTAGGATGTGGACCTGAAACACTGGGTCCACCACGGCCATACCCTAGGGAGAGCGGCCAGGGAGCGAAGACCGCACACTGGCCGGTACGGCGGTGAGGGAGAGGAAGAGAGAGTTCCTGCAACAGAGCCCCAGATCCAGGGATGCCAAGGCGAGATCTATCCTGAGGCTTTTCATCTGTGTGAGCCCAGTGAATTATGTTCTGTCGGCCAAGCCCTTGGAGGTGGGTTTGCTGACACTTGCACTGAAGGTGTGCTGACCACGCCTCCAGGAGCCCCGAGCCCCCCGCGCCCCCCGCGCCCACCCCGGCTCGGCCGGCCCTCCGCAGAAGTGGAAGGCACTCACATCGGGCTTGAAGGGCGGCTCCAGCATGCCGGCTCCCAGCCGCTTGAAGTTCAGCTTCTTGAAGAGGGGGTGTTCCTTCACCTCACGGGCACCACCTCCACGACACCCCAGGCGCTCAGCAGGGTCCTTGCACAGGAGCTGCAGCAGGGCAGGGGCGGTCAGGGTGGCGCGGGAGAGGTGCCCGCTGCCCCCCGGCCTGGCCGGTCAGCCTCCTGATGGCCGCCATACCTGGGAGCAGAGCGAGCGGGCCTGCGGGGAAAAGCGCTCCGAGTACTCCTCAGGCACCTCCTTTACCAACCGCTCCACCTCCTCTCGCTTGATTTTCTTTTTCCTCTGCTGGAAGGGGGACTGGCCTGCGATCATCTCGTATAGGAGGCAGCCCAGTGCCCACCAGTCTGGGCTGAATGTGTACCGTTCGTTCTTCACCACCTCCGGAGCTGGGCAGGGTGGAACAGGAGTGAGGGCGGGCCGGGAGGCAGGAACCAAGCCCTGGGCCCCGGGAAGGCCCAACACACATCAGGTGGGGCATTAGCTGATGCCGGCAGGCACCCCCCTCAGCCTGGCAGGGACTTCAGTGCGTGGGACAGCACATGCCCCCATCAAAGGGAGCCGATGTGGCCCTGCAGGGGACCGGGTCTGCTGACTGTTCAAGAGAAGTCAGAGGGACGCCTGGGTGGCTCAGTCGGTTAAGCGTCTGCCTTCGGCTCAGGTCATGATCCCAGGGTCCTGGGATCAAGTCCCACATCGGGCTCCTTGCTCGGTGGGGAGCCTGCTTCTCCCTCTGCCTGCCACTCCCCCTGCTTGTACTGTCACTCCCTCTCTCTCTCTCTAGCAAATAAATAAAATCTTAAAAAAAAAATTAAAAAAAAAAAAAAAGAAGTCAGAAATCCGTGTTTTTAATGTGACGCTGTCTGGCCTATCAAATGTTGGCAACCCATTCCAAGTGTTTTAAAAACAATTTGATTTAAACACAAATGGAGGCCACATCAGGCCTGTGTGGTTACCAGTTTGCAATCTCTGGATTTAATATAGAAAGAAGAGACTCATCTGCTGCGTACCTAGCCCTACCAGGCTGGGCACACGGGGATTGCTGCCTCTCCTACCTCTTCGCATGTTCAAGGCAACTTTGGGAGCCAGTACGACCGCTTTCCAGTGGGGCAAAGTGAGGCTGGGAGCAGCAGTATGTGGCCAAGGACACACCACAAACAAGAGGTGGGCCCTGTAACTGGGACTGTCTGCTGTATCACACGGTTCCCAAGGGAAATATGGGGCACATCTTGGCACTGTGGGTGGGCACTCCCTCTCAGAACCTGGGCAGTTCAGGCGAGGGCAGGACCGAGACCCCAAATCAGCCCCTTCTCATCCTTCTCTGGTAGCCACCTGCAAGCCGAGCTAATAGCAGGAGCTCAGTAAGTATTTGGTGCATGAATGAGTATTCTCAGGTGTGTGGGGCCCTGGCTGAGTCTCGGTCCTAATTTATAAAAGAGGGACATCAGCTTTTTCTACTCCCCGAGACACAGAAGACTCCCAGACAGAAGTGGTGGGGCCCAGCCCAGGACAGCAAGGGGGTCAGGGTGGAGGGAGACTCACCCATGTAGCCCACAGTGCCCACACGACCCTTGATGGTCTGGCCCTCTGGCACATGCACAGCCAGCCCCAGGTCGGAGATTCGGATGTGACCTGAAAATGGGTGGGGAAGCAGGGGGGCCCACTAAGCAGGTGGGCCAGACCCTGCCCTACTCCACGGCACCCCACCTCTGTGGCCCCCCCCACCCACCGTGGTCATCCAGTAGGATGTTCTCTGGCTTCAGGTCCCTGTGGGGAGGAGAGAAGGGCAGGGTCAGACGTTGTTCAGTTTGCAGAGGAGCCAGATGGGACGCCACCACCTCCTGGCTCACTTGTCTCCCGGGATGGAATGTGCAGCAAGGTGCGGGAGCCGTTTATTGCCAGGCTGAGAGACGGCCCGGCCCTCGCCCACAGCAGCCCTGACTTGAGGGAGCAGCCCAAGGATCTGTCCAGCCAGGACCCTTCCTGGGAGTCCCTAGGCAAGTGGAGAGCAGCTCCCCCATGGGGAGACAGCGCCAGTAGCCTTGCTCACCACTAGTATTGAGGGGGTCCCACCCTCCCCCCGACTCTGGCGGCTGACTCTACCTTTCCTGTCAAATGGGGCAACTCATCTGTCCCTCCATGGGGCTGTTGTGAGGTTCAAATGAAATCCCTGCCAATAACAACAGGCAGAGCTGTCCACTGCCAAGCCCCCCATGCCGGGCTCTGTGCACTTTACTGCATTATCTCATTTGGTCCCTAAAACCACCTGCAAGGCAGGAATTATAGTCTCTGCTTCCCAGAAAAGGAAAGAGCGTAGGGAGCAGGGAGCCGACTGGCCCAGGGTCACACAGAGAGGGGTGACGACACCAGCATTCATGTGAGCGAGCCAGACCCAGAGGTTCTCAAGTGTACCAGGCATGGGCAAGTGTGGCAGGGCTCAAACCAGCTTCTGCACGCCGTGGCAGCCCCGGCACACCAACGTCCTCCGGCAGCCTCCACCCGTGCCCCGCTGCAGCCCCCCGCGGGGAGGCCCAGGCCCGGCACCTGTACACGATGCGCTCCCGGTGCAGGTCCTCCAGGCCGCAGCAGATCTCCGCGGCATAGAAGACAGCCCGCGCCTCGGGGAAGCCGGCCTGGCCCATGTGGTAGATGTGGAACTTGAGGTCGCCTCCGTTCATCAGCGTCAGCACCAGGCACAGTGCGTCCTTGGTCTCATAGGCATAAGCCAAGCTCACCTGTGGCCGAGGGGACCCGAGCCCTCAAGCAGGGGCCGGGGGCCACCCGGTGGCAAGGTTGGCACCAGCCGCCCAAAAAATCCTTCTCAGTGCCACTCCTTGGGGCCCAGCCTGCTCCCCAGGCCTGGTGTCAACACCCCAAACCCGCCCTTCCCAGGCATCTCCGAGAGTGGGAAGGCGGTGCCTGGAGGGGACGGGGCAGGGCAGCAAGAGACCTAGCTGGTGAGTGGGGAGGGCAGGGCAAGTGTGTGGCCAGGGGGAAGGGAGGGGTCTCCTGTCTGTACTTACTACAAACCTACTGTTCACTTTCTCCAGGATCTGCTTCTCATTGAGTGCCATGGCCTCCCCTTTCCGCTTCTTGATCCGCTTCTTCTCCAGCTTCTTGCAAGCGTACATCTTGCCTGTTGCCCGCACCTGGCAGGCACACACCTGTAGCCAAGGTAGAGGGCAAATAGGGACTAGCTGTGCCCTTCCTGCGGCTACAGGAGTTCGGGGAGGGGGGCTAGCAGTCCAGGGCCCATGGTACCCCACCTCCCCACTCCATCAGGGGCTCTGGCCTGGCCGCTTACCTCACCAAAGCCACCTTTTCCCAGGACTCGGTACTGCCTGAAGGTGTTTTTGGTCACTGGCTGCCTGTGGGCAAGGGATTTCAGAGCAAACACAGGCTGAGCAGGGGCCCAAGGCCATGACAGTCCTAGCAACTTGGCCTACCGTGGCCCAGCCTTCAAGGAGCTCACCTTTCCAGCCACTTCCACTGTAGGAAACGGTTGAAGTAGATGCTGTCGAGGTAGTCGGCAAAAGGAGCCATGCTCAGGTACTCGTGGGTCAGCCTGTTGAGAGGGCCCAGCCCACGGGTCAGCCCCTGACCCTCCAGGTTCTCGGCTTGTTGGGCCAGACCCCGTTATGTGCACACTCAGTCTGAAAGGCAGCATCATCGGCCAACCCTCTTGCTAACCTGACTAGGCGGGAGACATGCACCCATGCAGAAGCTGAAGATGCTACAGAGAGGGAAGGCCACCTGCCCAAGCTCACACAGCACGTGCAAGGCCCGGGTGAGAGGCTGAGCTCCCTCACCAGCTGCTGAGCTGTTCACAGCCTTCCGGGCCCAAAGAAGCCCCGTCCTCGGGACACAATCCCAGGCCTGTGGGCAGGGAGAGGCTTACCGGGTGAGCTCCTGGAAGAGGTCTTTGCACGGCCCCTGCTCTAGCCGCTGGGAGCAATTAGTCACCAGCTGCCGGGGGACCTCAGGGATGAGGTCAGGACCCTAGGGACAGGCAATAAAGAGGTCAGTGCAGGGGGCTCCCTTGGCCAGCTGCCCCCTCCCAGGGCAGAGACGGCCGGTATCTTAAGCCCGTGCTAGGAGCAGCTGTAGGCTAGTGGTGCGCCAGCCTGCCTAGTTGCTGAATTCAGGTCCACTGCGACCCTTGAGGCAGGGTGAAGCAGAGCCGCTGGAGGCCGCCCTGCCTGGCCCACCCTCCTGGGCTCCCTGCCCGCAGTCTGCCTGGCGAACCTGGAGCAGCTCCAGGGCACTCTCTGCCCAGGCTGTGGTCATTCCTCTCCCCATCACTGAGCTCTGCCCACTGCTGTCATCCCTCCATCACTGCTCGCTCACCGTGTGGCTCAGAAAATTCTGCATTAGCCGCCGCCCACAGGCCTTCCGCTTCTCATCAGGGGTCACTTCATACTCAGCCTGCAGGGTGGGAGGCAGAGAAGCTCGGGGTCTGGGCAGAACGGCAGGTGTGGGGAGATGGAGCACACTTGACCTGGGGGCCTCTGCCCACCCTCGGGGCTGGCCTGGGCCGCACTCACCACTCCATCCAGGAAGGCAATGCAGCGGGTCAGCTCGGGCCTCGTCGCGCAAAACTCTCGGAACAACAGGCGCCCAATGGGCTGCCGCTCACACAGGCTGTGGTAGTCACGCTCTGCAAGCAGGGGTGGGAGCTACTGGGTTCCCAGACCTGGAGCCTGCCTGCAGGGCCCTCCTGTCCACACCGCCAGGCCCTGGGCCCCAACAGCAGCTTCCAGCCCTGTGGTATGGAAGCCATTAGCTCCTGCAGAACCCTCACCACAACACTGAGGGGGGCATTACCTTTTTCCTTTTTTTTTAAGATTTTATTTACTTATTTGCCAGAGAGGGAGCACAGCAGGGGGAGCGGCAGGCAGAGGGAGAAGCAGGCTCCCCACTGAGCAGGGAGCCCGATGTGGGGCTCCATCCCAGGACCCTGGGGTCATGACCTGAGCCGAAGGCAGACACTTAACCGACCGAGCCACCCAGGCGCCCCGACATTACTCTTATTTCCATCATAGCCTGGGACTCTGAGGCCCAGAGAAGCCAAGTAATTAGCTCAAGGTCACACAGCCAGGAGTTTGGCTCTGGAGCTAGGCCCTCACCTCCCCCTGCTATCTCCTCGTTGACACCACCTACATACGTCACAGCGCTGGGCCTGGGTGTGGTTTGTGAGGTTCCGGCCCGGCCCAGGCTAGGCCCAAACCTGCTGCCTGCCTGGCGAAAGTGCAGGAGGAAGCTGTGGCTTCCGGCGAGCTCGAGGCTAGGCCTCCTTCCCAGGCGGTGGAAGCAGCCATGGTATACTCCTTGCCCACGTGCAGGCTGTCAGAGGGGCCTAGGCAACCTTGGGGGCTGCGCAGACCTGGGGCCTCAGCCAAGATAAGCAGGAACTGGGCTCCTGGCCCTTCTGGTCCAGGTTTTGCTGCCCCCACCACTCACCCCGCTCCAGGCTGGGCTGTGCTAAGCACGGGCTTGGGGCTCCTCATGCAGTCCACCTGTGGGCTGGCTCCAGCCTCCACTGTGCCCTCTGTCCCTCAAACCCTAGGCCTGACCCTCCTTTCCTCTGCTTCTCTCAGACTGCCCCAAATCTGACCCTGCCCTACTCCCCCCATCCACCTACCCCAACCACCTCTGCTGTCCTGTTTACACTGTGCTCTCCACCCATCTCAAGCCCAGGAACTGAAACTGGGTTGGGTGGTGCAGACTCAATCTTCCTGCTCCCCAGAACCCCCAGCCCTGCCTGCCCCAGGGTGAGGTCTCAGGGGAGGCTCCCCCAGCACCCCCAAGTCTCCACCCAGGCCTCACCGAGGCTGAGCCGCAGCTCTTCACACTGGCTGATGTGGGGGAACTGCAGCATCTGTCGCCATTTCTTGCTTTTGCCTTTGCGATTCCCACCACCACCTGTGGGAGCAAACGGGCACTGGGTCTCCAGTCCCACCGCCACCCACTTCCCTCACCACTCGGGGCACCCAGAGGCCTTCTGGGCTCAGCCCAGGCACAGCCCACTTTAGGAGGCACCTCAGGTCTTCATTCCACATGCTTCAGCATGCCCTCGCTGGGCTCTGGGACACACATGGTCCCCTGGGCCCTCCTGCTGGGGGGGGGGGGGGCTCCTGGGCTGGAAGATCCAAGAGGGGTGGTAGGGACAGGGACGGGCCACCGGGAGTGGGGGACTGGGGTGGTGTGTATGGAGGGGGCACTTCTGGGAAGCCTTAGCTGCTTCCTACCAGGTAAGAGTTTCCCAGGGGAAGAAAGCAGAGGACATGACAGTGGTGGGAACTATGTAAGTCAAGGTGCAGAAGGGGGAGACTCCAGGACATGTGGGACAAACTGAGACATGCCAGAGGCACAGGGCGGCCTGGGTCCCTGGGAAGGCTTCAGACCCCTATTACCTGGCCCCGCACCACAGCTATCAGAGACTCGGGACAACGTGGTGGCAAGAGGGCTGGCATTCGGGATGCCCACTTCAGTACACAAGGGCTTCCATGGCCCCAATACCTGCCTCATTTTACCTAGCTGACTCC